>NW_027266341.1:55636324-56236324 GCF_022045235.1 Haliotis cracherodii
TAATACAAGGGGTCTGAATTCTAACCTGTACGTCCACATCAGCGTTTTCAAAATGGGACGGTCAATAGGATTTCTCTGACTGTGAGTGTGTGGGTGGCTAGGATTTTTTCAGAAAATAAATATATTGTCTCCGAAATTGATTGAAAACTAATTATGCTTCCATCTGTTGGACAAAAAGAACATGTCAGCCACCAAAAATACGTTGTGGCAAGGGTGGAATTTTGAAAAAATGTTTTATTTAGACTCATAATTTTAGCTGATTTTGCATTTGTAGCTGAAAAATATCTAGTCTCCATACAAAATCCAAGGTCGCCCACTCCCCCTTCCAACAGAACATGAAATGGTCGGCCCCTTAGGCCTAGTATAGTAATAACCCAATATGCTTGTCATTTATCATTCTCTCCTATTAGCTATTTTCTGTGGTCGTCGTTTTTTCCAGATTAGAAATCAAACCAAATAAGAACTGTTGCTGCACACGTTGGTATTTACCAGTACCATTTAACTTTTATTTTATCCCTGTAGGCTAGGGAATAATTCCCCAATCCACTAGGATTATCAGAGATGGGCATTCTTACTAGCCTGCTAGCCCGTGTCAGTCTGTCGAATGAAAAAGGTATTGTGAAGGCTGGTATAATAGAGGGTCGTTATATGGTATCGCTATTCGGCTAGCAAACGTTTAAAGGTTAATGTCTACAAGAGATGATCCATATCAAAGTGAACAAAATTCACCCTGTTTCGAGTAATGGAGGCACGAAAAACACCCAGTTTCACCTGCACAATGTTTTCAAACTGATGTAGGCAACGTTTCAGTTGTAAGTTACAACTTAATCCCGGTGTTCAGACGAAATAAACTGGCAGTTTCACCCTCGGCAATGCCATTAGGCTTGACCACGCCGGAAGCTGGCGATCAGCCTCGTTCTGACTCCTGGAACTCCGTAACGTAGTTACCGTTGCCCTTATCGACGTCCCTTCTGTTTTCAACAGAAAAACGATCGCTTTTGCTCCGCTGACCTCTACGTTTTGCTAACTGCTGTATCATTCCAAGTGTTTCTTCTTCCAATATGAATACAAGGCTTCATATTCAAGGTATTTAAGATCACAATTATTCCACTTAACAGTATTAAGATGTTAATTTAGACGTGAAATTGGTCGT
Organism: Haliotis cracherodii; assembly: GCF_022045235.1. Lineage (NCBI taxonomy): Eukaryota > Metazoa > Mollusca > Gastropoda > Lepetellida > Haliotidae > Haliotis > Haliotis cracherodii. Next base: position 55,637,478 of record NW_027266341.1, read on the forward strand.
TGTTAGGCAGCTGTATCGGGACTGAAGATAGCGGCCGCCATTTGCAATTGTCTTAACTGAACATTTTACATGTAAACTTGACATGTGGTGCTCAGATGAAACCTGTTCGTACATTATAGTGTCGGGCGATGTAGTACAGATGTAAGATAACCTGTATTACGTGAAAAGCAGCTGTTTGGCCCATTTTATTGGTTAAATGTCGTCTTGCAGCACAGCCTGTAACCCTACATACACTTGGAGTTCGAGGTGTCAAAGGGCCGAGGTCGAGTGACATACTGTAGCTGTCAGAAGTCGTAAATTGTGATTTTTTGAACGTAGCCGTCGGCGTACATTTAACTGAGCCCAGCTTTCGTTTTTCTTTTTCAGCTCGGGAGGACATAATTCGCTATTATGGCACTCCTGCGGCTGTGAGTTTGTGGCCGTCTCAGGATGAGGAGTCCGACTGTGTATGTATAATTTTACATGCCCACCCTGTAAATTCTTCCGTCTAGTATAGGTGATTTGTTGCACATTAAGTCTGCCCAGTCCCTATAATAAACTGTGATTCGTTTTCTTTGCCAAAGTATCCCGTATTTCTGTCTGACCTGACTTCCTTTGTCCCTCCCTCCACCCCCTCGATGTGTAGCGTTCCCTGGCTGTGTCCCCTTCCCGTTGTCCCGACCCCCTGAGCGTCTTCACTCCGTTCTGGGCCCGCCCTGTCTACGGTGAGACGCTCCCCGCCCCCGTCACCATCAACCACGCTGATTACTATCCTGCCCCAAGTGACGATGATGACAGTGACTACTGGGTGCACGAGGACGAGGACGACCACAGCTTTGTGGATGACAGAGAGATTCATCCCTTTAGAAAGGCGCTGACGAGAGCGGCTGCCTTCTTTAGGAAGATCTTCTCTTAGACTCCTTTATCCTTTTAATGTCTGAATGTGTGCAAGTGAGTGAATGAATGAGCAGGTTTGTATGTATGTGTGCGTTTGTGTGAGAGTAAATATAAGATTGAATGAGCATGTGTGTGTGTGTGTGTGTGCGTGAGAGAGAGAGAGAGAGAGAGAGAGAGAGAGAGAGAGAGAGAGACAGAGAGAGAGAGAGAGAGAGAGACTGAATGAATATGTATGTTTGTGTGTGTGTATTGTGTGCGTGTAAGAGTAAATGTAAGATTGAATTATCATGTCTGTCTGTATGCATGTATGTGTGTATGTGTGTGTGAGTGTTTGTGTGTGAGTGTGAGAGAGTGAATGAGCATGTATGTATGATGTGTGTATGTATGTGTGAGAGGGAGAGTGTATATTGTGTATATATGTTAGAGATGAGAGCTGGGGTGAATGAACGAGCCTACATGTATGTGTGTATTAGAGAGAGAGAGAGAGAGAGAGAGAGAGAGAGAGAGAGAGAGAGAGAGAGAGAGAGAGAGAGAGAGAGAGAGAGGAGAGAGAGAGAGGAGAGAGAGAGAGGAGAGAGAGAGACACTACCATTCCAGCGTATTTTTGGCGTATTTTTAGGCTCACAGTTTTGGCCCAACTTTCAGTTTCCTTTTGGCAACCCTCTCGGCTTATTAGCATGGCACAAGGCCATACTTTTTATACAATTTTGGCCCGTTTTTGGATCTCCCTTGAGGCATACTACTTTCGACTTTCGGTCATCTGAATAAATGTTTCTGTAATGTATACACAAGTTGTTTGTTTTCTCTACAGTGTTTCTTCCTTACAGCTAATAATATGTGGGTGACAGCAGCATCGCAATATTGGCATATGCCCAAATCCCAGGGTTTCCGAACATGAGACATAAATTCATATGGATATTGTTAAAAAGTGAATGTTGCCCCTATATTGCTGTGCTGCTGTGTCCCAGTTTCATGATCTGCACTTAGCAGAAGATTTCTAAGTAGGTGGGGTTACCTTAAGATCAGACACTTCTAAATGTTTATGTGGCGACAATTGTGACACGGGATATTCTCTGAGGACAGCTCTCTGACACTTTGTTATCTGGAATATTTTTTTTATTCCAATATAATAGCTCATCGTTTCTAATGTAACAATAACTTTGGCTTCCTTTTAAAGGAGTGCGAATCGAGAATTGCCTTCTCTAAAACACAAGTGTCGCCACATGGGATATATTACGAGCACTTCACCCAACTAATAGCAGTAGTCGGACAAGGGGTTGAGAGTGATCTCCCTTCGCCCCAGTCAATATTGGATTCCACTCGTCTCATCATTATGGCTTTACAGGAGTCGACCTCACTGCTGGTCCTTTGGCCCGTGGTCTTCAGATATTGCAGAGGGCATGCTTTTATACATAGGCCGAGGCCAGGCGCAAGTAGCAAGCCTATACTGACACCTACTCGTATGCAAGAGTAGATTGATGTATATATATATATGACGTAATATTCGTATCTTGCATTCTACAAAAATACCTAAATAATACAAGGGGTCTGAATTCTAACCCTGTACGTCCACATCAGCGTTTTCAAAATGGGACGGTCAATAGGATTTCTCTGACTGTGAGTGTGTGGGTGGCTAGGATTTTTTCAGAAAATAAATATATTGTCTCCGAAATTGATTGAAAACTAATTATGCTTCCATCTGTTGGACAAAAAGAACATGTCAGCCACCAAAAATACGTTGTGGCAAGGTGGAATTTTGAAAAAATGTTTTATTTAGGCTCATAATTTTAGCTGATTTTGCATTTGTAGCTGAAAAATATCTAGTCTCCATACAAAATCCAAGGTCGCCCACTCCCCCTTCCAACAGAACATGAAATGGTCGGCCCCTTAGGCCTAGTATAGTAATAACCAATATGCTTGTCATTTATCTTTCCCTCCTATTAGCTATTTTCTGTGGTCGTCGTTTTTCCAGATTAGAAATCAAACCAAATAAGAACTGTCGCTGCACACGTTGGTATTTACCAGTACCATTTAACTACTGTATTTTATCCCTGTAGGCTAGGGAATAATTCCCCAATCCCACTTGGATTATCAGAGATGGGCATTCTTACTAGCCTGCTAGCCCGTGTCAGTCTGTCGAATGTAAAATGTATTGTGAAGGCTGGTATAATAGAGGGTCGTTATATGGTATCGCTATTCGACCTAGCAAACGTTTAAGGTTAATGTCTACAAGAGATGATCCATATCAAAGTGAACAAAATTCACCCTGTTTCGAGTAATGGAGGCACGAAAAACACCCAGTTTCACCTACACAATGTTTTGAAACTGATGTAGGCAACGTTTCAGTTGTAAGTCACAACTTAATCCCGGTGTTCAGACGAAATAAACCCGGCAGTTTCACCCTCGGCAATGCCATTAGGCTTGACCACGCCGGAAGCTGGCGATGAGCCTCGTTCTGACTCCTGGAACTCCGTAACGTAGTTACCGTTGCCCTTATCGACGTCCCTTCTGTTTTCAACAGAAAAACGATCGCTTTTGCTCCGCTGACCTCTACGTTTTGCTAACTACTGTATCATTCCAAGTGTTTCTTCTTCCAATATGAATACAAGGCTTCACATTCAAGGTATTTAAGATCACAATTATTCCACTTAACAGTATTAAGATGTTAAATTAGACGTGAAATTGGTCGTTGTTAGGCAGCTGTATCGGGACTGAAGATGGCGGCCGCCATTTGCAATTGTCTTAACTGAACATTTTAGATTGTAAACTTGACATGTGGTGCTCAGATGATACCTGTTCGTACATTATAGTGTCGGGCGATGTAGTACAGATGTAAGATAACCTGTATTACGTGAAAAGCAGCTGTTTGGCCCATTTTATTGGTTAAATGTCGTCTTGCAGCACAGCCTGTAACCCTACATACACTTGGAGTTCGAGGTGTCAAAGGGCCGAGGTCGAGTGACATACTGTAGCTGTCAGAAGTCGTAAATTGTGATTTTTTGAACGTAGCCGTCGGCGTACATTTAACTGAGCCTAGCTTTCGTTTTTCTTTTTCAGCTCGGGAGGACATAATTCGCTATTATGGCACTCCTGCGGCTGTGAGTTTGTGGCCGTCTCAGGATGAGGAGTCCGACTGTGTATGTATAATTTTACATGCCCTCCCTGTAAATTCCTCCGTCTAGTTTAGCTGATTTGTTGCACATTAAGTCTGCCCAGTCCCTATAATAAAGTGTGATTCGTTTTCTTTGCAAAAGTATCCCGTTTTTCTGTCTGACCTGACTTCCTTTGTCCTTCCCTCCGTCCCCTCGATGTGTAGCGTTCCCTGGCTGTGTCCCCTTCCCGTTGTCCCGACCCCCTGAGCGTCTTCACTCCGTTCTGGGCCCGCCCTGTCTACGGTGAGACGCTCCCCGCCCCCGTCACCATCAACCACGCTGATTACTATCCTGCCCCAAGTAACGATGATGACAGTGACTACTGGGTGTACGAGGACGAGGACGACCACAGCTTTGTGGATGACAGAGAGATTCATCCCTTTAGAAAGGCGCTGACGAGAGCGGCTGCCTTCTTTAGGAAGATCTTCTCTTAGACTCCTTTATCCTTTTAATGTCTGAATGTGTGCAAGTGAGTGAATGAATGAGCAGGTTTGTATGTATGTGTGCGTTTGTGTGAGAGTAAATATAAGATTGAATGAGCATGTGTGTGTGTGTGTGTGTGTGAGAGAGAGACAGAGAGAGACAGAGAGAGGCTGAATGAATATGTATGTTTGTGTGTGTGTGTATTGTGTGCGTGTAAGAGTAAATGAAAGATTGAATTATCATGTCTGTCTGTATGCATGTATGTGTGTATGTGTGTGTGAGTGTTTGTGTATGAGTGTGAGAGAGTGAATGAGCATGTACGTATGATGTGTGTATGTATGTGTGAGAGGGAGAGTGTATATTGTGTATATATGTTAGAGATGAGAGCTGGAGAGAATGAAGAAGCCTACATGTATGTGTGTATTAGAGAGAGAGAGAGAGAGAGAGAGAGAGAGAGAGAGAGAGAGAGAGAGAGAGAGAGAGAGAGAGAGAGAGAGAGAGAGAGAGAGAGAGAGAGAGAGAGAGAGACTACCATTCCAGCGTATTTTTGGCGTATTTTTAGGCTCACAGTTTTGGCCCAACTTTCAGTTTCCTTTTGGCAAACATCTTGGCTTATTAGCATGGCACAAGACCATACTTTCTATACAATTTTGGCCCGTTTTTGGATCTCCCTTGAGGCATACTACTTTCGACTTTCGGTCATCTGAATAAATGTTTCTGTAATGTATACACAAGTTGTTTGTTTTCTCTACAGTGTTTCTTCCTTACAGCTAATAATATGTGGGTGACAGCAGCATCGCAATATTGGCATATGCCCAAATCCTAGGGTTTCCGAACATGAGACATAAATTCATATGGATATTGTTAAAAAGTGAATGTTGCCCCTATATTGCTGTGCTGCTGTGTCCCAGTTTCATGATCTGCACTTAGCAGAAGATTTCTAAGTAGGTGGGGTTACCTTAAGATCAGACACTTCTAAATGTTTATGTGGCGACAATTGTGACACGGGATATTCTCTGAGGACAGCTCTCTGACACTTTGTTATCTGGAATAATTTTTTTATTCCAATATAATAGCTCATCGTTTCTAATGTAACAATAATTGTGGCTTCCTTTTAAAGGAGTGCGAATCGAGAATTGCCTTCTCTAAAACACAAGTGTCGCCACATGGGATATATTACGAGCACTTCACCCAACTAATAGCAGTAGTCGGACAAGGGATTGAGAGTGATCTCCCTTCGCCCCAGTCAATACAAGCTCCTTCCCAGCGCGTGACACCTTCGTTACACTCTCGGTAACATCGCTGCCACCAGTGTGGGCGCGGCCATTTCAAGAATCTTGAAATTTGCCCTCCAACCCCATATGTAGTAACGTTTATACTTTTTTTTATGTCTCTGGGAATGCCATCATATTTCAATTTGAAAAGGTTTACGACTGACCATGTTTTCCAGATGAATTCACTTTGTTGTTTTGATAATCAGATTGGTTCGAGATTGCAGACTAACGGAAAATCAACCAACTTCTCCCTTACATTCTTACTATATCAATAACACGATAGTTTTAATGAAACAGAAATTCAAATTGACAAACGAAGAAAGTAATTTAGCAGCGATAAGTGTATTCGGCGTCACGACAGTCGTCACTTGTTTGTAAACATAACGGTCATTCGGTTGCGAGTTCAACTCCAAGCATGGTTGTGGCCACCTATTCACAGTGGGGAGTTTTGACTGGTGGCAGCGATAGTATAGAGAGCTCCGGGAACGTACTATCGCTGTGAGGAGCTTGCAGTCAATATTGGGTTCCACTCGTCTCATCATTATGGCTTTACAGGAGTCGACCTCACTGCTGGTCCTTTGGCCCGTGGTCTTCAGATATTGCAGAGGGCATGCTTTTATACATAGGCCGAGGCCAGGCGCAAGTAGAAAGCCTATACTGACACCTACTCGTATGCAAGAGTAGATTGATGTATATATATATATGACGTAATATTCGTATCTTGCATTCTACAAAAATACCTAAATAATACAAGGGGTCTGAATTCTACCCCTGTACGTCCACATCAGCGTTTTCAAAATGGGACGGTCAATAGGATTTCTCTGACTGTGAGAGTGTGGGTGGCTAGGACTTTTTCAGAAAATAAATATATTGTCTCCGAAATTGATTGAAAACTAATTATGCTTCCATCTGTTGGACAAAAAGAACATGTCAGCCACCAAAAATACGTTGTTGCAAGGTGGGATTTTGAACAAATGTTTTATTAAGGCTCATAATTTTAGCTGATTTTGCATTTGTAGCTGAAAAATATCTAGTCTCCATACAAAATCCAAGGTCGCCCACTCCCCCTTCCAACAGAACATGAAATGGTCGGCCCCTTAGGCCTAGTATAGTAATAACCAATATGCTTGTCAGTTATCTTTCCCTCCTATTAGCTATTTTCTGTGGTCGTCGTTTTTCCAGATTAGAAATCAAACCAAATAAGAACTGTCGCTGCACACGTTGGTATTTACCAGTACCATTTAACTTTTATTTTATCCCTGTAGGCTAGGGAATAATTCCCCAATCCCACTTGGATTATCAGAGATGGGCATTCTTACTAGCCTGCTAGCCCGTGTCAGTCTGTCGAATGTAAAATGTATTGTGAAGGCTGGTATAATAGACAGTCGTTATATGGTATCGCTATTCGACCTAGCAAACGTTTAAGGTTAATGTCTACAAGAGATGATCCATATCAAAGTGAACAACATTCACCCTGTTTCGAGTAATGGAGGCACGAAAAACACCCAGTTTCACCTGCACAATGTTTTGAAACTGATGTAGGCAACGTTTCAGTTGTAAGTCACAACTTAATCCCGGTGTTCAGACGAAATAAAACCGGCAGTTTCACCCTCGGCAATGCCATTAGGCTTGACCACGCCGGAAGCTGGCGATGAGCCTCGTTCTGACTCCTGGAACTCCGTAACGTAGTTACCGTTGCCGTTATCGACGTCCCTTCTGTTTTCAACAGAAAAACGATCGCTTTTGCTCCGCTGACCTCTACGTTTTGCTAACTGCTGTATCATTCCAAGTGTTTCTTCTTCCAAGATGAATACAAGGCTTCACATTCAAGGTATTTAAGATCACAATTATTCCACTTAACTGTATTAAGATGTTAAATTAGACGTGAAATTGGTCGTTGTTAGGCAGCTGTATCGGGACTGAAGATGGCGGCCGCCATTTGCAATTGTCTTAACTGAACATTTTAGATTGTAAACTTGACATGTGGTGCTCAGATGATACCTGTTCGTACATTATAGTGTCGGGCGATGTAGTACAGATGTAAGATAACCTGTATTACGTGAAAAGCAGCTGTTTGGCCCATTTTATTGGTTAAATGTCGTCTTGCAGCACAGCCTGTAACCCTACATACACTTGGAGTTCGAGGTGTCAAAGGGCCGAGGTCGAGTGACATACTGTAGCTGTCAGAAGTCGTAAATTGTGATTTTTTGAACGTAGCCGTCGGCGTACATTTAACTGAGCCTAGCTTTCGTTTTTCTTTTTCAGCTCGGGAGGACATAATTCGCTATTATGGCACTCCTGCGGCTGTGAGTTTGTGGCCGTCTCAGGATGAGGAGTCCGACTGTGTATGTATAATTTTACATGCCCTCCCTGTAAATTCCTCCGTCTAGTTTAGCCGATTTGTTGCACATTAAGTCTGCCCAGTCCCTATAATAAAGTGTAATTCGTTTTCTTTGCCAAAGTATCCCGTTTTTCTGTCTGACCTGACTTCCTTTGTCCCTCCCTCCACCCCATCGATGTGTAGCGTTCCCTGGCTGTGTCCCCTTCCCGTTGTCCCGACCCCCTGAGCGTCTTCACTCCGTTCTGGGCCCGCCCTGTTTACGGTGAGACGCTCCCCGCCCCCGTCACCATCAACCACGCTGATTACTATCCTGCCCCAAGTAACGATGATGACAGTGACTACTGGGTGTACGAGGACGAGGACGACCACAGCTTTGTGGATGACAGAGAGATTCATCCCTTTAGAAAGGCGCTGACGAGAGCGGCTGCCTTCTTTAGGAAGATCTTCTCTTAGACTCCTTTATCCTTTTAATGTCTGAATGTGTGCAAGTGAGTGAATGAATGAGCAGGTTTGTATGTATGTGTGCGTTTGTGTGAGAGTAAATATAAGATTGAATGAGCATGTGTGTGTGTGTGTGTGTGTGTGTGAGAGAGAGAGAAAGAGAGAGACAGAGAGAGGCTGAATGAATATGTATGTTTGTGTGTGTGTGTATTGTGCGTGTAAGAGTAAATGAAAGATTGAATTATCATGTCTGTCTGTATGCATGTATGTGTGTATGTGTGTGTGAGTGTTTGTGTGTGAGTGTGAGAGAGTGAATGAGCATGTATGTATGATGTGTGAGAGGGAGAGTGTATATTGTGTATATATGTTAGAGATGAGAGCTGGAGTGAATGAACGAGCCTACATGTATGTGTGTATGAGAGAGAGAGAGAGAGAGAGAGAGAGAGAGAGAGAGAGAGAGAGAGAGATTACCATTCCAGTGTATTTTTGGCGTATTTTTAGGCTCACAGTTTTGGCCCAACTTTCAGTTTCCTTTTGGCAAACCTCTTGGCTTATTAGCATGGCACAAGACCATACTTTCTATACAATTTTGGCCCGTTTTTGGATCTCCCTTGAGGCATATTACTTTCGACTTTCGGTCATCTGAATAAATGTTTCTGTAATGTATACACAAGTTGTTTGTTTTCTCTACAGTGTTTCTTCCTTACAGCTAATAATATGTGGGTGACAGCAGCATCGCAATATTGGCATATGCCCAAATCCTAGGGTTTCCGAACATGAGACATAAATTCATATGGATATTGTTAAAAAGTGAATGTTGCCCCTATATTGCTGTGCTGCTGTGTCCCAGTTTCATGATCTGCACTTAGCAGAAGATTTCTAAGTAGGTGGGGTTACCTTAAGCTTAGACACTTCTAAATGTTTATGTGGCGACAATTGTGACACGATATATTCTCTGAGGACAGCTCTCTGACACTTTGTTATCTGGAATAATTTTTTTATTCCAATATAATATCTCATCATTTCTAATGTAACAATAATTGTGGCTTCCTTTTAAAGGAGTGCGAATCGAGAATTGCCTTCTGTAAAACACAAGTGTCGCCACATGGGATATATTACGAGCACTTCACCCAACTAATAGCAGTAGTCGGACAAGGGATTGAGAGTGATCTCCCTTCGCCCCAGTCAATATTGGGTTCCACTCGTCTCATCATTATGGCTTTACAGGAGTCGACCTCACTGCTGGTCCTTTGGCCCGTGGTCTTCAGATATTGCAGAGGGCATGCTTTTATACATAGGCCGAGGCCAGGCGCAAGTAGAAAGCCTATACTGACACCTACTCGTATGCAAGAGTAGATTGATGTATATATATGACGTAATATTCGTATCTTGCATTCTACAAATATACCTAAATAGTACAAGGGGTCTGAATTCTACCCCTGTACGTCCACATCAGCGTTTTCAAAATGGGACGGTCAATAGGATTTCTCTGACTGTGAGTGTGTGGGTGGCTAGGATTTTTTCAGAAAATAAATATATTGTCTCCGAAATTGATTGAAAACTAATTTTGCTTTTAGTAATATTCCAGCAATATGGAGGGGGGCTCCAGAAAGTGGCTTCACATATTGTACCCATGTGGGGAATTGAACCCTGGTCTTTGGCCTGAAGGCGAACACTTTAACCACTAGGCTACCCCCACTGCGCCAAAGGGAGGAAGAACAATTGTTTTTATTATGTGGAGAACTTTGGCATACATGTTTCTTCTTATGATTACATATAGTATCACTGCTGCAGAAAACATTTGAATATCAATGATGACAGTAACTTTTACTCAGTAGCTGTCTTTGTGTTTTTAGCTATTGAATACATGGTGAGTGACCTGTGACATGGCACTAATGTCTGTGTACATCCTTGTATGCTAACCATGTGTTGTATCCTGATCATGTGTCTTCACATCCTGACTTTGGGATTGCTCACCCTTTCGTCACCAGATCAGTTCCCGACACGAAATCACATGCTGCCATGATACAGCAGTGAGAGTGCTAGTAGTGGGATCACACACAAATGTATGATGATTTTTCACTACTCGATAGAAGTATAGGTCACAGCTGCACACCAAGAAACAAATATTGATTCTCACCTAAAAAGGGTGGCTAAATAAATGTTACACCAAACACTAATAAGTAGTGGAAACTTAAATACTTGACACTGCCAACTGTAAATCATCAGTGTGCCAGTGATCGGCCATCCTGTCTAGGGAAAAAGATGGCTTACCCCAACAGATAAGCACCAGCAAGTATCGTGATTCATATTGGATCGTAAGCAACGTATCGTGATACGTATTCGGCCATCCTGTCTATGAAAAAGATGGCTTACACACCACAGATAAGCACAAACAAGTATCGGGTGAGGTGAAATGGGGTTTAACGTCCAAGATTATTGCACTTATATAGCGACGTGCATGTACGTGTGTGTGTTTGTGTGGCTGCTTGTACTAGTCTGGACTGATGCCAATTTATAGTGCTAGCTCACTGAGATACCATGCCACAGTTTAACATAAATACCCCACTCAGACACAGTATACTGACTCCGGGTCGACCAGTCCTTGTTTTAGCCCCTTAATGCCGAGCGCCAGACAGGGTAACAACAAGTACCATCTTTTAACCTTCCGCTCTGGGGGGACGCTCTACCACTAGACCACGGAGGCGGTCAGCAAGTATCGTGGTACATACTGGATCGTGAGCAAAGGTATCCTGATCGGATCACAGATGGTGTATTGCTCCAGCCCTCAAATTGCCGACTTCCACATTAAAAGAATAGAAGACAAGATTGCAAAGAAGTATATGGTTTACTATGTACATAGTTTACACACAGTGGGCAGAAGGGAGTCTAATGTACTCTCCTGGTTCTCTATTGGCTCTGTACAAATCAACTCTAATCTCTCATCACTAACATCTTAGAAGCAGCAAGTTAGTCATGAACAACACTTGACTGTGGAGGACAAATGTATATTAGAAAACACAACCTATCTCACCTTGTCCTATCAGCCCTCAACTAACAACCATTGGTAGCTGGGTGCTTCCATTGTTTAATCACGGAGTAACTCCAACACAAGGTGGGCGGGATACATATACTCAAACACCTAAAAAACACAACAGTATCATTTGCCTAACAAATTATATTTATACATCAGAAGCTTCCGAGGTGTTTTGAACTTTTTCTGTAGTACTGGTACATGTTATTTCACAAGAAAAGATTCTTGATCTTCAAATTTATTCAATTTATTTTACTGATGGTCACTCAAAACCATTGTCAAGACTGAAAGTAGTTCCGACCTGAAATGTTACTTCATGTGATTAAAATGATGATTTCAGATTTTCAGATAAAAATACCATTTCATCCCTAAATACCTTATAAATGTTTAGTTGGTGTTGAGTTACAGGGTTACAGTATATCTTTTTGTAATAACCATCTTGGAGTCCTAATTCTGTATACATGCATTCCAAACAAAACTCATTCAATGCCTACACAAATCTCTACGAGGATACCTTGGTAATGGTGTATTTAACTGGCAGTGAGAAGTGCTGATGTAATGTACATACCATACATGTGTTCATAATTACAGCCTCAAACTGAGGCTGTGCTCAACTGGCATTAATGAGTTATCTCCCTTAGGGAGCCATGATATAAAGCCATGATCAAATTCCAGAGTTGTGTGTGCTAAAACTAAAACTGAATTCAGATAAAATCAAACAGGAAATAAAGCCTTGATGTTGACATAAATATTTTAGATACATGGCAAGCTCATGACCCAAATTTAAAGGTCCCCCCAAATTTGAGTGAGTTGGGTTTAATGCTGCTTTGAATTGTTCTTCAGTCATATCATGGTATGACAGATTGATATGGGAAGAAAGCCTGAGGTGATCCAGATCTTAGACGTTTATCACTTTACTGAAACCCTAGCTGACAGCTACAATCATGGGGTCCTCCAGTCAAGACATGACAGTAGGGTGATGTCCCATTTCCATCCATATTTTCCCATTCAGATCAGTTTTAACCAGGAAACCCTGCATCCCATGGCAACCCTGAAGGCAAATAAATACTTTTCTCATGACTTGGGATTTAACTGAACCGTAAACATTTTCTAGCCTGAATTGTGCTAATATATGTGGATGCCCTTGGGTTAATTTAACATGAGACAAAGTGATTTTGGCCAGCAGGATGGTGCTGAGGTGTATTCCTCTTTATGACCCGTGTACTTAGGATGCCTCATGTATTCCAAAGTCCTCGTAGATATTACAGGGTGGGGTGAATAAACATGGGGTTTAATGTTGCACTCAATCTCATTAAAATCAGACCTTAGTTCTCGCTACCGCTAAACACAGGTCTGAGGACATCCCATTACGGGTCACTTCAGACCAACCAATGGAATGACCAATCAGAAACCAGCTTTCTCGTGCTTTACGGCACAAATTTCAAATTGGCGACTATGCTTCGAAACATATTTTGACAAATTCTCGATTACAAATTTGAAACCTGAACAAAAAAACATTCTGGAATGACTAATAGATGGTCTAGAATGTAAGGATTCAGTCGTTAAACCCGTAACTATCGTTCGAAATACCCCATGTTAAAGTTTTCGAGATTGCATGATTAGAAATCACATTCCGACAGTCACTTTCATAATCTGGTAAGCGACGCACTGATTGGTCGGATGAAAGGTCGTTCTGACGTGACCCCTAATGGGATGTCTTCAGATCTTTGTTTAGCGGTAGCGAGAACCAGGATCTAATTTTAATGAGATTGACGTTGCACTCAAAGCGACATGCATGTGTGTGGCTGCTTGTACTAGACCACAGGTGCAGGGGTGATACAGTATCAGTGACTCCAGTACACAGACACAGCGCCATCTGTAAATACCCATGACTCCCTTCACAAATCCAAATAATCCCTGCATTGTAATAAATAACACAAGTGAATGAGGGATGCCAGACAATGAATGATATCAGCCATTAACCTTGTCAACATGACAGGTTTCTCAGTAAAACACTAAAAAATGAAAAAAGAGTATTTTGTAATCATAAACCCTACACAATTGCATAACAAACATTTTCAACATGAAACAAAGTATAACACATGGTTTATATTCACTGGCTCACTGTTGTCAATGGAGAACTGAATACCTGTCTCTGATTACCACTCATCAGCTGCTAAGGATATGAGTGAGTGAGTGAGTGAGTGAGTGAGTGAGTATGGTTTTACGCCGCTTGTTGCAATATTCCAGCAATATCACGGCGGGGGACACCAGAAATGGGCTTCACACATTGTACCCATGTCGGGAATCGAACCCGGGTCTTCAGCATCTAAGGATATGGGAGGGTAAGTGTGTGTGTGTGTGTGTGTGTGTGTGTGTGTGTGTGTGTGTGTGTGTGTGTGTGTGTGTGTGTGAGTGAGTGAGTGAGTGAGTGAGTGAGTGAGTGAGTTGGGTTTAACGCCACTTTTAACAGTATTCCAGTTATATCACGGCGTGTCAGCTTAATGTGGGAGGAAAGCCCGAAGTGATGCAAGTCTCAGACGTATTGGAGGATGACTATGGCGTCTGCCCATGAAGAAGTTGGATCTCTGTTGAGTGTGAGTGTGAGCGTTTGTTTCTTGTTTAATGCCGCCCACTGCCATATTTCAGCATCCATGGGACACGACAACAACCATGGTACATGCAATCAACCAGGTCACCGAGCTTGACCATCAGATCCATTTTGTTGCTTCTTATGACAAGCAAAGGTTGCTGGCACCTATATTCCTCTAGGTTTTTACTTTACTGGTATTCAGTCACATCTAAATTATTGTTATAAGGTGGGAGAAAAGCTAAAGGCTATTCTTGTCTTGTTGAAACCCCTCAGTGAATATGAATGAGTGAGTGGATGTTGACGATATAAGGTGAATATATATTTTGTTTTACACATTTGCCAACCAACTATTTAAAAAAGAATTGTAATAGTATACATACTTATGAATAAATATATATTTGTAAACTGCCCTATGTTGCCGACTGTATGTGTAAATATATGTATATTGATATACATGTATACTACTGATGAGGTAAAAGTGATTCTAATCACACTGGCCTCACACGTCAGCACAGGTAGAATCAGCAGTGATTTTCCTATTGAATGCTACTGCATTTACATAACCTGACTCTTGAATGCTGCAGCAGAAACATAACCTGACTCTTGAATGCTGCAGCAGTAACAACCTTATTGTTGAATGCTAAAGCAGTAAAATAACCTTATTGTTGAATGCTGCAGCAGAAACATAACCTGACTCTTAAATGCTGCAGCAGTAACATAACCTTCTTGTTGAATGCTGCAGCAGTAACATAACCTTATTGTTGAAAGCTGCAGCAGTAACATAACCTTACTCTTGAATGCTGCAGGAGTAACATAACCTGACTCTTGAATGCTGCAGCAGTAAAATAACCTGACTCTTGAATGCTGCAGCAGTAACATAACCTTATTATTGAATGCTGGGGGACTAACATAACCTAACACTTGAATGCTGCGGGACTAACATAACCTTACTCTTGAATGCTGCGGGACTAACATAACCTAGCACTTGAATGCTGCGGGACTAACATAACCTAACACTTGAATGCTGCGGGACTAACATAACCTTACTCTTGAATGCTGCAGCAGTAACATAACCTTATTGTTGAATGCTACAGCAGTAACATAACCTTATTGTTGAATGCTGCAGCAGTAATATTTCCACCATTCAATCTTTCTCAGCAGCTAAAATATCCTTGAACAAAACAATGAACTTCTGTATGATGAGAAATTCAGTTTCTGGCAGTGTTTCACAAGCCACCAGTGCATACACTAGACCTACTCATGCACTACAAGCACCAGCAGCACTGTCAGGCAGCCAGTCTCTTATTATGCCTCATTTTGTCGGCTGCTTTATTTCCCCACAAAATATATAAAAACTGCAAATCTATAAACTACTCTTATATCCATTTGATGTATAAATGTATGTATAATGTATAACCATATAAAATATTGAATGTCTACAAGTGTGGGCAATATTTCAGAAGTATTGAAAACTATTACTGTGTAGAATGCAGTTGTGTCTGTGCCTGGGAAACAGACTACCATATGCCTTCTATTCAGAGACCAAATCCATATTAACTTCAACTTACTGTCACGCCCAGCCCATATTAGATACAATACTTCTCTGTGTGAAGATCCGAGGACGCCTCCATGGGAGGTTGCACCAGGTGAACTTTTACAAACATCCAAACAACATTGAGGCTCCTAAATCCTTGGTACAAGTGAGCGGAGCATTCAGACCAACTTTTCTAAAATTTCTGTTTCTTGAAAACTATTATAGACAGCGAGTTCCAAATGCAAAAAAAAATAAAAAAATCCTATCATATTACATTATTTTCTTGTAGATATTTTGTACATCCTGTCTTACCTGAGTACTATGGCATATACACCCAAACAACAAACTATCAAGGGTATATTTGTCTTCTATGGCAGATTTTGTTTGCCAAGGTTGAAATTTCTAAATTTAGGTGGTAAAAAAAAAAAGCCGAATAGTTTTAGAAAGCTGACATCTGATTGGTTCAAAAACCAACAAGTACTTATAGAAGAGTGGCGGTCGGTAATGGAGGTGTTCGCAGACCTTGACCCAGAGAGGTATTGTGGGTAAAATATCTGATTTTAATGTGATTGAAAAAAAGTTCTATGTGTGTTGTAAACAAAAAACTCACAGATGCCAACTTACCAAATGCACCACAAAACAGTCTGTAAATGTTGACTTAAAAATGGCTACAGCTGAGACACCATAAAAGGCATATCCTGAGCAAAACGAAGATAGGGACTAAAACATCAACACAATAGCACATTACAAAGGAAGTAAAGGCAAGCTCATTCAAATAAGATCTTAGTTCTCACTACCGCTGAACAAAGATCTGAGGACATCCCATTCCTCACGTAAAAATCTGACCAATCAGAGTATCTTTCATTCGACCAATCAGAGTGTCAGGAAAGTGACAGTCGGAATGTGTTTTCTAATCATACAACCTCTACAAATTTAACACTGGGTATTCTGAACGACAGTGATGGGCTTTATGACTGAATCCATACAATCCAGGTCATCTATTAGCCATTCCAGAATATTCTTTTGTTCAGTTTTTAATTTTCAATCGAGAATTTATCAAGATATGCTTTGAAGCATAGTTGCCAGATGGAAACTAGTGCCTTCTAATTGGCAAATGTCGACTCTTGTCAGTCATTCCATTGGTTGGTCAGACGTGACCTCCTGATGTCCTCAGATCTTTGTTTAGCGGTAGCGAGAACTAAGATCTGATTTTAATGAGATTGAGTGAGTGAGTGAGTTAGGTTTAGCCCCGCTTTTAACAGTATTCCAGTTATATCACGGTGTGCTAGCTTAATGTGGGAGGAAAGCCCGAAGTGATGCAGGTCTTAGACTTTCCACTTCGGTGAAACCCATGAGCACGGGTATATTGCTGACAAACCTAAAAACATAATCGGGGTGAACCGGGATTCGAACCCACAATCATAGGTTTCTGGCGTGCCCAAGTGAGTCAACTCTGCACAGTGAATTGTGGCGCCTTCGACGAATTGGCCACCCATGCCCCCTTAATGAGTTTGAAGTAAAGGTAACTAAACATGAAATCATTGAGAAGAAACTTTCAAATTTAAGTCTCAAGCATGAGGTACAGTAGGCAAAACACATTGCTTTAGTGATAAAATTCAATTTTTCAGCATCAGCTACTAGAACTAGCCATTAGCTTGTTATAGAATAGAAACTGTTTTAGTCTACAGCTATGGAGTCAAGCCCATCACTGACTATGGCTTAATCTACCACTGTTAGATATAAGACCTGATCATTTGTCCAAAAATAAGTGTGTATCATAAACATGACCAGCAGATCCTTTCACAGCTAAGGAAAATAACTCTGTACAGTGAGCTGTTGCACCTTGGTTGACTGGGCATCTAACATGACAGGACAATGAACTGTTGAGGAAATCAATCTCACCTAAGGGAAGAATACAATAAAAAAGAACTTGAATATTTTGTGACCTTGAAATGAAATTCCTGATATATGTTCACTGTAAGAGCATAGAAATGTTCAACTGATTGTATTTTAGTGTGTTTTCTATGTTCATTTTTTTTCATCACTTACACTAGTCAACAGTCCCAACTGGAAGAGAAAAAAAAGTTTTCTAAATGTTCATTTTCAGGACGCCAACCCTAAATTGAGGCATCAAGGAATATCTGGGAAAAATGGTGTCTAAAAAAACAACACCATGTATGGTTTTAACCAAAACAAATAATGTTTTGCATCACATTTTATCTCCCAAACTCATTTTAATCCACGAACCTTCCCATCAAACAAATGTGATTATTAACTGATTATCAATAGTTGTTTACTATATGCATGATTTTCAAGGTCAATATGTACCGGTAGTTTAAATTACAGACAATGTCCTTTGGAAAAGTTGTAATATGTATCACTAAATCGTATTTGCAGAAATTGGCCTAAAATATCGTAACGATTCCGCCAATGTCACGTCTACATTTGATTCAACATGTGAAATATCCGTCCAATCCGGCAACTAAGTACTTAATGGCCCTGTCACACTACAACGTATAGCAATAACATATGTCGACGTTTGAGAATTTTTGCCAAAACGCCGGCAACGCTAAAACACGCTTTGGATCAGTTAGGTGTAAGTTGTATACGTTAAATGCATGCTGGTATACGTTATAGTACGCTGAGGCTTAAAATCAATTTAGTGCATGCACATAATTTTCGGTGTATGGGAACGTATTAAGGTATGAGTGAAACGTTAGGCATACGTTAGAGGTACGCTCTTCATATGTTTACATACGCCAGATAGGCGTTACCAATGTGGCCCGTTTCAGGCACCTTTCCCCTACGGTAAGCGAGCTAGTCATACGTTACTCATACGCTGGCCATGTGCTTTTATACGCTTTCATAAGTTATGTATAAGTCAGTGATACGCTACTAATGCGTTAGACATGCGTTACATATACGGTAAACTCTCGTTATGTATGCACTATGGACACGCCAAAATCATGATTTTTCGATGACAGCTCGACGTATGACAGCGTACTAACTGTTTTTTACACGCTAGGTTCAAGTTACTCTACAACATTGTAGTGTGACAGGGAAATAACTGTCTTCTAGGAATAGTGACAGACTGGCCTATGAGGTAATGAACTGAAAAAAAAAAAGATATCTAAATACAAAATTTCACTAAAGCATTCAGTCTGGACTGACACAACTGGACTCCACTGTCAGTGTTGTGTAGAACAATGTCTTCAGCACTATATGAAATACATCCTGATAAATTAACACTGTATGCCGCCATGCAGCAGCCCACATCATGACTGGAACTGCCGGGATTGGGGTTGGTAGTATTGTTGGGTTGGTCGGCGCTTGTCAGGCCGGGCTTGTCCCCCTTGGAAGCCAGCGCCATTACCGCTGCGTCGAAACTCCATGGAGTTGATTGGCCCTGCGAACCCAGCCTGGCCGGGGAAGGGGGGCGGGCCTTGCATGACCATTGCCCCTGCATTGTGAGGGGGGTTGTTGTAGTAGGATTGCTGACTCGGGGGGCCCTTGTGGTAATTACGCGAGTTGTTCGGGGGTTGCTGTTGAAAAGAAACAGAGAAAATAGTGTGTGTGTGTATCTGTCAAATTGACTTAGGCCGTGAAACATAAAAGAATTCACATTCAAAATATATTTCAAAACGGAGAGCAAGGGTGGCCCAGTCGGCTAAGGTGCTCGATTTGTTGTGCAGAGTTGTGTCCCTTGTTCACGCCAGAAACCTATGAATGTGGGTTCGAATTCCGGTTCGCCCCAATTATGTTTCATCCGCTTTTATTTACAGGCCTGGACTTGATTATTTACAG
This sequence comes from Haliotis cracherodii, assembly GCF_022045235.1. Taxonomy (NCBI): domain Eukaryota; kingdom Metazoa; phylum Mollusca; class Gastropoda; order Lepetellida; family Haliotidae; genus Haliotis; species Haliotis cracherodii. Next base: position 55,656,950 of record NW_027266341.1, read on the forward strand.
GCCGCCGTATTATCGTTGGAATACTGCTGAGTGCAGCGATAAATATCAAACAAGTGAGAGAGTTAGTTGTGTTTAACACCGCTTTTAACAGTATTCCAGTTATATCGCAGCGTTATATTTGAACCATATACTGTTAGTGCAGCTCCTGAAGGGTCAACTTACCCAAGTTTGCTGTGAGAGGGCTTCAATATCAGACAGCAGCACTTCCTCCATATTGCCATATTCCAGGAATGTCACAACACATGTTGCTCCATTGCTGGCAAAATCCTCAATGCGTGCCATGTAGAACTGCAACAGACAACCAGGACCTGTAGCCACTCAATCACAGCATTCCAGGATGGGTGTGGGAGGACTGTGCGAGGTACATAACATTAAGGGCTCCAATTGTCTGAACCATTGAATACTTAGTGACATGTTATAACTCATTCATCTTCCCGAGGCAAGGGAGTTAACTGACTGTAAAAGCCCTGTTTCCTACTTTGCCGAACTAGGCTGGAATTTCTGGGTTTGATCGTAGCGCCTCCATTGGCTATTATGACTTTATGTCCCTCCTACAGACCAATCAGATTCCACCTCTCACATCACTTACATTTGCTTCAAACAAAATGGCGCCGCCCCGTCAAGACGATCAGATCAATAATCAATATCTATATTGTCATAAAAGGGTCTTACTTCGCGAAGTGCATCAAATCACGTTAGCACCTTGATTAGAAACATGAAAGGATTTTTAAAATACCTGTTGACGGAGTTGGCGGTACACATGCCTTACAAATCCTGCAATCGGATGAAATCTGCACGGCAGTTTACTAGAGGATTTCAGTTTCGTTATCGTGATTATGATTGTTCAACGCATTGACGAGTTAGTCCAGGGAAAATGTAACTCCACTATTCCAGGCTGGTTTGGCGAGGATTGAAATTGGAATTTTATAGACAGTTAACTCCCTTGCCTCGGGAAGTTGTCATTCATTTTGATTATTCAATACATATTTATTCTCTAACAGGCTCTTAATGGTGCTGTTGGAATTTGGAACCCTGGGACAGAAGCAAACATACACAATGATGGTAACATTGTTTTTGTTTGTTTGTTTTTTGACGCCGCACTCAGCAATATTCCAGCCACATGACAGCTGTCTGTAAATAATCGAATCTGGACCAGACAATTCAGTGATTGATATTATGAGCATCAAACTGTGCAATAGGGTTACGACATGCATCAACCAAGTCAGCAAGCCTGACCACCCGATCCCGTTAGTCGCCCCTCGCGACAAGCATGGGTTGCTGAAGACCGGATCCACCCCGGATCTAAACATTGTCCCACGCCTGCACTCACCCGACTGTCCTCCCAGTACTTGGCCATGACCTGATCTCCCTTCCTCCACGAATGACCTTCACCTTGTGGGGGACCCTCATGACGATGTTGTTGGGATTGCTGTTGCTGTGAAACATGAATGATGTGACTAGGCTATCATCACAAACTAAAGCAAGTGTTATTACGGGCAATGGTGGTTGACAGCATGAGCAACAATCAATTGGGAAGGGGCATGAGGTCACATGATCCTCAGGTCACACATTGTAACTCTCTAATCCTACAGTGGCAATGGAGGAACCTGTTCTGTCCAAGAATTGCTTCGGAATTGCAGCTTTATTGTATAACTTGCCCTAATGTTGACTGAATAAGTGAAGGTTTTTTTTACACTAGCCAGACATGTTCCAGGTTTGTAACAGCAGCAGAGCCCTCTAATTTTGTTTGTTTGTTAGGGAGCCAAGCGGTTCCTAACATGATTATCTTAGGAGCTTAAGTTTTTAGGAACCGACCGATGTTTTAAACAGACATTGTCAGTTTGCACAAATATATAGAATGGACGCACCGAAAAAAAGATGGCATCCCAAGGCAGTCAAAATAGTATTCAAAGGACTAAATTGTCACAAGAAATATAAGGGTCCTGGATTATCAAATCTTACAGTACACCATGGTACACTACACGATCTCAATACTTCACAGGACCCTCATATTACCAGTGGGGACCCTTGAAATAAATTTAAGGTAAAACCCTGTAACAGAGAACAATGACACACTCATCTTGAGGTTGATTCTGCCCCCAGCATGCCTTCAGGGAGACAAGAAAAAATGATTGTCCATTCTTTCCTGGAGTGCCCAACTGAATTCTTAGATATAAAATCATAGAAGCATCCCTGACATGCAGTGGCAGCCTTCATTCAGTGAATGTCACGCTTGCTGTTCGTGCAGCACTCAGCAATATTCCAGCTACATGATGGTGGACTGTAAATAATAAGTCTGGACCAGACAATCCAGTGATCGATATAATGATCAATGCCTCACATCATCGAGTCTGATCACCTTGGCCCCCGATCCACAAAGCGATCTTAGTGCTAAGTCGATTGTAACACCCATTCTTTAACACTGACTTACAAGAGTCGTCACGCTAAGATCGCTTTGTGGAACAGGGCCCTGATGCATACAGATGGTGGTTGCAATTACAGATTACTCGATGTCTTCTAACCCAGAACCCCCACAGAGACCCACTGACTGCTTGCCTGATAACCTGCCCTTTTCATAGCATTTTCGTTTACCTCATATGGCTTCCTTGATCCATCTTGCTGTGACCTTGAACTTCTCTGACCTTGAGCTTGGCGACTGCCTCTTTGGTTGTCAAAACGGTTATCACGTCTGTCTTCTTGGGGGCCATCGTTTTTAGAATTGTGTTGTGAGTTTTGCCGACTATTATATCTATTTTCCTTGTATTCCTGCGGATCATTGTAATTGTATGATCCGGACTTTGGACGGGACTGGTTAAAATCTTTTTGACCACGTTCGTAAGCATTATAGCCTGACTGGTTGGACCGGGTTTGATTGTCTGTTCTCCGATGGGAATCCTCTCCCCGCTGTGTCCTATCAGAATCAAAATTTGGGAACTGCTGACTAGAAGGTTTCTGTTGGTGGTAGCTTGGGCCATCTTGGCCGTGCCTCCCAGCTAACCTTGGTGGAAGATTCTGTTTGCGATTCTGAAAGTTTTGCCCTGAGAAGTCTTGCTGTTGAGATTGTTGATGGTGATGGTTTGGTGTGGACTTGTAGCCCCCTGACCTGCTGGAGTTATTTTCATAGTGAGGCCTGCCATTGGGCCCTGAGTTGCTGCGAGTTGAGCTGCTGTCTGTAGATGACTTGTTGTTGAAGGTGGGACGACTAGAGGCACTGGACGACTTCGACTCTGGAACATAAACTGACTGTTAGCAGGCTGTTTTAGGGGTTTAAGCTGGTGTGTATATTGGTGGGGAGGTGAGGTGAGGTGAAATGGGGTTTAACATCACGTCAGATATTATTGCACTCATATAGACGTGCATGCACGTGTGTGTGTGGCAGCTTGTACTAGTCCAGACTGATGCTGATTTATAGTGCTAGCCCACTGAGATACCATGCCACAGTTTAACATGAATACCCCACTCAGACACAGTATACTGACTCCGTATCAACCAGTCCTTGTTTTAGCCCCTTAACGCCGTGGGCCAGACAGGGTAACAACAAGTACCATATTTTAACTTCTGCTCTCCAGGCGGATGCTCTACCGCTGGACCACGGAGGTGGTCTTGAAGCGACAAGAGATGACTAGAGTGAGTTGTGCTTAATGCCGCTTTTAACAGTATTCCAGTTATATCATGGCGTGTCAGTTTAATGTGGGAGGAAAGCCCGAAGTGATGCATGTCTTAAACGTTTACCACTTCTGTGAAACTAACGAGCACGGGTATGGTGCTGACAAACCTAGGGCGAATTGGGATTCGAACCCATAATCATAGGTTTCTGGTGTGCCCAAGGGACGCAACTCAGCACAGCGAATTGTGGTGCCTTAGACAACTGAGCCACCCGTGCCCCTGGAGATGACTAGAAATGATTGACCAGGTAGATACCACACATTGGTTCTGTAAGTGACGAAGAAGTGAAAGGTAATCAAATTAATCATAGATCACACTACCTTCCTTGACTGGAATCTTTGTTTCGAGGAAATCAAAGAGTGTGGCAGGACCACTCGGTCTGGATGATGCCCCACCCTCTTCATCCTCATCCCGGTCTCTCCCTCGACGGCCACGCCCACCTAAACAATCAATGTTAGTTAAGTTCACACAGATGGCAAAAATGTTGCTGTCAAACTATCCTGAACTTATTAAGGGAAGCAATGTAATTACAAATTAGGTAATATTCTGAAATGTTAGGGTGACTATTGGGGCTATTTTCACAACTGAGGGTGATTGTATTGCAATAGTAGCCCTCACTATTGCAACAGTATTGCGATTGTAGTCAACTATTGCCATAGTAGGAAACTAATGTCAAGACTTGATAATTATCTAAATCAATGAAACACAAAATGAAAAAAGCACTGCCGACAATGTCAAACTCGACCATTTTCCATTTTCGCTACTCAAATTAAAAGGAAGTAACTCTTATTTGAAGATGTCGTAGTCCTTGCTAATCGACTCATTTGGCAGTAAAAATGTTTTCTGATTCATAATTCATGTTTTATTGCAACTAATGGTGGCCACTGAAACTGTCAACTGTTATGCATACTATGAACAATACTATTGAGTTATTAAATTGTTATTAATATTGTACAATCATAAGAATTCCATATATTGTTACACACATAACATTAAAGATTTGCAAGAACTGTTAAAAATACAATCTCTTTGAGTAATTCCTAAATTATAAACTCTTCAATAATGTATATTTTACAAGCTGTGAACAAATCCACCACACCTTGTCTTGATTCCATTGGTTGTCGTCTTTCAAACTTATCTCCTCGATCCCCTCCACGACCAGGACCCCTGCCCCCCCTTGAGATGAGGGAGCTGATGGCATCGTTGACGTTGCCATTGGTTTGTCGTAGTGCTGTGCTTGCTTGGTCTGGCGTGAAGCCCATCTCCACAATACGAGCAACGTCTTTGTCACTCACATGCTGCCAACAGAGATGTGGTGCTTTACCTCACTTGGTCTATTTGCATCAACTATCAGTCTGAGACAAGCAGTAACTAATACACACCGTTCATCATCTTAGCATTTAAGAAACTATAAATCCAAACTGCCAATGGTATTTTGAACCTGTTGCAATACCCCGGCAAATGTCTTTTGTCATCCCCTCCTGTAGAGCCTCACTCTTTTCATCCCCCCACCCATTGTCTTCCCCTCCTGTAGAGCCTCACCTGTTTCATCCCCCCACCGAATGTCTGTCTTCCCCTCCTGTAGAGCCTCACCTGTTTCATCCCCCCACAGATTGTCTTCCCCTCCTGTAGAGCCTTACCTATTTCATCCCCCCACAGATTGTCTTCCCCTCCTGTAGAGCCTCACCTGTTTCATCCCCCTACATATTGTCTTCCCCTCCCGTAGAGCCTTACCTGTTTCATCCCCCCACAGATTGTCTTCCCCTCCTGTAGAGCCTTACCTGTTTCATCTCCCCACAGATTGTCTTCCCCTCCTGTAGAGCCTCACCTGTTTCATCCTCCTACAGATTGTCTTCCCCTCCTGTAGAGCCTTACCTGTTTCATCTCCCCACAGATTGTCTTCCCCTCCTGTAGAGCCTCACCTGTTTCATCCTCCTACAGATTGTCTTCCCCTCCCGTAGAGCCTCACTTGTTTCATCCCCCCCCCCCACCGAATGTCTTTTGTCGTCCTCTCCTGTAGAGCCTCTACCGTTTCATCCCCCCCACTGAATGTCTTTGTCTTCCCCTCCTGTAGAGCCTCACCTGTTTCATCCCCCTCCGAATGTCTTTTGTCGTCCTCTCCTGTAGAGCCTCACCTGTTTCATCCCACCACCGAATGTCTTTGTCTTCCCCTCCCGTAGAGCCTCTACCATTTCATCCCCCCACTGAATGTCTTTGTCTTCCCCTCCTGTAGAGCCTCACCTGTTTCATCCCACCACCAAATGTCTTTGTCTTCCCCTCCTGTAGAGCCTCGGCTATAGTTGCTTGTCTCTGTTGCTCAAACTCGCTCTCTTCTGTCTTCTTATCCTTCTTGGAAGACTCCAAGGACTTAAAGTTCTCCTTCTTCTCTGGTGCTGGATACAAACAACTCAAACTTACAACCATCACACAGGAACAAGATGCTGACTAGGGAGTGAGGGAGGCTCAAGGTGACAGCAGTCATGATAAGGTCTTCGCATTGTGAAAATCAAAGCTCATCATATGCGTGTGTTATGCACACACTGGTAGTCCAATACATATTCCAGTAGTTTACTCATCAAGGAATACATTTATGTAGGGAGGCCCTTTCCCAGGTTGACAACTATTTATTTAATTACAGTAAATCATGAAATTAATGCGTCTCCAAAAGAATGTGAATGCTGGCCCCTAGCCATAAATGCCACTGCCTGCCGCCACTAAATTTTCAAAACCATTGCCTGAGAACCAATTCTTTTATTTTTTAAGCCTTCAGTGTGTTCATATGGTCATCAGATTTCATGTATTTGTCCCTGTTTTCTGCACTGGCTTAAAATAATAATACTCATCATAGTAATTATTTCATAATGATTCCAAGAGTGCCCACTAGGGACCTGGAACTAAATGTGTTTGTTGTCTCACCTCTATGACCGGGATTGTAGTCATTTGATGGCATCTTCTTTCCAAATGGAACAAACAAAGGTGGCCCGCCTTCAGTCTGCACTCCCGATCTAGACTGTTTGGCTAGTTTCTGCCATTGAAAAAAAAATAATATATATATATATCTTTAAATGTAATTCCAAAACCTAACATTGAAAGTTCTTCATGAAAATGATTAAACATTGCGATAATCAAAACGTTAGAAAACAATTATCTGAACCCGGGTTCGAACCCACAGTCATAGGTTTCTGGCAGAATGGATAAACAAGAATGGCATGTACAACTGAGGTTGTAATGTGGCAGTTAACCTTTAGTGCCTCAAAGGTACCTCAGGTTGTATACTCCCCAGGGAGCTGATAATGATAAACGAGTGCACATTGATAAATTAACCCTGGTAATAATGTTAGCGCTTTGAGCATGCACCGTAGTCTAGTGCAATGTAAGTACACGTTATTGTTATTATTATTATAACAAAATACCATAGCTTCAAGAAATATTTATCTTGTTAATTGTTCAATGCTGCACTCAGCATGTTCAAGCCATATCCAATCCAATGGATGATATTATGAGCAACAATCCATGCTGCTGATGTTCAATGACAATCAACCAAGCCACCGAGTCTGACACCCTAATACATTTAGTAGCCACGATGACTAGAACTGGGTGGTTTCCAGCAGTGGTTTCTGGGTACCTGGCCTAACCCGGAATCCCCACGCAGGTCTAGAAATAAGCACCACTCACTCGCTTCAGTTCCCATGTCTCCACCAACTTCTCTACTTTCCCTCCAAGACACCGGAAGTTCTTGTTAGTCAGTAACAGGAAGTTGTTCTCGACATCGACAGCGCCCTCTAGCATCACCTTGGTGCCAGGAGGCGTTCCAAGGCTGCAACAGAAGTGTTGGACGTCAACCATGTACTCACATACCAAAACTTACTTTCTCTGTTGAGAGGCTTCTCACCGGCATCAGTAGTTAAAACCTATTTCAGTTACATCACAATTATACAAAAATAATGAGTGAGTGAATTGGGGATAACATCACTTTGAACAGCATTTCAGTAATATCACAGCGTGTCAGCTTAATGTGGCAGAAAGCCTTCAGTGATGCAGGTCATGGACGTGTCCCACTTCGGTAAAACCCAGCATGGGTATGGTGCTGACAAACCTAGAAACATAATCGGGGAGAATCGGGATTATAATCCACGATTATACGTTTCTGGTGTGCTCAAGGGACATAACTCTGCACAGCAAATTGTGGCCCTTTGGACGACTTGGACATCCGTGCTCCCTTCAAAACTATAGTATTTAGTAAGATGACACTCTGACCCCTCTTGGTTAATGTACCCCCGACATCAATGCACACTCAGTGAAACTGTGTCCCATACGTAGGATTCCTTACTTGATGTTTTTGAGGTTCTCAATTTCAATGGCTGTGCAGTTAATGTGACCATCAGTCAGTGACAGACGGAGAAGACGAGGAGCAGTTTGAGACTCCTCATTTTCTTTGGGGGCTGAGATGTTCCGTAGCTTCATCAACTGTAGCACCGCCGGCCCCTGAATCTGTATACAAAACAATATTGAATAAACAACACAACGTCACACAACATTTTGTTCTTTAATTATCTTTAATTTTATAGTTCATGTTGTAACATGAACAACATGTTCTGCTTGTAACACCCTTATACCAAAATGATATTTCACTAAAGATTATTCACAATTCTAATACCTCTCAATTAGAGGCCCCTGCGACCCATGAAGATCCAGGTTAGAATTGGTCTTCAGCAACCCATGATTGCCGTAAGAGGCGACTAGCGGGATCAGGTGGTAAGGCTTGCTGACTTGGTTGATACATGTCATCGTAACCCAATTGCGTGGATCGATTCTCATAATATCAATCACTGGATTGTCTGGTTCAGACTTGAATATTTACAGACCGCCGTCATATAGCTGGAATATTGCTGAGTGCGGTGTCAAACAACAAAGAAAGGAAAGTGTCTACTGGCAGAGTCCAACTACCTACCCTGCACACTAACGCATGGCGACATTATCAGCCACTCCCTAGAGACTGAATACACAATCTCATTAAAATCAGATCTTAGTTTTCGCAACAGCTAAACACAGATCTGAGGACATTACACGTCAGAACGAGCTCTCGCAAACTTTGACCGATCAATGAAATGACTGACAAGAAATCGACATTAGTCAACCAGAAGGCAGCTTTCTCGAGCTTTACGACACTAGTTTCAAATTGGCAACTACACTTCGAAACATATTTATTCTCCGTTTAAAATTTTAAAACTGATAAAAAAAATATTCTGCAATGGCCTAACAGTCATTCGGAATACCCTCTGTTAAACATTTCGAGGTTGCATGATCAAAAACACATTCACTTTCATGATCTGGTAAGCAACGCTCTGATTGGTTGGATGAAAGGTCGTTCTGACGTGACCCGTAATGGGATGTCCTCAGATCTTTGTTTAGCGATAGCGAGAACTAAGATCTGATTTTAATGAGATTGCTGAATACACAACCAGGTAGAAATCATAGGGACTTATCTTGACCTGCTCAGAGGCAGACATTTGGTCCCAAGTCTGCAGTGAATGGCAACAAAAATTTCCACATTGGTTCAAAAAGATGTTTATGAGTTAATAGACAAAACTAATGTTATGTCTTTGCAGCAGTGGCCTATATTTCACTGATACCAGGACCAATAAACAGAAAACAATTAATGCTTAGACTCACATTATTACATTGAAGGAGTGAGTGAGTTGGGCTTAACGTCGATTTTTGCAGTATTCCAGTTATATCACGGCGTGTCAGCTTAATGTGGGAGGACAGCCCAAAGTGATGCAGGTCTCAGACGTTTACCACTTCGGTGAAACCCATGAGCACAGGCATGGTGCTGACAAACCTAGAAACATAATCGGGGCGAACCAGGATTCGAACCCACAATCACAGGTTTCTGGCGTGCCCAAGGGAGGCAACTCTGCACAGCGAATCGCGGCGCCTTAGACGACTGGGCCACCCGTGCCCCCCCCTCATGAATGAACCAATATATACACATAATGCACCAAAATAATTTCAAACAATATGATGAAAAGTTGATGGAAGACGTACATAGTCCAGTCTGCCCTTGTGTAGCTCCTCCGGCAGCCATTTATCTCCCACGTCCCGCAAGTCAGTCTGCAAACAAGTAATATCAATTCATGTTCTCATTGATGTTTCCTGTGTGTTATATGTGTCTCTGTATGAATTTTTAAGTTTATCTATCTGATGTGCTTCATGGAACACATTATAAGTGTATTTATTTGTTATTGATGTTTAAGCAACTACATTCCGGTAAGAGTTGATGTAATAGTGAGTGAGTGAGTATGGTTTTACGCCGCTTTTAGCAATATCACGGCGGGGGTCACCAGAAATAGGCTTCACACATTGTACCCATGTCGGGAATTGAACCCGGGTCTTCGGCGTGACGAGCGAACGCTTTAACCACTAAGCTACCCGACCGCCCAGTTGATGTAATAAATTTCATCTATGTTTCAATGTGGACACTGACAGCTAAACACAAACAAATACACATTTTGATAATTGATAGAAAACTAAATGAACTGATATCAACTCCCCTTCCCCCCCCCCTCCCAAAAAAAATGTGGTCAAGGCTAATGTGGTGTTGGTTTGCTCACAACAAAAATAAATACAATTTTTTTTTCAGAAAACCAACATTTTTAGTCTAACAGGTTTTTTTTAAATTTGGAAAATAATGAAAGGCTAGTCTGTAAAACAATTAAGAATTGACTTTCACTTTTATGCGAGTTCATTGGAGTATGAACCTTCATAGAGTGAGGGCCAAACTGTATGAACGTTGGTGCTTGTGATATTCGTGAACGATCGTGCAGAGAAACTCTCTGACGTTTCTCAATGTTAACTTAAACAAGTTCAAAATTAAAGGGTCTAAATGATCAGAAAGAATGCTTCTGTGTGTATTTGTGCTTGAGAATTCCCAGGGGTTTCCCCAGGAATGTGGAAGTAGTCCGTCAGTGTTTACGTCATTTCAACAACACTGTCTAGTGAAAAACTTATGAACATCCAATTGTGTTGTTCATACACTAATGAACGTCAATTTCATGGTCAGGTGACGGACCTCTCGTCCAATTGAAAACCCGTACATCGTGTTAACTTCAAATTAAAAATTTATAAGAACTTGAAAAGGCCTTTAATAGATTTTCCTTTCAATGATAGGAAGGAAAACATGCATGACCTCATACATCGTATAAAGCATATAAAGGATTTATAGGATATACACAACCTACATCAATGGCTGTTTTGATGAGCTGATCCACTCCTCTTTTCCCATTTTGTTCTAGCTCTGCGATGCCTTCTGCTGTCAGATGCCTGTGAAAATATAACAAGCAATCTAATTTAAACTATCTAATTATTGCCACTGGTACTTTTGACATAAATGACATATAGGAAGACCTTCCAAGTTTTAGTAATAGTCCTACATATACCTATCAATTTCTAAATTGGGTCATGACTGTAGAATTAATAGCACCAGTTTTAATACTAGTTATGATAATTGATAACAGATTTGTTTCAACTTACAGGGGTAGAAACTAACATATTTAGTCCACTAGTCCTTATAATTATAACATAAAGCAAAACACTTAAAAATGGAAATTTCTACTTGTCCTTATGATTTTTTAACTACCGGTATTGGACTACAGGACTAGTGCCAATTTCTAACGCTGACTTATCAATCATTGGTGATGATTGCATTTGTTACATTTTTTTCAATTTACATGTCCAAGAACCCTCTCATCCCTAACATGTTAAAAATGCCTGTTTGCTTCCACACTGAAGAGTGTGTTAATATATGAATACATCAAAAAAAAGAATTGAACTTTTCAAATAAATAGTTGATATTGTTTTTGAATAACATTTTCTCCATAAATGATTGCCCAATTACAACTGATCCTTGCACTGGTACAGGCAAACTGATCTATCGTCAGTTATTATCTAACCATAAACTCAAATTAATTCTGATAACTTTACTGCAAAAGAATTGCTCTTTTAAGTTGTTTTCTCTATATAATATGACATGTGTTTCAATGAGCATCAGAACAATTTACCTATTGTGTGAGTGTGTTAGTTAAAGCTGCATCAGAAAGTTTGGAACCATTCTTGCAGCAAGTCAGAAAAAGTTTTTAGGGCAGTTTTTTTCACATGAATGGTTAGACCTACAAGTGAAATATTTGGAATTCAGAACTTTTTTCTGCTGATGTTGCACAAGATCTATCATCTTTAATCTAAAAAAACCACATCTGACAAATGAGTGGCGAATTTTAATGGCATTATGTCATGAATATAGCTATGGTCAATTATTTTGCGCGAAACGTTGGAAATCAGTGTGTTGAGATTCAGTTGAAACGCTAAAGTGTTTTCTTGCTGATAAGAATATTTTGAGAACGTCAATTAAATTTAGGTTTTCTGTAGCTAGGCCTTATTGTGCAGTCACAAGCAAACATTTCAAGTCATCTGGCTAAAGCAAAGCATCACTGAGGTGTGTGGGCAAGCAAAATCTGAGGGCAAGCACTGTCCTAAAAAAAGTCAACAATATTACTTTCAATAACTGAGTAATTGCAGTCACATGTCCTCAAAGGAACTGTTCTACAGTTCTGTCATGCACCTTCTAAAGTAAAAGTTGCTAAGTCAGAAATTCTACACATTCCTATTCTGAGCAAGTATAACTACACAGCGACGCAAAATAAGTGTGACTTTTCATACATACAGACAAATAAAGGGAAAGAATGCACATGCTCATGTGTCACACACACGTGTACTTTTCTTCCTATAATTTTTATAATGCACACCTACCATCCCCTACGAGCCAATTCATCACCCGCCATATTTCTTCCACGAAGTAAAGCTTAATTTCATTGGTGAAAATTAAATGCAATGATCCGCAGCAAACGATTGTAAAAAATAAATTGGGAAGTTAGAAAGCTGATAGTTTTCATGGAGATGCTCCATAAAATTCCCATCCCTTATTCAAATTAGCAACATTTAAGCAAGAAAAGATGAATATGTTTTCCCGCAGCAATAGCATTTGTCCCACCCAGTTGTAAAACATATTTTGATTGGATGATTATTTTTGTTGATAACGTTTCATTGGACACGAATGACCTTTGACCCGAGACTTGTAAATTTCTGAAAATGGCGGAAAGGGATGACTAACTGGGAAGTGAACTGTTCTTGAAACACCCGTTGTTCTTTGGTGAAAGGAGACATTTACTAAGCTGACAGCAATCGACATTATTGCAATTGCAGAGTCGATCCTACACTTATGTGTAGTGTTTGAGTGGATTTTAGCAATTGCTATGAGCGGTTATGTGCACTGATTAAACTGAAAGCCAAACACGCTGCTTATGATGAAGTAGTGTAGGCACACCTACATTTGGCGCAGCTGCGTCTGTTAAACTTGATTACTGAATAAATTGGAGCTATAACACGTTGAAGATGGACAGGAAGGAAAAGGATAAGAGAAACAGTTTTGTAAGTAGACCACATCAATATTTAAGCTTCAAGACATCTGTTTATTGTTGACATTGGTTAATTTGAACTGTCATTGTGACAATGACAACGATGACTTTCCAAGTTGCTAGTCATTGTTTTTGTTCTATTTAACGCTTTTGTCTGCAGACTTGAGATGTGCAGTTTGACCTACGTGAAGTTAAATACTTTAGTTTGGGCCAATTAATTTGTGTAAATAATGTCAGACAAGGAATAAATGTCGGATATGTATGGTGTTTATTGTTTGCATTGACAAATTGTGAAGTAACATTGTCGAAGATACGATCGTTCCCTTCCAATATTTTTTATGAAGCCCTGTGACATGTTCAGCACATGAACAAGTTTTAGTGTAATTTCTAAAAAATCGAAGTTTAGGATACCTTGTTATGTTTTTGAGTGGGTGTTGTTGTCGGCTGGTGGTATAAACATTCACTCGTTCAGCTGATTATCCACGTTTAACATGTGTAATTCCCACATGGATGTGTAACTCCCATTCTCTGTGTGCACCTTTGCCCACCATGGGGAATGAGTGAGTGAGTGAATAATTATTTTGTCAGTCAGCAATCCTACAGTTGTGTGCATCATGACATGGAGGCCTGTAATAAGTGTAAATAATAAAATCATTGCCAGAAAAAAACTGGTTGATAGCATGATGAACAATCAATGCCATCTTGTAGAATGATGTATAGATGCAAACTCCATATGTGAGGTATAATAGTCAGCTCTTACAACAAGCAATTAATTCAAGTGTTTGTGGGGACAAATAACAACAAATTATTATGCCCCATGTGATGATATTATGTAACATGTCACTATTGTCACTATTGTTTTCATTGAAATATTGATATTTAGCTTATATTTACTTCTATACCTTGTGTACTGGGCCCTGATTTAGAGTAATGCTGACCTCAGTCTGTCATTAGAAAAACCTTGTCAATTTTGGATCGTGTATGGCTACAGATTGGAAAGGGACACCAAATATATACAGAATGAACCCACCATGCCCACAGGGATCCCCAAAATTTGTATGCTTATTTAGGAATGAATGTTACTAATTTTATTTGGTATAACTTAAGAAGATTTATTTCTGTATGTAATCATTCAGAAAATGTTTCACACAGTCAAGGCTTCATGATCCTCGCATGCTTTATCACTTTTAGAATCGTCTCAGTACTGTGTTCCAATTTTTGACAATTCCCTGGGACCCCAATTTGTTAACCTGGGACACCTACAATTAAGTGTTTTGAGCCCCTGGAACCACAAAGTAAATAAACCAGATTAATGACATATGTATATATCCCTGCTTGTCATACAGTAATAGTATTGGCTATATATATTTTCTCAGAAAGGATGCAAAGATTTTAAGATATGGTTGTGAAAACTATTGTACAAGGGGCATTTCTTTTTGTAATTGGTCACCAATAACCTTTGATTTAGAAATTAAGTAGTTCAAGCATAAGTTCATAGCATCAATGGCCCTGGTTTGAGCCCCATGTAGGTGTGTACACTGTGCGAGGCCCATTTCTGGTGCCCCCTACTGGGACTATTTGTAAAGCAATGTAACGCCATACTTACTTACTCGCTCACTCATATAATGTAAGACCAGACTAACTTGTCATGTGGCAGATATTGTATTGATGATTACCAGGAAATCCTGACTTTCCTGTTTTTGTGTCAACCTACTTACGCTGCAGGCTTTCAGATTGGTCAAGTTTCTAGGACATTGAATGATTGTTGTCTGAAATGTTCTGACATGTTTTTTAAACTTAGGTAAAGATAAAGAATAATAGATGACTAGCTGTTTGTTCCTGATGCTAGCCTAGATCTAAGGTCACTTGACTCAGCCCCTGAACATGTTAAATAAATGATAAATGGCATAATCTGACCAGTCTGATGTTGATGTCACTGATAAACCAAAAATTGATTAAATGTTTCCTTCCAAGAGAAAAATGGATCCTAATCATTATAAGGTATCTTTCTGAAATTGATGGCCAAGTTATGTGAATTGTTTTGAAGAAAAGCTTCTGTTTTACTTAACAATCCTCAAACTAATGTATGAAGAACATTTTCACTAAATTCGGTAACCATGGTTACAGATGATTGCAATGATTATAAAGAAGAAATACTGTTGTACATTATCAACAATATAAACATATCTGTATCCGTCTTTAGCCTGACCTTGGCAGTTTCAGTTTGGTGGGATCAACATAAGCATGATAAGGACACAGACACAGTGTTGATGAATGTTGTATTGCTTGGTGAAACGTTCATTTAAGACAATCTTCTTGAGGTGTTGCCTGTATATATGATTTTATTTACGGAAAGGTTATTGTAGATCATCTTTACAGGTGCATATCACTTGTGTAAACAAACAGATGATTATATTCATGGTTGCAGTGTTAAACAAACACAGGGGCTCACACCCACATCTGTGTTGAGTATTGTGTAGTTGGTTGATCAGAAAAAAAGATATTTGATCAAGGATTAGGGGGAATGCAAGGTTAAAGTTATGTGTTGGAAAATTGTTCAAGGATTAAAAGAGATTCCAGAAGAAATAAAGGGTAGAGTTCATATTTGTCATAATAGGGTAAAGTGTCTGGTTGCCTAGAAATAAACTCTGTTGGAGGAGAGCTTCTAGAACAAAAAGGATTTTTGTGGTTAATTCGTCTGCTTATTGATAAGTTGTTTCTATTATTAATCTGAGATGTTAATTTCTGTGTGAATGAGACTTGTTGAGTTCACTTTATGATGTGGAATAAAACTTGCTTCAGAAAATTGATTTATTTGAAAATGGAATGTGAATAATCAGTTTTAGAAGTTTCTTTGGGTGTTCAGTTTTAAAATCTTAAGGCCACAATAAATTCTTTGTTAGATTTTCGTCCACTTTTATTAAGAAAATGTGAAGTATAAAAAACACTCTGTTCAAGGTATCTGTGTACATTAACTGTTTTGGGATGTGATTCACATGAAGTATGAATGCTTGGAAGGTCGTCATTCATACAAAAAAGTACCAGTAAGGCAACACATTTACCAAGTTTCAACGTCTGATTGATGTTCTGACAAGTTATCGTCAATAAATATTTTCCAAATCTTTTCATGCTTTTAATCAACATGCTCACAAGATTTTATGAAGTGAGACCTGTTTTATTACAATATAGGTCTTGATTATCAATCAGATTATTTGTTGTTTGTTTGTTTGTTTGTTTGTTGTTTAACACCACACTCAGCAATATTCCAGCAATATGACAGCGGTCTGTGTAAATAATCGAGTCTGGACCAGACAATCCGATGATTCATATCATGAGCATCGATCCATGCAATTGGGATCGATGACATACATCAACCAAGTCAGCGAGCCTGACCACCCGATCCTGTTTGTCGCCTCTTACAACAAATGCATGGATTGATGCTCATGATATCAATCACTGGAGAGAGAGAGAGAGAGAGAGAGAGAGAGAGAGAGAGAGAGAGAGAGAGAGAGAGAGTAATTCTAGTAGACTGGTCACGACTGTTTATGAAGATGATTAAGCAGGCATCAATGTATGGTTTTATCATTTTGTGAAGAAAATCAGTTCTATTTTCAAACATTTCACAGGATGACTCAGATCTGAAGTGTCAGGTGAACGCATTTCACATTCATAAATCATGATAAATTATTACCAAAGTTCAAAGAGGAAGAGATATCTATGAGGCTTATCTGTTGATGATATTGATATGCTAATATTATTGCTTAGATTGCGCCTATGCTGCATGAACCCTACCTTGCATGCATTGAAGGAAGTTTATGTGTTGATCGCGAAATATTGTGTTATGGCGACTGCAAGGTGTGCAGTCAAGCAGAACTACCTGCTGTCGCCATTACAGGTTATCTATAAATAATACCCGGTACTTCCTGAACCAGTCGCCCTTTACCTTGTTTTTGTGATTGTGTTTCATGATTGTTATCAAACCCATGAGTTTACCATGTTACTAATGTCATATAGTTCCTGAACCGACCCATGAGGATTCCAGGGTAGAATTGGTCCCCAGCAATCTATGCCGTCTGCGTGAGGCGATCAAATGGATTGGTGTCAGACTAAGCATGCTAAGTGACCTGGTTGATTGTGTGTCAACGTACCCTAACGGTTTGGATTGTTGATCATTGTATCAATCACTGTCTGGTCAAGACTTGATTATTTATAGGCTTTCGCCATGTAGCTGAGTGTGAAACACAAAATTTCCTGAACTTTTAGGTTGGGGGTATATAGTTATACCAAGTTCTGTCCATCCATCCGAAAACTTTGTTCGCAAGATTTCTCTTAAACTATTCAGTGGATTCATCTCAAACTTAGTACATATAATCTGTGTCATATGGAGGGGTGCAGTCTAAAGAAAAAAAATGTTTTTATTAATTTTCCATATTTTTATAAATTTTTCAAATCCTTACCCTATCCTAGCTATTTAATTTGAAACTACTGACACAATAGGCGGGTCAGGGGTATTAGTGAGCCACGCTCACTTTTGCCCTTGTTCATGTTGTTGTGAGTGTGTTGCTTGATTTGTTATCAAACCCATCACCGTATATATGGCATGGCATTCCTGATTTTTTGTCTTAGTATCCTAATAATATATTCAGTATATGGATAATTGTGTAAACAGGATATCCTATTTAACACATTTAGATTGTCACTTGTCATTATTTTAAATTCAGTTTAGCACAGATAAATCTACATGTAACCTAGCTTTACATTGAAAACACAGTGTGTTTATCTCCGAGACAAATTTATGTGCATTTCTGTCAATAATGAATGAGATGATTTATGTAAATTTGTAATGGATATGTTTGTATATATGTTTTATGGAGATGGAATTGTGAATACTACTGAATAGTTTCTCATCTGTAAAATATTGGAGAGTATCACAGTGCAGGTTATTCAGGGGTTGACATGAACCTGAAGTGTTTAGTGCGAGTGGAATGGTTAATTAAGTAATGGCACAGTTAAGATAGGTTCTTGGTTAGAAATAACTTTTGTTCAACAGTAATACCTTGTGACAATATTTATTTAATGAAACCATAAATAAAGTGCCAAACAAGTGGAAAAATGATGAAAATGAGGACATGCATGCATGGAGTGATTCACTATTTGAGTTTGGGAATTCAGAAATGAAATAGGGTATTATGTCAATGAAAACATTCAGAATTACAAGTGCTTATCATCTCACTTGGGGGGGTCGGGTAGCCTAGTGGTTAAAGCGTTCGCTCGTCCTGCCGAAGACCCGGGTTCGATTCCCGACATGGGTACAATGTGTGGAGCCCATTTCTGGTGTCCCCCGCCGTGATATTGCTGGAATATTGCTAAAAGCAGCCTGAAAGTGAAACCATACTCTCACTCACACACTCACTCACTCACTCACTCACTCACTCACTCACTCACTCACTTTGGTGAAATGACATTTATTGAGTTCGATGATAGATCAAATGTATTTGTCAAGTTGTTCCACTTTAATTGCAAAGGGAACACCTAAACTTATTTATGAGTGCACTATTGACCACTGGTTGTAACCTGGTTCTGTCGTCATGTCCCAACAACACTGATCACACTGTCGACCACTGGTTGTAATCTGGTTGTATGTCATCGTGCCCCAACAACACTGATCACACTATCGACCACTGGTTGTAACCTGGTTCTGTCGTCATGACCCAACAACACTGATCACACTGTCGACCACTGGTTGTAACCTGGTTGTATGTCATCGTGCCCCAACAACACTGATCACACTGTCGACCACTGGTTGTAACCTGGTTCTGTCGTCATGACCCAACAACACTGATCACACTGTCGACCACTGGTTGTAACCTGGTTGTATGTCATCGTGCCCCAACAACACTGATCACACTATCGACCACTGGTTGTCTTCAACTGTGACTGTTTACAAGTTGTGATGTAGGTGTACAATTGCTGTTTTGTGTCTACTCTTGTGAAACAACATTCACATATTTCCTTGTCATCTCTCACACAATACCGTATCACATTTCCAGATTTCTTTTGTCCTGCCTGCTGGTACTTTCGACAGCCGGGTATCTTGTGTTGTGGTTTATGAGTTTATGTACAAGGAAGTGTACACATGCAGTCTTTGATTTGAATCGACTTTTGTCACTTGACATTATTTATAGTACAGAGACAGAAAGAGTGCCATCATCGCAATGGGGACGGTCAGGTAGCCTAGTGGTTAGAGCGTTTGCTCGTCATGCCGAAGACCCAGGTTTGATTCCCGACATGGGTACAATGGGTGAAACTCATTTCTGGTGTCCCCCGCCGTGATATTACTGGAATATTGCTAAAAGAGGTGTAAAACCATACACACTCACTCATCATCGCAATGTATGGAGTCCCCTTTGGATATATGTGTTGCAAAAAGAAAATTGCTTTTCATGTAAGTAAGTAATATTTGAAATTTTATTCATTAAAATGTTCATATGTTCATTATGTACATTTGTCTTTGTTCAGTTTACTTGTGAAAGTTCCTTGGGCACACCCGAAACCTATGATTGTGGGTTTGAATACCGGTTCGCCCTGATTATGTTTCTAGGATTGTCAGCACCATACCTGTTTTACCAGAGTGGTAAGCATTTGAGACCTGCATCACTTCGGGCTTTCCTCCCACAATAAAATGACATGCTGTGATATAACTAGAATACTGTTCTAGTGACGTTAAAACCCATCTCTCTCACTCACTTGTTTAGGAATATGGGGCATGGGTGGCCCAGTTGTTTAAGGTGCTGTGATTGGCTGTGCAGTGTTGCGTCCCTTGGGCACTCAAGAAACCTATGCTTGTGAGTTCGAATCCCGGTTTGCCCCGATTATGTTTCTAGGTTTGTCAGCACCATACCCGTGCTCGTGGGTTTCACTGAAGTGGTAAACGTCTGAGACCTGCATCACTTCGGGCTTTCCTCCCACATTAAGCTGACACGCCGTGATATAACTGGAATACTGTTAAAAGCAGCTTAAACCCAACTCACTCACTAACTGTATCGAAATACATGCATAAATGGCTTGATATGACATAAACAAAAGGTATTTATATCAATGAAATGGCACTGGGAACTTATTTTAACTGTTGCACTACGATTTTAATTGCGCCATTGTGTTGGAATTTTGGACTCTTTAGATTTTAGGTTCATTTGGACTGTGGTCTGATGCTGTCAATTGATGGCTTGAATCTCACATTCACCCGAAATAAGCTTTGTTTGTTTGTTTGTTCTTTAATGCTGCTCTCAGCAATATGCCAGCTCTTTGATGGCGTTCTGTAAATAATCAAGTCCAGACAATCCAGTGATTGGAATCATGAGCATCGATCCATGCAACTGTGATACGATGACATGCATCAACCAATTCAGCGAGCCTGACCACTCGATCTCGTAAGTCGCCTCTTACGACAAGCATAATTGCCTTTTACGGAAAGCAGAGTTTGCCGAAGACCTGTTCTAACCCGGGTCTTCACGGGTCCGAAATGAGCTCTTTCATTTGAAGGCAACATGTCTGTACACATGGGTGTAAAAGGACACAACTTGCTTCAATTACACTTGAAAATATATGACCCTCGTTATAGGACTTAACAGCTGTTGTAAGCTGTGTCAAACCTACATGCTTACACACTTATTAATATGGCCATTGGGCAGCTCAGCCTTTGTGTTGCTTGTTGAAATGGAATGCAATTAGGCCTACAACAACACATGTTGTCGTGATTCAATATGAACTTTGATCAGCATTAGTAATTGGCATTAGTCCTATAGTCCTTGCCAAGCTGCTCAATAGTTAGGGCACCCTAAGGACGTGTAGAAATTTGCCATTTTGAAGGGTTTTGCTATATGTTATCATTATAAGGACTAGTGGGTTAAAACTGTTAGTTTCTGTCGCTGTTGATAGTAAGCATGGTACGGTTAGGAAAGAATTCACACAGCCAAGTTATAGCATCATCAATGGGAATGATTACAGACCATAGGGGACACGGGGGCCCAGTTGTCTGAGGTGCTGCTATTTGCTGTGCAGAGTTGCGTCCCCTAGGCATGCCAGATACATTTGATTATGGGTTCGAATCTTGGTCTGCCCTGATTAGGTTTCTAGGTTTGTCACCACCGTACTCATGCTTGTTGGTTTCTCCAAAGTGGTAAACGTCTCAGACCTGCATCACTTGAGACTTTCCTCTGATATCAAGCTGAAATGGCATGATATAACTGGAATACTATACAAAACTGTGTTAAACCCCACTCACTCACTCACTCACTCACTCACTCACTCACTCACTGTGCACCATGGGGTAATTCACTCACTCACTCACTCACTCACTCACTCACTCACTCACTCACTCACTCACTCACTGTGCACCATGGGGTAATTTTAGTTACAGTGCCCTGAAAGTTACTCCTGGACATAATCCTTATTTTTGAAAAACTGTATCGTTTTGTATCATACCTCCAGAGAAATGTTCTCTAATGTCGTAATGATTAATTTCCACACCAAATATTTGATAACGTGCGCCATAATTCAGAAGGGTTCTGGGACAATGTGTGTTTGTTGTTTAACACCTCACTCTGCAATATTCCAGTTATGTGATGGCAGCATTGGGATAATGAGGTGTCTGTTAATGTAATTTGACCTGGGCCTTCCCTGAGTCACTTTGTAACAAGATAGGACATCATGGCTCATTTGTTTTAATATCAAAAACGCTATTGTGTATCATTTTTTGATCATGTGGACAGTGGTCATGATTGAAGAATGAAATTCAGACACCCTTAACTGCCCTTGATGTACTGCAGGTACAATGAAGATTATTGAACATTTTTCTTCTGTGTCCATTCTCTACATTTGTGCTTGCTGGATGCACATTTGTGCATTGTGTAAATCCCTGCAACTACTGTATTTCCTCTAATAGACGCCAGGAATCTAATAGAAGCCGGGTCAATTGTTTAGTGCAAAAAATAGTACCCGGGCTTAATAGACGCCGGGTCGATCAATTGAAATATTTCCATTTCGTGACGATTTGGGACATTCGTGGTCATAGTGAAATGGGGGTAAAAATAGAAGCCGGGCCTCCACTAAACACCAGGTTAAAGGCTTGTCGGAAATAAATAGAAGCCCGGGCGTTTAATAGAGGAAATATGGTAGTCTCATTTTGAACAAGCGGTTTATCATGTTTATGTAATGTAACTGCATTTTAGGAGACAACAATAGGGTTTCGATTTAACTGCTGGCCCGTTGGCCCGTGGTCAGTAAATATTACAAAGGGCTTGCTGTAACGTAAAGTAGATGGTCCGTCTGGCTAGACAAATTTCACCCCTTCTCCATGTATGTTTGATTTTTTTAATCAAATCATTCATTAGAATGATAACCGGCTGCCATTTTGTAATGTAGTGAACCAGAACTTCTTTATTTGCTCATAAATGACCATGAAATGAGGCAAATGGAAGCCACAATTTAATCTCAGAGTACAGGAAAAATATTTTAAGGTGAGGAGATCGAAACTTTTCAGAGCAATTTAGTTGTAAGACAGCTAGTTTGGAGAAGGAGCAAGCTCTGCTGGCTACATACAAATTTGTTGTTAAATCTACCCTTGCAACAACTGGTTTGATTGCATTTTCCCTAGTCTGGAACTTACAGACTAGTGGGTGGGTGTAACCTTTTCATGATACAAGTCTTGTGTCGTGGCACTAAGTGTGTTATCCAAACTGTTTTTTCTCATTTATATACCTAGACTGAAGTACTAGATTATGTAAATATCACACCAATCCATAATTCATAGTATTGTCTACATAAGCACCTTCTGTCCTACACAGAGCTTGTTATTGATTACTCCACCTGTGCTGCAATGGTAGGCATGTTATCTGCTGTTACACAAAATAACATTAACAGGACCTGTGTGGATGTACATACACATAAATCTTAGGCTTACCTTGGCTGTGTGATAAGGCCCAACGGACAAGTTGTATGAAAACAGGTCCCTTGTAGACATGAGGCTGTCCAGATTTGTCCAATGCTTATGTTTTGTGGAGAGCCAGTTTGAATAGAACATCTGTTGTGGGAAGTGCTGCATGAGTACCCCGCCATGTGTAGTCATTGCATCAAAGTTGTATTGGTTTATTGGTCTCAATTGATCAGGAGGGTCTGGACAGGGGGTGATTTTGAAGAAAAAGTTGCGTTTCAGTTTTTAATGGCTTCAGATTCATGGTAGGATTCAGATCTTTGTAGATCTTCTGATGTGTGGCTGTTTTCCTGTGCATGGATTGGTTGTTCTTGGGCTCTGACGTATTATTTACCTTGACATGTCTATATCATGTATATATGAGTTATTGTAATCAAGGGGTGGTAGGTAGCTTTGTGGTTTAGGTGTTTGCTCGTCACGCTGGTGGCAAGGGTTCAATTCCCACATGGGCAGCAATAGAAACTAACAGTTTTAGTCCACTAGTCCTTATAATCATAACATTTAGCCAAACCCTAGGGCAAATTTCTACCAGTCCTTATGATACCTTGATATAGGGCAGTTTGGCAAGGGCTAATGCCAATTTCTAACACTGATAGGTACAATGTGTGAAGCCAATTGCTGGTGCACCCAATGTTATGATGCTGGTATCTTGCTTAAAGTGGCCTAAAACCATACTTACTGACGACTGAAATAGAAAAAATAGCATGATTCACTAAAATGAAAGAAGATAGATTTGTTCAGATTAACCATATAGTCATGTTAACCCAACACTAAAGATATGACCATAAGAATGTATAAACCACAGTTTTGACAGATTCAGTTGAAGAAGGCTCCTGTTGTGGCTGATGAAAATGATGTCTTGGTGTGTATATTATCCTATGATGTCCAGTAGATATGGTCATACGTTGTCACAAGGGCAGAACATGACCTCTGGTCAGGGTTAGATATTGGCACTAGTCCTGTAGTCCTTGCCAAACTGCCCAATGGTAAAGGTATCATAACACTAGTAGAAAATTGCCATTTTTAAGGGTTTTGCTATATGTTATCATTATAAGGACTAGTTGACTAAAACTGTTAGTTTCTAACGCTGCAGTTGTGATGAAGTCCATGAGCTATCTCTGCTATCTCTTGGTCACATTGTTGGTCTAATTCTGTAGTTGACTCTGTTCACTGATGTCACAATAATGCGTTGCCACATTGCTTCTGTTGTTAGAAGCTTCGGTCTGGAATGTGACCATCTTGGCCAATGTTCAGCGGGAAATTCTACTGGAGGGACTGTTTGTTGAATCAGTAATGGCGTTGTGATTGGAGGCTTTGAAAGAAGTATCTACTGCCTCTTGAAGCCTCTTCTGACCTCATCTGACCTCTTCTAACCTCTTCTGACCTACCCTGCTCTGATATCCCAACACTGGGACCTTCCCTGCCTTGATATCACAACACTGAAATCTAAAATGTGCAATGGATATGTCTGAAAAAATGTGAATTAAGATCTGTTGAAGTGGAATACAGATTTGAAAGACTGAGATTGCACTGAATAGAGAGGTCAGAGGTCTGACAAGCCAAGACAAGACATCTGAGGGCTGCTATTCAAGACATGCAGGTTTCAAGACTGTTCCGGAACAGGATTTGTAAGAATAAACATCAGTCCACAGTAAATTACATGGCTATTAATCTTCTTTAAGTAGGAGTGTAGCAGTAATATTGATGGTTCACAAATCAGAAATGGCAATTTGCAATTCGGTTTATACTATATATCGTTCTCCTGAATACCAAACTATGGAAACATTTGAAATAACAATGGTGTATAAAGAAATAATCATGGTTGTATTTTTGAATTTTCTTTTGGCAAATATGTGTCATGTTTCAGCGTTAGAAATTGGCACTAGTTCTATAGTCCTTGCCACACTGCCCAATAGTAAAGGTATCATAAGGACTAGAAGAAATTTGCCTTTTTTAGGAGTTTTGCTATATGTTTCCATTATAAGGACTAGTGGACTGAAACTGTTAGTTTCTACCGCTGTGTTTCTTGGGATTAAAGGACCGACCGACCATTTCATATTCTAGGGGCTGGGATTTTGTATTGAGACCAGATATTTTTGTCAGCTAAAGCTGCAAAACCAAATATATTTTTTACTTAATACTATGAGCCAAAATATTTTTTTCTACTAAAAAAACACATTGCAACAACATGCAACAATGTCATTTTTACGGCAGACAATTTCTTTTTTTTCCAGCAATATGAAGCATAATTATATTTTTCATTTAAATCCCAGGCCTGCCAAAGAATATCAAATGGTCGGCCCCAAATACACTTCCAGCCCAAATACACTTCCAGCCCCAAATACAATTCCAAGCCCCAAATACAATTCCAGCCCCAAATACAATGCCAGCCCCAAATACAATTCCAGCCCCAAATACCAAAAGAATACTGTCGGTCATGTTACTATAGTAACCCAAGTTATGACTATTATTAATGGTGTTGACGGAACACACTGAGCGATATGAATACATGACACTTTTTTATGGATGGCAACTTCTTTTATTCTTTGTGCGGTGTTTCAGGGCTGCTTCTTGTTCCCTCGTCAGGTGAATACTTCGCCTGATATGCTTAGCCCGATACCCAAACACTAAAAGACCTTCAGTAACATATGACTTGACCTAAATATGACACGATTGTATTTTGCACTTGACACAACATCTTTATTGAAAGTATCTCACAAAACAAACTATTGACATGAATACACATTGGAGTATCCTGTATTTGTTACACAAAGCCCACTCCCAAGCAGATTGTGAAGCCAGATCGTGAAGCCAGATGTGTGAAGCCAGATGTGTGAAGCCAGATTGTGAAGCCAGATCGTGAAGCCAGATAGTGAAGGCAAATCGTGAAGCCAGTTGGAGAGCAGGGATGTTGACATTGATGCATCTCACTCTGGTTTCTGCAAAAAGCAGTCATTTGTCATGGAG
This sequence comes from Haliotis cracherodii, assembly GCF_022045235.1. Classification (NCBI taxonomy): domain Eukaryota; kingdom Metazoa; phylum Mollusca; class Gastropoda; order Lepetellida; family Haliotidae; genus Haliotis; species Haliotis cracherodii. Next base: position 55,683,044 of record NW_027266341.1, read on the forward strand.
ATCTTATTCACAGTGTGGTTGATATTGAAGTGACACATTTCTTCTCCGTACTGCAACTGCAGTCTTTGATATATGACCTCATTTTGTGCTGAGGCAGCACATGGAATGAACACTATATGACTCCCTTTAATCTATTAAAAATAAATCTATCTAACCTATTCACTTTTAGTTGTTATGAATTGTTAAATCTAATTTATAAAACCAATTAACCAAATGGATCATATTGCTATCCAGATGCAGTTTCAGCATTTCACTATATGTCATTTCTTGATATAACTCATGTTATAACATAGGTATGTTAAGGCGTACTTATTCATGTGTATCAAATATATATCAACTTTCTAAACTGCTAGATCAGGGTTATTATTGTGTGGAAACTCAATCTTCAGCACATTTAAGCTATATTAGATTTATGAGAAATGATGCAGAAGTATAGCACTACATTATAGATAGGGCATGATTTGCCAGAGATTTACCTAGGCCGATCTGTTTAGGAGTCTTTGGGACTCGGGGTTTTACAGGATGCACAAATGTAGAAAATGGACGCAGAAAAAAACAACAACTGCACCCCGAAGGATGCACAATAATAACACATCAAGGCAGTGATGGGTGTCTGTTATTTCATCCATCAATAATAACCACTGTCCAAGGTAAAACCCTGAGAATAGGTTCAGGAACAATGGTAATGTCGGGGAATCCCCGGATGAGCACGGCCCACTTGACGTCTTCCGGCTGGCGTCATGTGGCACACTTGACTTCCAAGAATCTTAACGTCATGACATGGCAATGTTCTGGACTTTGAGGATGTACTTGAAACAAAACTTCATGATTGAGTGGAGATAGTCAGAAGTAGACATTCTGAACTTGGATTTTATATCTGTCAGAATAGAAATGTCTGTTCAATTTAATGAGCAACCTTCAACTGCATTTAAGAGTGTTAGAAATTGGCATTAGTCCTGTAGTCCTTGCCAAAGTGCCCAATAGTTAAGGTATCGTAAGGACCAGTAGAAATTTGGCCATTTTAAGGGTTTTGCTATATGTTATCATTATAAGAACTAGTGGACTAAAAATGTTAGTTTCTGCCGCTGAATTATTACTAAAAATTAATGATTCATACACCATGAAGATCCGGGGTAGAATAGGTCTTCAGCAACCCATGCTTGTCGTAAAAGGCGACTAACGAGATTGGGTGGCCAGGCTTGCTGACTTGTTGATGCATGGCATCATATCCCAATTGCGTGGATCAATGCTCATGATGTCAATCACTGGATTGTCTGGTCAAGACTCGATTATTTACAGACCACCGTCATATAGCTGGAATATTGCTGAATGCTGAATTAAACAACAAACAAACAAGGTCAAGGTCATGGCTTAAACATGCTCAAAAGAAACTGTATTGTTTCAAACGTAGTTGGTAGGCATTGTTATCATGGTAATGTTGGTTTTATTGCCCATCCAGCTTAGCTTGTACTGATATGAGAGCTTTTATTTTCATGTATTGGATAGAGAGGTTTAAAGAGGATTTTCTGAGCAGACACAAGCAGATTAAGGAATTGGAGTTAGAACCACAATCAGTGTTACAAAAAGTCCACTCTAACCTCATAAATACCTTGTGATCACATGATTATATGAAACATGCAGTGGGTTTGTTCGAGGACTTTTATTTATTTATTTATTTATTTATTTATTTATTTATTTATTTATTTATTTATTTATTTATTAACGCCACACTCAGCAATATTCCAGCTATATGACGGCGGTCGACCAGACAATCCAGTGATTGACATCATGAGCATCGATCAACACAATTGGGATACGATGACATGCATCAACCAAATCGGTGAACCTGACCACTTGATTCCGTAAGTCGCCTTTTACAGCAAGCATGGGTTGCTGAAGACCTATTCTACCCTGGTTCTTCATGGGTCTCGAGGACTTGAAGGAGCAATCTGCATCATTTTCCATCTGAAACATTAAATTTCTGTACCTATCAAGGGCAGGTAACTCTGATTCTAAACACCTTTCAGTGGCATCATATGTCAATGAGGCCTTCATTTACGCTCCCTGTATAATATAAAAAAAGTTGTCATTGCTCAAGATATCAGCTCCCAACAGTTGGAAACAAACCTGTGTTTTGTCTTAAAAACCATGTCTTTTAAACCATGCTGTATAAGTGCACCTTCCACCTGCCTGTCACTGATATGAAGTCAAGGTTGATGTGTGTCTCAAATCTATTATGGACCATTAAGATTTCATTGGGTCATCACAGGCCTTTGATGAGATTTGTCTGCTTTGGAGCGACCAGGAAGCCATTTGTCTACCTCCGGGTTGTAATTACATACCAGTTGACTACTGTTCTTACTGAAGTTTTTGCATGAGCATTATGTGAATAATGGCAGCCTGTGACTTTTACTCACTAGACCATGTCTAGAAGATATTTTGTTGGTCTAGTAAGCTTTTGCTAAGAGAAGTCCATACAGTAACACTAATAGCTACTGAAAATTATGTCAAGTGACAGGTTTGGGGCTAGTTAGCTCAAAAGTTTTTAATGGAAAACATTAACTGTTTCTTTTATGTTCATTTGGATAAATAAATAAATAAATAAATAAATAAATAAATAAATAAATAAATAAATAAATAAATAAATAAATAAATAAATAAATAAATAAATAAATAAATAAATAAATAAATAAATAAATAAATAAATATAATGCCTGATTTCCAAAAGAAAAATCACATGCTGTATCAAACATGAATCAATGAATTCAACAATATGATAATTTGTGGCAGTTTTGATGAAACAGAATCAAATATGCTTCATGTGAAACCCTTGAGTACTCAGTGAGTTATATAAGCCAGCAGTCAATACATGTATCTGAGACCGTATGACATGTATCTGCATGAATGATGTATGGTTGCCTAATATCAAGGTATCATGACACGTATATATATATCATCAGCTTTCTGCAGCAAGTGGCAGGTTCCTTTCACATAATCAGGACCTACTTTATGAGGTTACGCCTGTGTCCTGACTCATTTATAGCTGGTTCTGCATCAGTGTTGCTGTTAGAGACTACTGTATATTGCTTAAAGGACATACAAACACTTTGGTAATGATAACATGGGCTTGATGACTGATAGTCAGGGTTTTGCCTTGACCTCCAAAACTAGGGGTCCAGGGGACCCCCAAATACTAAGATCAAGGGTCCTCACAGGAATGATGAGGGTCCTGTAAAGTAAGGAAATCTGTTGTGTAATGTAATCAGCGGTAGAAACTAACAGTTTCAGTCCACTAGTCCTTATAATGATAACATATAGCAAGACCCTTAAAAATGGCATATTTCTACTAGTCCTTATGATACTTTAACTACTGGGCAGTTTGGCAAATACTACAGGACTAGTGCCAATTTCTAATGCTGTGTAATGTATAATTACTTTAATAACATGAATTTTAAATTTCATGTCAAGAATTCGATATGATGAATAGTATTGGGGGTCCCTTGGGATGCAGTATATATTTTTTATGCATCCATTCGGTACATTCGTGCATACTGGATGAACATTTCTGCGTCGCTTAAAACCCTCGTTTGTGTTTGAAATAAGGACTATATTATAAGTGGAAATGGAAACATTCATAATATTCTGACAGCTAGGACTACCCGGTTAGTTTGTTTCAGACATGAAGGAAACTTTCGTGTTGTAAGTTAAAAAAGAGGGGTCAGGCATAAAAGATTTTTGTTTTCAGGTTGTAATCAAAAGTATGGTGTCTCGGTGGACTAGCAGTATAAAGTCAGCATTAGTCTGGATTAGTACAAGCAGCCACACACACACACAGCCACACACACACAGCCACACACACACAGCCACACACACACACACACACACACACACACACACACACACACACACACACACACACACACACACACACACACACACACACACACACACACACACACCACAACGCAACGCAACATTAAACCCCATTTCACCTAACCTCACACAGCTAAAGTATTTGCAGAGTGCGGCATTAAACAACAAAAAAACAACCTGACATTTGGAATAGGTGTATCTCGACAACTTTATTCCTAGTACTAATTTGGAAGGCAGTGTCGAAACATCACCGATTTAACATGTTTAAGAACCATTTGGAACTGTTGGTGAACTTTTAACAACAAAGAACCTGTTAGTAAATTGTTACATCTGGTGTTTTTTCAAGACTCTCTTTAGCTGTATTGATGTTAGTTTGATCGGCAGCTGCTTTTCACACAAGGAGTATGTACAAGCTGCAAACTTTACAAACAGGGAATTTGTAGAGAGGTGAGATGGTGTCCCTTCAGAGAGAGCCTCAGATGGATGCTGAGAGCGTAGGTAACACCTGTCATCGCCGCAGTCATACCTGCTGCTGTGAACAATCATTGCACCTCATTCGGGGCAAGCAGACGCGCAGTCACAAAGGATATTACAGGCTAAAGCCATGGTTCCATGATGAACTTCAGGCACTGGATGTCCGGGAAGGGCTACCAACAGGTAATAGAGGTTTCGGATTCAGATCAGAATTAATTTGTTATGTACATGATGTAATGTCTTGGACTTGAAGAGGACAGTTGTCCCATTTTGGTGTCCATTCACATCTTTGGTCTCGACTTTGGAATTATGCCGTGTGTGAGGTATTGTCTTTGTAATATTGTTAATTACAGTGATCATTTATTGCTAGATTGATATTAATCATGTTAATCATTAATCATTGATTAATCATTGAGATTGGTGATGAGGAGGTTTTTGCATGATTTGATTCAAACTTGCTCTGTGTGCCAGTTGGACTGTCTAAGTCTTGGTCTGCCATATCCAGTCACTAACTCGTGGTAAAGGAAACAGCATGAATTTGGTTGAGTTTTGTTGTGGTACTATATGAGTCACTTCGAGGAGAGAAATTACCTCTAGTCTGAGCATTTCAGGCTTGAGGGATGTCTCTTAGTCCAGTGATTTTGATGCAAAAAGCTGCACCCAGGTCAATGACTTGGACCCAAGAAATGAATTAAGTCAATAAGTCAAATAAACAAAACATAAATTGCTGATACCATGTTCTTGAATATCAACAGGTAGATGAACCTTACAACAGATTAAGGCAATACCTTTCATGATTGGATGAATAGATACGATCTGGCCAATCAACGTCGTGATAAGAAATGCACTTGACTAAGTCACTATAGCTCCTGACAGCGTTTCCCTATGATGCAGACAGTATTTTGCAAACACATGCTACTCAGGATTTCAATTATGATTTTTGATGGCTGTGCATTGTTTTATTAAATCGACTTAAGTTATGAAGCGTATGATGCCTTGCTTTGCATTTCTATCGGTCAAAAGTCTGACTACTTAACCAAATCATCTGTCAAATTGACATTTTATTGGTCTATGACTGGTGACCGATTGCCATCTGAACTCAGAGTAAGGGAGTAGAAATATTATGAATACACAGAGAAACCTATCTATGCTCAAGGTGAATAACTTGTGAGTAATTACTAAATAGATCATAATATTATCTGGAGCCTTGCTGACTTACAGTTTCACTGGTCATAGTCGTATAGCGGGAAGGTTGCGAACAAAACAAGATCAAGTGGATGATCCAAGGAGGGCAAGTTCATTGCCTAACATCATGAACAGGAGCATAACACTGACCATCCTTTCTCAGCTTCCAGCGTGGTTGTATTCTGGGTCTGAATTAAGCATAAAAGTCAAGGGCACAGTGTCATTCTTATTTTATTATTCAAGATGCAAATGCACTCTAGCTTTATTTAGAACACTCATAGGGCTGCAAAGTTGATTAACTTTTGCCTTAACCCTCTCATTCAATCAATCATTCAGTCAATCAATCACTGCCTGGTTGGTATAATGTCAGTGTGATGTATAGTTGTGTTATGTTGAGGAGTGAGTGAGTGAGTGAGTTGGGTTTAACGCCGCTTTTAACAGTATTCCAGTTATATCACGGCGTGTCAGCTTAATGTGGGAGGAAAGCCCAAAGTGATGCAGGTCTTAGACGTTTACCACTTCGGTGAAACCCACGAGCACGGGTATGGTGCTGACAAACCTAGAAACATAATTGGGGCGAACCGGATTCGAACCCACAATCATAGGTTTCTGGCGTGCCCAAGGGACCAAACTCTTCACAGCGAATCGCGGCGCCTCAGACGACTGGGCCACCCGTGCCCCCTTATGTTGAGGAAATCAAGGTACTGTAGTTGAAAGACCTACCATGTGTATTTTACAAAAAAAGAAGGCATTGTGATCGAGAGACCTCCCAAAACTTTAGGCGACAAGCAGTCTGTGCAAAACACAGTTGACTCTACTAGCCCAAACCTAGTTCTTGGCATTATTTTTACTACATTTTAGTGTCGTCATATAGTATTTTATTACCTGGTCTTGCTTGACCGAACAGAATTTTACTAGACTTGGGCTTCGGACAAGTGGCTAAAATTGGAGACTTTAACTCGACCAATTCCAAACTACTATAGGGAACAGGGCTTACTTTGACAGAAGTAAATACGAAACAAGCTAAGAGCAAAGGTTCAGACTGGTAAGCTCAGTAGTTTTTGACAAAAACTGCTTTAATCTGAAATTGCTTCTTGTTAACTAAACTGACCAACCCTAACAACTTTATGCCATGTACGAGGAATAAAAAGAAATAGTAATATTTTTTTGTATGTAATACATAATATACATTGTGTCTTATGGCATCACACAGTCTCATACTTTCCCTGAAATGTACCCGGTACACAGCATATGTCTTGTAATGCAGAACTGTAATGTCCTTCTGAAATGAATAAACAAAAATTGGTTCCCCCCAAAAAACAACCAAACAACAAACAAACAAAACCCAAAAAACAATACCCACAAAACTTTATGCCAAATAAAAAATGCAAATTGAGCTATGCAATGTTGGTAAAACATTTGTAACTCATTAAATCAGAAAAGTGTGGCTTAGGAGAAGGTAGATTCTGAAATAGATGTACTGTCAGCATTGTGTAAATTAAGCCCCAACGCATCATATGTCTTCATTCTTGCATGGTCTATAGACTTAAGTTGTCTTGTCATACAGGGTAGAAAGAAGCCCTGCGAATCTCGTCCTTTTCAGAGACCCTAAAACAGAAACAATATCTAGGTTGTCAAAAAGTATTGTGGACTGCCTGGGACTTATGGCATATATGATGTGCCAGCGTGTATACGGGCCCTGTCTCATGTACACAGTTTTTGTGGCTGAGATACTGCGGGCTGTAAATGTTGTGTGTACTTTTTGTGTATATTTGATATGTAGGCTCAGATGTTTAACTGCACCCCAAGCTCTTTAAAGTCGTCAACAGTCACAGTCCTGGTGTGGTCTCTATTGTAAAGATACGTTCCTGTCTGGACCACCACCTCTGGGGTGAACTCCTTGTCTGCGGGTACTTCGCTTGATGATTGTGGTGTGATTGTGCTGCGGAGCGTGCTGATGACGAGGAGGATGATTGATTGAACTATTGATGCATTAGAATGGTCCATGGCATGATGGCAATACATGTACATCAGTGGTGAATTAAGATGTTGACATTGATGCTGGGTTGGATTATCGGTAGTACTGATAGGGCCGAAAATCAAAGAAATCGTGAAATATTTATTGTTTAAAATGTATACCTTATGTTATGAAGAGGCTCATTGGAGTCCTTTCAGAAAGTATAGATACATTTATACGAGACAATGATAAAAAGTATTCCTTCACTTTTGTACTGACCTGTGAAGATTCCGGGGTAGAATAGGTCTTCAGCAACCCATACTTGTCGTAAAAGGTGACTATGCTTGTCGTAAAAGGCGATTGACGGGATCGGGTGGTCAGACTCGCTGACCTTGGTTGATGCATGTCATTGATCCCAATTGCGTTGATCGATGCTCATGATATTAATCACTGGATTGTCTGGTCCAGACTTGATTTTTACAGACCGCCGTCTTATAGCTGCAATATTGCTGAGTGCGGCGTTGAACAACAAACCAAACCAATCACTTTCGTATTATTTTCAAAGTCTTATTATGTACATTTTATTTTATTTTACCAACATCCTTATAGAGGCGTTACATAATGTTTATCTCATATAAGAAATAAACGACTCATGGTCGTTGTTTATTGTACAGTAACTCACTGCAGGGACAATAAACCACTCATGGTTTATGCTCCCTGCAGTGTTTTATTGTATGATAAACAACCCCACTCGTCGTTTATTTCTTAAATATCATAAGTATCTCATGTTATTTGGTATGGAAATGAATTGAAAATATGCAGTATTGAAAACATTGTTAGTTTGATTGTTTCAAGTCTATCATGCTTTGGTTGGGTATCTAGTCCTACCTGTTGATCATGCAATACAGCTCTCAATATAGCATATGTGACGACCTCATGTATCTGGGCCTATAGATACATGTATCAGGGCCTCGAGATACTAGTGGTATCAGGGCCTCGAGATACTAGTGGCATCAGGTCAAAGAGTTTCATGCAGTGTCTGAAATAACTGACTGCCTGCCTGCCCATGGCTGGCAACGCTTCCGTTGGGCTGCAGGAAATTTTCCTCCAACTGCCCGACTGACTGGCAAATAATTTATAGCCTACTTCACGTAACATGTTCAATTTTGTTATAACTCCTTGTAGTTTCTCAAGTAATTTTCAGCATTATTTAAACTGAATCAATATATGATTTGTCTCTTATTTTTTGCGATTTTAAAATATTTTTAATGTCTTAATGCAGGCAGGTAACTTTGAAGATGGGCAGGCAACATGGGTCACCTGCTCGACTGTTTTGATGGGTTTTTAAATTATCTCAATCACTGGTTTCATGTGTCATGAGGTTAACCTGCTATTACTTTTTGGCAAGAAATGTTCATCCCAGTTTTGTTTTAAAAAAAATGTGAGGTGGGAGTCTTTTTATTTTCAATATTCAAGTTAAAAAACCCAACCTGTCATCTTCGTACATTAACTGTCCATGGATGGGAATCACATGAAACAGGAGTGTTTGTTAGGTCTATGTATAGGGTGTATTCTTTCATCATGGAAAGAAAAATGGCAACACGAACATAGATTTTCTTCATTTTGATTTGGTTGGTTCGTTGTTTAACACAGCACTCAGCAATATTCCAGCTATATGACGGCGGTCTGTAAACACTCTAGTCTGGACCAGACAATCCAGCGATTAATATCATGAGCATCGTTCCACGCAATTGGGATTGATGCCATGCAACAACCAAGTCAGCAAGCCTGACCACCCTATCCCATTAGTCTCCTCTTATACGACAAGCATAGTCGCCTTTTATGGCAAGCATGGGTTGCTGAAGACCTATTCTACCCCGAATCTTCACGGGTATCTTCATTTTTAAAGTGACGCAGCAAGGTGTGTGGTCGTGAGGCAGACGGGAATATAAATCTAATGAATAATTTATTATAGCCCTTTAATTGTCAGGATTTAGTTCAGATTATGCTTTTGTCATCTCGGAAAGGGACATTTATGATACTAGAGGTTAAATCTGCTGCAGTGAAGGTTGTGAGATGAAAGGTTGGTGGTTTCAGTTTCAGTGGCTGTTCAGCTACACTGGCCGTGTGTACCTTTTCCGAAAATCGACAAGGCTATTTAAATAATGGAATTTATAATCTGACCTGCGAGAAGTTCAATGTGTGTTCAGTGAATTCTTCTGTCTCCTGTGAGTGGTTGGATGGAGTTATGGGAGTTGTGTGAAATGCCTGTGGCATTAATATGAAACATGAATATAACAAGCGTTCTAATCATGCCTGTTACAGGTGTTATTGGTGTTCCTCTGTGTTCATGTTCATAGTTGCATTGTAGGTCTCAGAACACTTTGAGTGGATAAAGTTTGTGGGGCTTGACAATTACCACATTTGCATTGGATGGCGACAACTCCTCGTTCTACAGTTTGAACAAACTGGAATAATTAGTGAATATATAGCGTGTATTATTTCATTATGTAAATGTCAATAGAGAAACCAGGCAGAGATGCAACTGGTGATGGTTCTGCTGACGTAAAGAGTTTGCCAGGTGGTAAAGGCATCCTAAGGGCAAGTAGATGTTCAGACTTTACAGGTTCAGAGGATGACCTAGCCTTGCTCCAAGGCTGTACTGAAACAAAAGTCCATGGATGTGTCGTAATTCTATCCTCCTAATAGGCAAGTCTAGATATGTGGACAGTATTCTAAAGACTCCAGTCTCTTATAGGGACATTTTTTTTTAATTATTTACATTATCAAGAAATTATGATTTAAACTAATAAGTATTGCCTTAGAGACTTGTGAAAGTCTAGGGATGAACCTGCTCAGGGGTTGAATTATTCACTGATGCACTGATGCACAATGACACTTGTCTCATGTAACGATACAGAGTTGAACTGTTCACAAGGGCTTAAAAAATCCTTCAATTCAACCACTTCTTGAAATTCACTCTAATTTAACTGCATCTTGAAAAACCTTGTATTCAACAGCTTTTTGAAAAACCCTTGAAATTGATTTTTGCCTTGTAAACCACTTGCCATGAACATTCAAGATTGGCTCACTTGTTGTGAGGTTTTTTGGTCATTCATTGATGTTTCAATTTGTCAGCATTACACACAGTGAAGTCTTTGGTGGATGATAATGTTTATGCACAAATCAAAAACTGTGCTCATTGATTGCTCTGATTAATACAATATCAAGCCATGTCAACACTTTCCCAGTGTTAAAAGGTTACTAAGTCACTGTAAAAAAATCAAGAGTTGAGATCTACTTTGGGTACAAGAAGTGGTTCACAAGGAAATGTCACAAGTCCTTCCTGGAGTTTAATACTAGTCTAAGACTAGCAGACTTATATTGATTTGGAACTCTGGTAGTGTTAATATTGTTGGTTGGTTGGTTGGTTTATAGGTTGGTGGGTGGGTGGTTGTTTAACACGGCACTCAGCAATATTCCAGCTATATGACGGCGGTCTGTAAATAATCGAGTCTGGACCTGACAATCCAGGGATTGATATCATGAGCATCAATCCACACAATTGGGATCAATGACATGCATCAACCAAGTCAGTGAACCTGACCACCTGATCCCGTTAGTCGCCTCTTGCAACAAGCATAGTCGCCTTTTACAGCAAGCATGGGTTGCTGAAGACCTATCCTCCCCGGATTTATTGTTGCACATTCAGGATAGACACAGCCTCTAGTCTCTTAGTCCGAGACTAGTGGAAATCTAGACAGACTAGTTGCTTTCTCTCAAAATAGTTATTTTATATAAGTGCTACTGATAGTGTCTCAAAAGAGCTGCGGTCTAGTTGGATATAACTCGGGTGCCATTGTACAAAACAACCTTAGCTCTACGACTGTCGTAAGTCTGTGTTAAGGTATGGGAGTTGCGATCACCTTAGTGCTAAGATTGCTTTGTACAACAACACCGAAGACTTAGCCTGGTTTCCCACCCCTGATATTTTGAGTGTTTAAAGTATATAAACTTCTGCCTTGAAGTTGATAAGTAATTAACAATGCTTAAAAAGTTCTTCAAATGCTTTGGCACCTTGAAATAGTATGTATTCTGTGATTGGTATGTGTTTGAACTGTTCTGATATTAAAGCGATAAGATGTGACCCTTGAGCCTTGATGTTTTGGTAATAATAAGTGCATTTATAATACCCCAGATTTAATTCACCAAATCAGTGATTTTGACACAAAAATCTGTATTTAGGTCAATGGCAAAAGTCAACAAGTCAAATCAAATGATGGAAGAACCATAACAACAAATCAATGCAATACTGTTCGTGATCCAATGATCTGGCCATGAACGTGGCAACAAAAAAAGCGTTTGACAAAGTCGCTATAGCTCGAGACAGTGTTTCCCTATGCTCAGAATTTCAACTAGATTTTTAATTTCTGTGCCTTGTTTTATTGAATCAATACTGTAAGTAGGACTAATCCTTACTGTTTATTTTTCAATTATGAAATTATGAAGTGTGAGACCTTGCTTAGCATTTCTATCGGTCAAAAGTCCAACTATTTAAACAAACCATCTGTCAAATTGAAATTTTATCAGTCAATGACCTGTGACCGTCTGAAACCCTGCAAATGGATGGTCATAGTGCAACACTATTATTACCCCACTCTGTGGATCAGTGTGCGCTCGCTTCTCTATGGAAATTTGTAATCAAGAATGAAAATAACAGTAGTGGCCATGGTAACAGTTAACAAATTAATTGTTTGTATTTGTACTGGACTAGAAATCCTGCAGACAGCATTCCTTCAGATTCATTGTTACCATGGTTACTGTTCAATCATCCTTAATTATTCAATGTTTTGTGTGTCCATTTTGTAATGGTCAGTACCTAAGACCCATTAGCTGCCATAGCTTCATGTTGGAAGTGATATCTCAAGATTTATTTCTCCTATCACTAACTTGTCACAGCCTTTCTCTCGCTCATGAGCTTTAAAGCAACGACCAATCAGAATGCCTCTTCTGAATGCGGGTTCAACATGGTTATACATTCAAAATAACGGCCTCGTCCGAGTGAGCCCTTGATGTATTTAAACAAGCCACACGACTTATGAATGTTTTTTTTTAGCTGAAAATGATGTTTTCCTGAGTTTAAGACATGGGAGGGAAGTCCTTATGCAACAAGACGTTCTGGTTGTAAATTGAGACGTGGTTGGTATAACTGTTGTGTGATTAAATCTTGAAAGAACAGAAGAGTTTGATCATGTGGATGGATGTCTGTTATTAACCCTTTGTCATTCAAACCAGCCTCAACTATAGCTAAAGTAAGGAAGGGGTCCAGGGTATACAGGGATAGAGCTCAGCTTCAAAGAGCCTGGGTAAGGATAAAATGATCTTGTCATGTTAAAACAATGGGGAAATATGGAAATTGGTACTTTAAGCCCTAGTACCTACCTGGTTATAATGCCAAACCGTTAATGCCAACCCGATAATGCCAACCCGATAATTTAGAATGTGCAATTTAAAGGTGGCAAGTCTCCAAGGGCAAGTGGGGGGCACGGGTGGCCCAGTCATCTAAGGCGCCGCGATTTGCTGTGCAGAGTTGTGTCTCTTGGGCACGCCAGAAACCTATGATTGTGGGTTCGAGTCCTGGTTCGGCCCGATTATGTTTCTAGGTTTGTCAGCACCATACCTGTGCTTGTTGGTTTCACAGAAGTGGTAAATGTCTGAGACCTGCATCACCAGGGCTTTCCTCCCACATTAAGCTGACACGCTGTGATATAACTCGAATACTGTTAAAAGCGGCGTAAGACTCAACTCGCTCACTTACTCCAAGGGCAAGTGACTGTTCGAAATGTGCCTCTGTTCACCCATGTAGGATGAGATGGCAAATGTGGTTGTTAACCTTCTAGCACCTAACCATGCTAACAGGCAGCTTGGGTTGTATACTCCCCAGGGAGCTGAGAATGATTCTTGAGTGCACACAGATCCAGTGACCGGGGTAATAATAGTGCTTTGAGCATGCCCCTGAGTGGTATGGAAATATGTGCAATATAAATTGCCTTTTATTATTATTGTTATTGTTATTGTTATGACCAGGTTGCACAGTTTTACATGGTCCATGGTTGTGATGGTGAGTGCAGAGTTGGTGCACGCAGGGAGCTCAGTCAAGCTCTCCAACATGCATGAATGACTTATAATGTGTAGCTACACACAAGGACAAATGGCTTCAGGGAACATGAGCTTAGTGGTATTACCATATTCGACATAATAAGCGCCCCGCTTTGATAAGAGCCCACGGCAATATTTGCTAATATATTGGCCAGTGAACAATCCCAATTAGCACCCCTTCCGATTGATCAATGTACACAAGACTTATTTATTCGCGTATAATATGCACTCGTGCGCTATATGCACCCTTAATTATGGGCAATTAAATTCTGGAAAAATATATCTGTCGTATATATATAAACATTTCAGGCTGACAGCATAAACCACAAAATTTATCTCTCAATTCTGTTTTTTTTTCACCAAAATGATATTCTAATAAGAGACCCCTGTTTCTAATTTTGAGAGTGCTCTGGGCGCTTATTACATCGAATACGGTATGTTATCCTGTGGTTACATTTAGTAAAGGCAGATTATGGCAACTGGGTTTGAAATAGCCACCTATTGTTGTTGTGTTGCCCAGTGTTACACAACCATTGTTAATTCATTGGTAATCACCGGTCCTGTCGTGATCATGTTTTTACCTACATTTGTAAGAAATGTAAAAACTTCAGGAAGTGGTAATCTTGCTATGCAAGAACTGTGTTCACTGTGTTTTTGTTGGTAGCAATGAGGACATCATTAATACAAGACGTACGTCCTTCTAACCACTGTGAAATGACGATGTCGAGAACTGTAGGGAGATGCTTCCGACTCGGATTCTCCACAAGCCGGCCATGTTTGATCAGGCTGTTTGAAGTCAAGTCGGGATGTTTGGTTAATGTTTAAAACAAAATGTTTGTGATAACACTGGATTGTAGACTCTTGCTGTGTTTTTATATTGCGTCAAAATTTCTGACTCTGGTTTTGAAGGGATATACGTTGTCGGCGTCATGCAACATTGTGTGATGAAACCCGGGCCATATGTGTTGTGATTCGAAATGGGATTTACAAATTTACACCTTGCGAAGTAAGAGGTCCTCATCTGCGAAGCTTCAAGGCTTTTATTTGTTTTCTTGATGTCGAGGATTCCAAGTGTGAAATTAAAATGGTCCGCTGCGGTAAGTGTAACACAAGGGAAGGTCTCAAATGAAAGTGTGAAGGCCATTTCTACCATGTCTACTGTCCCCAGCCGTGATATTGCTGGAATATTGCTAAAAGCGGTTTAAAACCATACTCACTCAAGTCAATGAAAATATTTTGGTATGTTTGTTTCTGAGGACATTTTCTATTTCATTCAGAGTTTCTAGAATGATGCTCTATGCCTCTTTGGATGTTTCAAGTTGGTGTTTGGCTAACGTGACAGTTCGAATGCCCTCTTGTTTTTGCAGTGATTTAGAGGATTCATGGATTCATTTTGATATTTATCATTGGTTACTTTTATTTTGTTGTGAATTGAGAGTGGAATGAATTTTAAATGTGTTCATTATTATGGTGTGATAGTGGTTTGTGTGGTCCAGACTTGATTATTTACAGACTGGCATATAACTGGAGGGGCGGTCGGGTAGCCTAGTGGTTAAAGCGTTGGCTTGTCACATCGAAGACCCTAGTTCGATTCCTGACATGGGTACAATGTGTGAAGCCCATATCTGGTGTCCCCCGCCGTGATATTGCTGGAATATTGCTAAAAGCGGCGTAAAACCATACTCACTCACTCACTTTGTGGTATCATCATTTATCACTTGACAAGATTGGAGTTTACTATTCAAGTCATGGATGGGTGTGAAGGCAGGAATGTGTGCAGAGGTTGGGCTAGGATGTGTATGTAGGCCGTCCTGTGTCTACAGTATCTATATGTATCTATAGATATCCAACTATCTGTACAGACAATCTACCTGCCACACCTGTGGGATGGAATGTGACACAGATCTATCTCATCATCACCTGTGAAAAAATCAAACTCACTCACTGTAGTGTGCTGTGATTCATTGATTTGTTCATTACTTGTTGGTTGGTTCATCCATCCATCCATCAACCCATCCATTGGTAATCATTCCATCCATCCATCCATTCTTTCATCCATCCATCCATTCTTTCGTCTGTCCATCCATCCATCTATTCTTTCATCCATCCATCCATTCTTTCATCCATCCATCCATTCTTTCATCCATCCATTCTTTCATCCATCCATACATCCATTCTTTCATCCATCCATCCATTCTTTCATCCATCCATTCTTTCATCCATCCATACATCCATTCTTCCATCCATCCATCCATTCTTCCATCATCCATCCATTTTATCCATCCATCCATTCTTTTATCCATCCATCCATTCTTTCATCCATCCATCCATTCTTACATCCATTCTTTCATCCATCCATCCATTCTTACATCCATTCTTTCATCCATCCATCCATTCTTCCACCCATCCATCCATTCTTCCATTCTTTCATCCATCCATTCTTCCATCCATCCATCCATTATTTCATCCATCCATCCTTCAGGGGTGCTCAGATGGCCCATGTGGATCAGATGGATACTGTGATTGTGGGTTTGAATCCAAGAGAATCCCTTTTTACGATCCTTGCTTTTTCAGCACACTACATGTTCCAGTGGGTTTGAGTGTGATAAATATCTCGGTCCTGCATCACTTTGGCTTGCCTCCAATGTTAACCTGTTAACTCAAAATACTGTGACCTTTGTTGGATAAAAGCATTACTTCCAATTTTGTTCTATCTTGATCATCATCGTCATCATCATCACTTTCCTCATCTTCATCTCCGTGAAAGGTTTATGATGGCCGAGCTTCAGGTTACGGAATGCTCCTGAGTGTGGGTGGAGAACGCTTCTCAATGGGGAGTGTTTGCCAAAGGTCTGGTGTACAGGATCGTGACTGCAGTAATGACCTCCAGCTGGACGTAGAGGGCACTGCAGCAGTATCAGGAATGTCCATTGTTCATCCTTACGCCACCAGTGGTCGTATATATACATGAACTTGCCCCAGCGACATCACATCATAATGCTCTTTAAGTGTAATATTTGTCGCCGGAATTGCAAACATGGATAAGTGACAGTTTAGTCAGCCACAAGCTGTCTTGTTTTTAAAGATGAAGTCGTCAGGAATACTTGATCCTCTTTGACATTTACTTACGAAGTTGTGTGTATCTTAAAGGACAAGTGTCAATGCATTGTACAGTACACGTGGTATCCATAATACCATTATCAGCTTTCAATATTGGTATCACTTGATTTATCAGGATTTGATTCCATCATGATATAGTAACCGTATTCGACGAAATAAGCGCCCAGGGCGCTCTCAAAATTACAAGTAGTGGGCTCTTATTAGAATATTATTTTGGTGGAAAAAACAGAGTTGAAAGATAAATTTCATGGTTTATGGTGACAGCCTGAAAAGTTTATGTACGACAGATATATTTTTCCAGAATTTAATTGCCCATAATTACGGGTGCATATAACACGATTGCCTATTATACACGAATATAAACATCTTGTGTACATTAATCAATCGGAAGGAGTGCTAATTGGGATTGTTCACTAGCTAATTATGTTAGCAATTATCGCCATGGGCGCTTATTAGAGCGGGGCGATTATTATGTCGAATACGGTATATGCCAACATCCACCAATCTCTTGATTTCATGACTGCGTGTAAGTCATTGTGAGATGTTTTGATTGAATAAACATTATATGTTTTAATGTAATACTACATGAAGGGACCTTTTTGGGATTTCAGGATATTCTCTTAATTTGTTTTCAATTTTCTCATTAAATAGTTTTCAGTGGGAGAAAGTATCTTTAACATGATAAATAGCTTGAAATAGTTATTGATCTCGATCATATCATATGTTTGAGACTTGATATTTGTTGTCATGGTTACTATGATCATGATGATTGCTTCAGTTGCACAAGTTATGTCTGCAACATTACCAGATTACAAGAACTACATCTGCCATTTGTCTGTCATCTATGTTTGTTTGTTTAACATTGCACTCGGCAATATTCCAGCTAGATGACGGTGGTCTGTAAATAAATGCGTCTCTATCATCTGTGAATAAAAGAGTAGCAGGAGTGAAAACTGTCTTAAGATTTTGTTTTTTAGTCTATATTTGTAATAGTTAAACCTAGGGGTATGCAATATAACTGGTATACCTATATATGACAATATGGTCGTTAGCAATACACATATCCCAATACAACCCTTGTGTATTAAATTTCTTCAAATACAGTCACAGAAGAATAAATATATGATTATAAAAAAATATGTCTACAAGTACTAGCTTGAGGCATTTGGATAGACAGAGTTCCTAACTAAACCATGTAAACCATACACGCTTCACAGTGTTTACGTTTAAATATTCCGTGTTGGTGACGTAATAGGTAGTTTAAATATTCCATGTTGGTGACGTAATAGGTAGTCTCGTTGATCCATACTCACATCTAGCAATCTGAAGTCTGGATTATTGAATGAAGAAGTACCATTTCAACAGTAGAAATATATATTATTTGGGCCCCAGTACGTATTGTTGTGTGGTTTTGTTTTAGTGTTATTATATTGTTAATATACAGTAAACTATGTTTATAACGAACACGCTTATCACGAACTGACTGATTTACATGATGACCAGATTGTTTGTAATCATGTGGACGTTGTTCATAACGTCAATCACTGGTTTGTGTGGTCCAGATGCAGTTTATAACAGACAGCTTGCATATAGCTGGAATATTTCTCAGTGGGGCATTAAACATGCTGGATCAAACAAATTAGGTCCTTGAGCTAGTGTCTAACATTGTGAACTGATGTCTGATTGTGAGGGAGTTAGTGAGTGAGTATTGAGTTTCACTGTCTATTCATCACTGTTTCATCTATATAATTGATTCATGTAATATAAAGATGAAGGAGGAAATGGATGGTGACATATACTCAGTGTGAATAATTGCTTGCCTGCTGCCTGTGGCAGGTAACTTTTCGGTGGGGCTGCATGAAATTTTTCTCCACCTGCCTGACTGTCTGGCAGATAATTTTAAGACTTCTTACGTATTCAGTTTTATCATAACTTCTTGTATATTCCAAGTAATTGTTAGCATTATTTCAACTGAATCAAGATGCGATTTGTCTCCTATTTATTGTGATTTTTCAATTTTTTCATGTCTGCAAGGGGGGCAGGTCACTTTGAAGATGGGCAGGCAGCACTTATGCTTTTAGAAACAGGTCTAAGATTGTTCTATTATAATTAGAGACACGAGCAGATTGAACTCTTACTTCACTAACATAAGAAGGTTCCAACAAACAGAGACATCTGATTGGTTTGGGTTTTGGGAAAACCGGGTAATTCCCATTCTATTTTTAGTAACTTAAGGCAATACCGTACATTATCAAACCTGACTTGGAGTCAAGATGCGTTTCTGTGGAATGACATGTTGCAGCTTCTCGGCCAATGAATATGGCGGAAATCTTTCCATTATATAATAAATTGTTTGGTGTGTGGGACAAGAGAAAGCAGTACGTATTTCACTTTTCTGTCAAGGAGATAATTTGGCTGAATATGATTATCTTAATTCTCGTCTGTTATTTTTCAGCGAGTGACATTGATGGTGTCTGACATTTATTTTTGTTGTTCCTTCACAGCTGGACAAGGTTGGTGGAACGTTCCGTCTCGGAAAGGACCGGAACAAACAGAAGAGTGTGTCCAGCTATCCCAAACAGTACATTGAGGATCAGAATGGCAGTCAAGCTGAGCCGTCGTGGGAGACCACTGTCAAGGGTTATACCACTGACGAGGTCAACGCTAGGTTCGAAGTCATTTTGGTGAGTTGTCTCCCTGTTTTGAATTTCAAAAATGACGAGCAACCAAACCATTTATTTTACCATTACCACAAGGGTAGCGTACTTTTAAATATGTAACATTTCATCTTGTAATCATAATACTTCGAGCTAAGACATATATTAATTGTATCGTAACTTGATGTATTATGATGCATTGATGAATCGCCTCACCCCTCTTGTATTGAAATGCTGTAGTCTCTGTATTAAGCACCCTGTTGCCAGAAGCACCCCTGACAAACTTCCAGATCAGTTTGTAAGTAATATGAGTGACCTTTCTTAGACCGAATATTTAGTAATGTATACTGTAAATCTTGAAATTAATGCGAGCGTGAATTAAATGCGAAAAATGCGTGTGGTCGTTGCTCGCATTTTTAAACATCGAATTTATATCAACAATAAGACATTTTGGATAGCAAAATACCAACTTAGACATAAACTGATGTATTCCACACCTCTGTTTATTGAGCAGCACTTGTATATAAAGTATATAAACAATGTCATTCAAACACTAATTACGTCCTGTGAATTGTCACTGCTGGGGTCAATACAAGAGTTCTACTCACTTATGTCATCACTGATCACACCTGCAAGTCCAGACAGACGCCACCCTTTGTTCTTTGCGACATGCGTCAAAGGCCGACACGAGCCAGTGTGCATGTATTGTTTTTGGGGAAGTACTTTACTCAGCGCTAATAAGCGGTGCTATTTGGTGTGTGATTGGATTAATGTAAGGTTGGATTAATCTGAGGATTCTAAACCTGATAGAGGACATTTTGTTTAGATATAAATCCACTGATGCTTGAGAGGAGGGGGTGTCGTATTCATATTGAGTCACATTTTTGGCTAGGGTCCAGTGGTCTCATTCATTTGGAGACGCATTAATTTCACGATTTACAGTATTAGTCAAATTTTCTAAGGTATATTGCAGATTTCTTTTTCAAACAAACAGCTCGTAAAACTGCTTTAGTCTCACTGTTGAACTAACTTTGTTCGCTACTGTTCAATCTCTGACAACAAATTTTACTTGTGTATGGCTTCAATTAGTGCTGCCTATTTTCTATTAGCCCAGCATGCCGTTGTACAAACTGATCTTAGCGCTAAGATAATCGTAACTCCCATACCTCAACATAGACATGCAACAGTCGTAGCGCTAAGGTTGTTTTGTACTACAGCACCCAGGGCAGTTATTACAGAGAATGTGGTACATATATTGTGAAACAAATTACTTTGCAACCATAGTGTCACAGGGACATGGGCAACCCACTTGTTCAAGGCGCTGCAATTTGCTGTACGGAGTTGCGTCCCTTTGACACACCAGAACCCTATGAATGATTATGAGGTTGAAACCTGGTTTGTCAGCACCTTGATAAGCCTGCTTGTGGGTTTCACCGAAGTGGTAAACATTTTTATTCCTGCATCACTTTGGCATTCCTCCTTCCATCAAACTGACACACCGTGATATGACTGGAATACTGTTCAAAATGGCCGAACTCACTAACTCATTATGTCACATCAGCCATACGTATCACAAGTAATCCAATCAAATAATCACCAGTTGCATTGAAATACTTTCATACATTGGTTTACACAGTATTAGTGTAAAATGGACTGAAAACACATTCTTTGACCAAGGTTTTTCTAAAATTGAGTTTTTGAAAGAAGTATTAAAAATGTTGATCTCAGGATTTGACACAATTTCAGTTGAGTTCCAAGAACTGCCACAGACTATTGATAGAACGGTTACACATTCGTATCTTTTATGCCAAAGGTATTCGCTTTCTACCATTTACATCGTTCTATGTATATCACGACCATTGCCTTTGTGAATAAGCAATATTCTTTTGGTCCACCAAGGGGAAATCACAAGTAGCTGAGCCAGAAGGTATTTATTGTCGTCAACTACCGATAATGCCCCAGTGGACAAAAAGATTAGCAGAGCAGAAAATTGTGCTGTGGATATCAGGTCATTGACACTTTGACCTTTCTTGCAGCAGTGTTTGGGGTCGGTTCACGTAGCCACTTGTCAGTGGGGTTACAACTGTGTGGAATACATGTCACTTACCTTCGAAGATCGGGGTTTGAATTGATCTTCAGCAGCCAATGCTTGTCATAATAGGCCATCAGGTGGTCAGGCTCGCTGACTTGGTTGATGCATGTCATTGGATCCCATTTGCGTGGATCGATCGTCAAGATATCAATCACTGAATTGTCTGGTCCAGACTTGATTATTTACAGACTGGCATATAGCTGCAGGGGTGGTCGGGTAGCCTAGTGGTTAATGTGTTCACTTGTCATGTCAAAGACCCGGGTTCGATTCCCGACATGGGAACAATGTGTGGAGCCCATTTCTAGTGTTCCCCGCCATGATATTGCTGGAATATTGCTAAAAGTGGCGTAAAAACATACTTACTCACTCATATACCTGAAATATTGCTGATTGCTGCATTAAGCAAATAAACAAGAGCTACACACAGGGATATGTCACCATAATGCATGTGACCTTTTGCAATCAACAGGATTGGTAACTTGTATTTGATGAGGATGCAACTTAGGCCGAACGGCTCATTATGCACTGAATAGAGGTGATTAGCAGTCTGTTTGGTTTGTAATTTGTAGCGCATGGATTTCACCCCCGTGATTGTTCTGTGTGCATGTGTTCAGTGGTTTGAGGCTGGGTGGGTGTACGAGTACATGTGTCAGTTGTGAGTGGACATGTTTTCATGAGCTTAGGGAGCTTGATAGACTAACATTTAGTCTATGAAATCTTATATTACACAATGTCCTTCTTGACTAAAAATAATATATAAAAAAATTCCCTATGCTGTGGAATAGAGCTAGCTAGAGCTGGCTAGACTTGCTTTGTATGCATTTCTAGATTATTTTTTTTCATAAAAATAAATATATTCCACAGTCATAGTGCAGGACTAGGGGCTTGAGACCATGAGACAGGGTTGAGGGGGGTACGCTAACGCTAAGCTTGTAAAATCCTCTACACCGTTATTGACACACGTAACAAGTGTTTCATTTTGAGTTCCCAAGTCACAAATACATATGCTCCCGGATCACCCGGTGTGGGTATGACCCAAGATAACTTTCCTAGATAATAATTCCGTCACCTGGAGAGGCACCAGGCCAGAACTTTAAGGCTGAGTTGGGTGTGAGATGTGACACCTGATCTTCTCTGTCCCAACAATGTACTATCTGCTCCTAGTGTCACACTTACATAAACCTTCATCTCCCTGTGGTTGACATTGTGCAGGCTTTAGTGTTCAAACACAGGCTCTCTATGGTCCATTGTTCACCTGTATGAATATCACACATGCCAGCCATTACCATCAAGGAAGAATCATTATGATCATTGGAACCAACTTTTCACCATTGCAATTAGGTGAAATATATTACGAATTTCAGCGGTAGAAACTAACAGTTTTAGTCCACTAGTTTGTTTCTTTGTTGTTTAACGCCGCACTCAGCAATATTCCAGCTATAAGACGGCGGTCTGTAAAATAATCGAGTCTGGACCAGACATCATGAGCATCAATCCAGGCAATTGGGATCGATGACATGTATCAACCAAGTCAGTAAGCCTGACCACCCGATCCTGTTAGTCGCCTTTTACGACAAGCATAGTCGCCTTTTACGGCAAGTATGGGTTGCTGAAGACCTATTATACCCTGGAATCTTCACAGGTCCACTAGTCCTTATAACGATAACATATAGCAAAACCCTTCAAAATGACAAATTTCCGCTAGTTTCTGATACCTTAACTATTGGGCAGTTTGGGAAGGACCACAGGACCAGTACCAATTTCTAAAGCTGAATTTTGTAAATCAATAATCAATATTAACAATCACTTGTTTTAATCTGACATGGAAAGTTTAAAGATTTTGAGGAGCATGTTGAGTTGATAAAATATATTGCAAAAGTTGATTTATTTTATCAAAATAATACAGTCATGTGAATAATGCTTATGGTGATAATGATTTTTTTGGCGAAAATTATAATTTTGCAAATTGTCCTAATTGCCTGAATTTGAGGTTTATATATCTGTAGATGTTTTGTTTAATATTGATCAGGGTAATAATAAGCTGAAACATTTCTCAGCCCGAGCAGTAGTCACATGACACACCATGTATCCCCTAAAAAGTCTGAATTTCTTCTGCCCCTGGGGTTATTTCAACAAGGACTGACTTGGGTTAGTAGCCAAGTGAGAAATTCTTCCCATGTTAATGCACATCATTCGCAAAGGTTTTAATGAAATGTGTTTGACTACCTTATATGTTAACCTGATGAAGCAAATAGGAAAAGTAACACCAAATCAATGGTCAGCTGTAATAGAATTCGGAATATCATTTCTATGTTCTGTGTATTCTGATGTCTTTATACCTCTGATTTATGGCCTTGTTCGTAGAGTCGCTAGTGTTGACGTCATAGCGGAATCACCTGCTGTTTGTGGTAGCTGTAGTTCCATGCAACAGGTATTGTACTTTAATAACGCTGTGACCGAGGTTGGACATAAACAGATATTATGTGATTGTGTCATGCGTCAGCGGAGTGTATATCTTCAATATTTCATTACTAAAAGTAAGGTTATTTCAGAAGAAATGTTACATTATTCTTGCAAATCTTCTACCTCTATTACATCTTTGCCATAAATCCTGTATTTTGGCTTCACGCTTTGTCACGCTAACTAAATTTTCAGATTTTCAACAGACGTCCTCTTCACTGTCAATTAACTTTTGTCTTTAAGCCAGGGGAACTTATTTCTTTTTTTTAATTTAAGATTAATATGCGAGATTAAGAGGTAAATGTGTGAAATAACAAACCCAAAATACAACAAAATTATGACCTTAAGCTGAAATTTTCTGCACAAATATAACCCAAAGATATATTAATAAAATATATTTTCAATCAAAAACATAATTTTTATTTATATTAAGAAAAATAAGTGGATTTGGGATGGCAGCATCAAAGATCTTATGCAAAAGAAGTGGGACACCCAAGTAGGGATAGCTTGACTGTAAAATGAGAAACTAAACTGGTCTGGCAATTGTGCACATTATGACATATGTCTGTCTAAACATGCTAGACTTGCTGCTTTGTTTATTAATTATTTGGATCACTGGAAACGTGGCCTGGTTTTTGGATCAGAGATAGCATGGATACATTATGCAGTAATAATGGTAATACTGAAAAAACAAATAAAATGTTGCTAATGAAGGAAAGAATTTTCTGTGAACAATAGCTCATAAGGAGCCTTGTAGCATGTTTCAGAAGAAATTAGGAAGCTTAATCAAGTTTGGTAATTGCTAATAGGGAAATAACATGCTATTGTTAAGTCATTATCGGCAACACTGTTGGTGGGATCTCAGATTGTGAGTATAGGTTATGCATGGTGTAGATGATTAAGTGAGTGGGATTCAGAAGTAACCTTAGCCTCAGGGTTTCCCCAGATGCAATGTATCTGCATCCTGTATGTACGAGTCAATTACATACCTTTCTTCACCAATGTGCTTTCTGTTAAAAATATGTAAAACCAAGAAGTAAAAACAGACTGTCATTTAATGTTTTGAGCTTGTTTAGAGCTTGTATGGGGTGCTTATAAAAAGTATAAAGCTTTGTGTAGAAGGTGGTTGGGGCGCTTAATATGGTGAATACGGTATCGAAGTTCTGACAGTTCATTTCTGATTTTCTTCGCTGAATAACTTTGTTTTGCTGCAAACATGGAAATGACTTCTTATTATTAGCCCAGGGCTTCATGTTGCCAGCCTGTCGACATCACATTGGTCACAGGCGTAAACTTGGGACACATCAAAAGTAGTCCTGATATTCCCCAAGACTCACAAGAACATAGATCCCTCAGTAAATCCTTGAAAGAGGTCTGATGCTTCTCTGAGGTATTGGTATCCTGTTCTGTGGTTAAAAACTAACTGCCAAAAGAAACGCAAACCATAGAAACATCTGGAGAAGTATGTACATTGAGAATAGATGTTCCAATGTGTACGAAGTAATGACCAAACTAACAATCAGTCAAGTATTACCACAGTGTGACTATTCTTATCACGATATGCTGCACGTGTTTTCCAAACTGTACACACTGAGTCATAGATCTATGACGTCACATGTGATGCGTTCATGAGCATCAGTTCACACAACATACCAGTATGTTTGTTTGTACATCGAACTAATCTGATATCTCTGGAATTTCTTCATATATATAGCATGTATATAACATGTATGGTATTTACGTTTCTTTTGACTTTGAGTTATTTACATGAAGTATATGGAGAAGGATTCTCTAAATTTTGGAGTGTTCAGTTCACATTCATGATCCATAAATAATTAGTAGAGAGACGATACACCGATGCATTGGTGGATCGCGAGTTTTTACTTCTCGATACAAGTATTGATCACAATAGCACACTAAGTACAAAAAATCGATTCTTACCTTTAATGTATTCTTTAATATATGTTACACCAAACACTAATTACTTGTGAAAATGAGTTGTGAAAACATAAATATTTTCATCCATTGTGCCATACTTGACACTGCTAACTGTAAATCGTCGGTGTGCCAGGTATTTGGTCATGCTGTCTGTGAAAAAGATGGCTACGCACATCAGATTAGAGCACATGCAAGTATCATTATACAGTTGGTGTATTGTCCCAGCCCTATAAATAATATAATCAACAATTGTTCACCAGGATCAAATTTTAGATTATATTCAGTTCCAGATTCATCTTCCGCTCTAGTGGTAAACAGGGTCTGATGTTTGTACTTTAAATCATAATCAAGATTTTCCTTAATGTCTCCTTTATTTAACATTATTTAGATCCGTTTGACATGTTATGAAACTGATTGTTTGTTGTCTGGCTGTAGGACTGATGTCTTCCTCCCAACTCTAATCTAGTGTCGCATTTCTTCATAACCTTGACCCTTGACAAGCTGAAGACATCCTGATTCTACATCCCTCCGGTCTCTACATTGTTGTCATGTGACGACTTCTCAGGCTCTCTTTCTCTGTCAAGGGGCGGTCGGGTAGCCTAGTTGTTAAGGCGTTTGCTCTTCATGCCGATGACCCGGGTTCGATTCCTGACATGGGTACAATGTGTGAAGCCCATTTCTGGTGTCCCTTGCAGGATATTGCTGGAATATTGCTAAAAGCAGCGTAAAACCATACTCGCTCACTTTCTCTGTAAAGCACATCCACGGCATGTGTCTCCATCTGTTTGTCTCCCACTTTGGCTTTATCACTATCAATGAGATGTCTATACTCTATGACTCAGGATCTCCTTCGTAGTCTTCCATTGAAGGTCCCTCTGCTTCTCTCTGTATATTGCTTGGGGTCTCCTTTTAATAATTGAGGGTTTTTCATCATGGAGGGTGTCCTGTAGCTGTCATCCACTGAAGATCTCTCTACTTCCTTGTGTCTTCCACTATAGACGAGGGCCAGTCTACTTTCTGTCTTTGAAGGTTTCCTTATTTCAGTGATCCTGAACGTCTTCTCTAAGTTTTGTGTGTTTTTTTTCCCCCGTGGCCAAACATGTTATTTCATGTTGATCTCTAAATGTCTCTGCCCATTTCCATCTATCTATGTCTGTCTATGTCTATCTATGTCTGTCTATGTCTGTCTATGTCTATCTATGCCTATCTATGTCTGTCTATGTCTATCTATGTCTGTCTATGTCTATCTATGTCTGTCTATGTCTATCTATGTCTATCTATGTCTGTCTATGTCTATCTATGTCTATCTATGCCTGTAAGTCTCTGTCCCATTCACTCCACTTCATATGCTGTGACATAGATTCATAGATTGCCAAGAGTTCTCCTTTTACTCCTGCCCCTATGTAAATTTTGTTTGCAAATGTTCACAGTATAGGCTGGATATATCCTAAAAATTGTGTTGTTATAAAAATAGAAATGTTGATCTTGAAGCAGTGACCGAAAAAATATTTGGTCTCTTAAAAATCCTCCTCCCCCATCCTGATTATTAAATGGCAGGTTCCATAAGCATGATTAGGTGATTGGGGATGACAGACTGTTTCATTATCAGCATTAGAAACTGGCACTAGTCCTTGCCAAACTGCCCCATCATAAGGAAATCAGTAGAAATGTGCCGTTTTGCTATCATGTTATCATAATAAGGACTAGTAGATTGAAACTGTTAGTTTCCACCGCTGAATATTGGGAGGATCTTGGAATGTTATCTGTTAAAGTAACATTCTCATATAGCCTTTGCTTGCATAGTAGATGTAGTATATTGATTTATACATCCAGGGCTGTACTCCATTTTGGTGTATTCGTCCTTGACACAGTCACACAGAACAGTGAATCTCACCTACTTCTGTTGGTGGTGCATTACGTGACAGCTGTGTGTGTATGTACTAAGTACAGAGCTGGCTTAATCAGTCTTAGCTGCTTAGGACACAATTAATTACATCACGCTTGTCAATAGTTGATTGTCTGGTACACCATCAGGGAGATGTGATGGTGTGTGCTGCACTCGGGCTCCAGCAGATGCAGCAGGAATCTCTGTCCTCTGAGTGCAGTTGAACAGCGTTACCGGATGCAAATTATCTCTTCCAATATGCGTAAAAAATCCTTATGATGTAATGGTCACGTAATGTCCACTGTGTGTCCCATTGGACGAAGAGTGTGGATGTTGACCGATTGGAACTAATTAGTTGAAGCATGTGTTTTACTGTAAATCGTGAAATTAATGCGTCTCCAAAAGAATGCAACCGCTGGCCCCTAGCCAAAAATGTGACTCAATATGAATGCGACACTCCCCTCCTCTCAAGCATCAGTGGATTTATATCTAAACAAAATGTCCTCAGCAGGTTTACAGGAGAATCCTCACCTTAATCCAACCTTACATTAATCCAATCACACACCAAATAGCACCGCTTATTAGTGCTGAGTAGAGTCTTGACCCCAGCAGTGACAATTCACAGGATGTAATTAGTGTTTGAATGACATTGTTTATATACTTGTTCCAAGTGCTGCTCAATATAAACAGTGATGTGGAATACATAGTTGTTTGTTTTCAGCGTATGTCTAAGTTGGTATTTCTGCTATCCAAAATGTCTTATTGTTGATATAAATGCGATGTTTAATAATGCGAGCAAAGACCACTCGCATTTTTTGCATTTAATTCACGCTCGCGTTAAATAAAAAATTTACAGTATCTGATATTGCTGTTCTGAAAAAATACATTCTGTGTTCGGACAGGTAATTTGCTCAATGACTAAGTTTCTATTCAAACAAGGATATCTCCATCTACAATCAGCATTAGGACACAAGCATACTGTGTGTTTAACTTACTGTAGTAGTGGTCAGACAGGGACCCCCTTTTTAACGACTCAGACCCCATAAATGTATTATAGAGTCCCCAGGACTCCCAGATATGACCAAGGTAGATTGGCTATGACTGATCGCCTTGACAGACCTTAGTGAGCCTGCAGTGGAGGACATTCACTGATTTGTCTATTTGTGTTTGTGTACATTCCTGGCGTGGTTATTGTGCTTTTGTATTACCGTATTTACCATAATGAAACTAAAGCTTTCCCCATAATATTTACTAGGTAGCTATATATAGACATTCTGGTCTGCTATATTTTGTAATACAATCTGTACATTTTCAGTCGTTTTAGGGGGCGCTTATATAGATTACTGACAGATTGGTTTTAATTTGGGTGCTTAATCGAACAGGGTGCTTAGTATGGCGAATATGGTATCAATGATGATTTATTCAATCATGTCTTATTGTTTATGGGCTGGTGTGATGTAGCTGGAATATTGCTGACTGGCATTAATCAACATACATTCACTCAGTAAACAACCCTGATAGTCACTGAATGCATTGTTCTCTAATGTGAAAAATAACCTGTATATGTTCAGCAGTGAAATGTCCCAAATTTTGTTAATTTTGCTGTTGATTGACATTTATTTTGCAATCAAACGTGTGAAATACAAGAAAAGACTTTTCTTACTGATGCTTTAATTTCATGCTGAATTGGACCAAGAGATCAGTAAAATGGTATTTCTGACTTACAATATTGATATTGAATTTGTGTCACGATTTCTTTCACTCTGATATTTGTGTAATTCTCGTATCTCATCAGGAGTATTTAATAATTTGGGGTCAAAATTTGGCTGAAATACTTCCATGTGAATTTTAACTCACTCAACTCACTGCCTTGTAATTTAGGGTATGTTTGTTTGTAGTTATTAAACGCCAGACTCCAACTATATAATGGCAGTCCATAAATAATCGAGTCTGGACAAGAAAATCCAGTGATTGGAAACATGAGCATCGATCCACGTAATTTGGGATACGATGGCTGCATCAACCAAGTTAGTGAGCCTGACCACCCGATCCCGTTAGTTGCCTCTTATGACAAGCATAGTCGTCTCTTACGGCAAGTATGGGTTGCTCAGAAGACCAATTCTAGCCTGGATCTTCACAGGTCCCAGGGCAGTATGTATCGAGGTTATCATGGTACTGTTTCCTTGAACTGTTGCTCTCTCAATTTTTTAATGACATGAATCATGACAGTAACTGACAGTTCTGGTTATATTTTTTTAAAAAGGAGCTTGGCATACTCTTTTGTATTAACATTACCAGAATAATCTTTTGCTACAGTACACCCCCTGAAATTGGCTCAAGTAGTTCTGTAGCTGCAGATTTTAATAGTACTGATGTTACTGGCAGATGCATCGGTACTTGACCCCTGAAGAAAAATATGACTGCCATTTCTGAGTAATTATAGACCTCTGGACCTAGATTTCTGAAGGCAGACTCATTATTTTGACAGAATTTGTGTCACTTGACCCTCAGATATTCAAACCAGTCGACAGCTATTACACCAGATACCTAAACAAGTTGACAGTGCATCTGTGTCCAGTGTTATCAATGTATTCACTCCCATCAGGGTGTGACATCATATGATTATGAAGCTCAGGACAATAATAATAGAGACCTGTGGCCACAGAAGACAATTATAATTCCCTGCTTGAACCTGCTGTTTGCTAAACCGTAGTAGTTGTGTTATTATATGATGAGCAAGCAAAACTTTACACTGTTTTAGTTGAATTGAATAGAAACAAAAAGATGTGCAATAGTTAAATTTCCATGTACAACAAAACATTTATTGTAGACGTTTTTATCCCCTGCCATGAAGTAGAAGGAGGGTATATGAATGCGTGCTGTCTGTCCTTCCTTCCATCATGTTTTGTTTCCGGAACAGAACTCAAAAACCATGAGAGATATCTTAACCCATCTTGGAACATAGATAGATCTTGTGGTGAACTGGTGCCTTTTGATAGTTTGGGATTTTCGAAAAAGTATTTTTTCGAGTTTCCATGGCGAGGACTATGACTTAGACTGAAGACAGTGGTTGTGCTAGTTTCCTACAATATTTTCTTGCCTTACTCACACCCGGGACATGTCATATTGGGAGGGATATGAGTATTTCATGCTTGTTGATTAAGGTGTAAATATTTGTTTCTTGTGATGAGCTATGACAGATTAGATGTCAACATGGTGAAGTATGAATACAGGAAGGTAAGGGTGTAATTGTAAGAAATAACCCTCCAAAGTTGTTGTTTTTCGTTTAACGTTGCACTCAGCAATATTACACCTATATGACGGCGATTTGTGAATAATCGAGTCTGGATCAGACAAGCCAGTGATTGATATTCCGAGCATCGATCCACGCATTTGGGATACGATGACATGCATCAACCAAGTCAGCAAGCCTGACCATCCGATCCCTTTAGTCGCCTCTTACGACAAGCATAGTCGCCTTTTATGGCAAGCGTGGGTTGCTGAAGACCTACTCTTCAAAGTGGTTGCTGAGGTATATCTATACATCTGTAATCATTTAATGGTCTGGATGAAGAAAATAATATTAAAATCCATCTCTATCTACATATTCTAAAAAACAGGGCTGCGTTGTCAAAATACAGATGTTTTATTGATGGCCTCATTGATGAAGCCCAACTTTCCATCAGTCCTAGACCCACACAACATTGACATGTCAGACAACTGTTGCTGTTCACACAGCCGCCATTCCAGTTGCTAATTACATGGGGAATGGAGACAGGATGAAGCTCCTGGTCAGCTTCTTGTGTGTAACTGCCCCAGGACTACTGTCAACAGCTACACTTTGTTTACAAACTTCATCAAGTGGGGACTTCAACCCAGTCCATTTCTCTCACTAGAGGGAGCCACCATGCAGGGTTTTTCCCTGGGTCTTGTGACTCACCGGAATAATGTTTGGGGTTCCAAGAAGTTAAGATGGGGGTCCCATTTTACCAACATGTAGCATGCGACTTTAGTTCAAAGAATTTTACGGATGTCATATCATTGCGCATGCTCAGGAGCCTTTAGCCTATTATATATAGGAATATTTTATTCTTGTCCCACTATGTTTACGACAAAAGTGTCTAAATTCTGTTAGTTCAAGAGCAACAGCGAATGAAATACCGGAATTTAGGCATGACTGTTGTAAGCATAGTATGAGATGAACACAAATATAATGATCTATTTATAACTGAAGAAGATGTCTACATACAGAGACAAGTTTTAGTGTTTACCTATAAGGACAGCAAGTCACAAAACAGCGAAACCACAATTTGTCGTATGACGTGAACAGTCTTCAGCTATGGAGTCATTTCTAGTGTGACGTCATTCCGACCTCGGGTCACAATAAGATTTGAATGCCGTCCGGATGGCGGAAACAATACACTGTTGTCTCATGAGGTGATATGACCCTAGGGCATTTATGATTTTTATGAACCCCGATATGTTTGCCCTTGTAGGTAAAAACAATGTGTATTTTAGTGTCAATTGTTGAAAGTCAACGATTGATTTACCAGAATAGAAATGTCACTTATGTGCAACATGCAAACTACATATTTGTGATTAAAACGATTCACAGCCATATTTTTTTTTATCCCAATGTAAATTATTTCCGTCCATTCTCAGTTTGCATCTGGCTACCTACCCTGACCGTATATTGTAACATAGACCATGTAGACTAACTTCTAGTTTCTGATGGAACATATCTTACAGAAAAAAACCAGTTGTTAAAATATCTTAATAAAAGTATAATAAAAAGGAGCCAAGAGACTCTGTTCATATTTTGATACTGCAGTAATCTAGACTTGCCAAACATTATAGACTTGAATGGGCTGTATTGGATATGTTTGTTTCAGGGTCGGTACGACAGACTAAGTGTGACATTTCTGTAGTATAAATCAGGTTGTGTTTATGAACATGGGTTTATTCTTGTAAAGAGTTTAGACTTGTGTAATTATTGATGCTATCAGTATCAGAGAATAAATGGGGTTATAGTGGTCTCCTTGTGTACTTGATTGTGGTTTGTGGTGTCAACCATCTGTGTCAGGTGTCAGTGCTGTTTCTGACACGGAGTGAAAGTGGCTCTTGTTCTGAAATCACATAATGTATGTGTATAGTTAAGTGTTGCTCCTGTCGTAAAAGGCGACTATGCTTGTTGAAACAACCGACCATCCATGGTGATAAAGTATCAGTCAACTGGAGATATTCTTAATGGGGCTTGTAGACTTGCCCTGTACAAGTATATACCAGTAGTATTGACCGGTGATGCATATTCTGAGAGGAGTACGCCAGTGTTACACAGGCTGTGTGAAACAATTGAGTGGTAATACATTGTCATAAGGAGGCCATGTACTTCCTCCTCTAAGTGAACATTTCCTCCCTCGCCCTCGTAACCACACGGCAATATGATTGTGTGCACCCTCCAGTTCTCCAGTTCCGTCACAATAGATAGCCCCAGATGTATGTAGCGGACACAACAGTTCTAACCTGCCTGTACCTCCTCGTGTGTTAAATGAGCTGACCTGATTTCTACAGGGAGGAAAGCGATACCATTCATTATGTTGATATATGATCCACAACATGCGAGGAACACACAATAAAGTAGCCAAGGTTGTTTATAGCAGATTTTACATGATTTGTTTGCTGACATTTAGGAATGCTTATCGGTATGATCTCTGGTACACCTAAACATGCTGATGAGGAGATATCATTGACTGTATTGTGTTTGTATCAAGCTGATAAGGGGAGAATTTTATATCAAAGAGTATTAAGAGAATTTAGTTACGGTATTCAATTTGAATTTTATACGGCTGTAGTTCAGGGTTCACGGTACTGATAGATCCATCAGTAGTTACCAAATGATTTTGAATTGTGGGAGCATTTGATATTGTGAATAACATTTATTTCAAGGCAGTCAGTAAGTTTTGGTGTCATCTGGTACCAAAAATCCTGTTTAATTATTAATTCCATGCATTTCAGTCAAGTTTATCCAAATTCTAGCGGAGTATTGATCTTTCCTTGCCACAATTTTGCTGACATGATTGCTTTTGAGCCACTCTTATTAAAATCCATCTTTTACTCTGATATGATAGTCTATGCATGAAGATTCAAGTATACCTCCAACGTTGTCATGTCAGGTGAACTTTCAGATCAGCCAATCGGCATCAAGGCTTCTAATTTCTTGGTGCATGTGAGCAGAGCATTGGGACTGAACATATCTGATTTCTGTATCTCAAAATGAATAGGGGGCACGGGTGGCCCAGTCGTCTAAGGCGCCGCAATTTGCTGTGCAGAGTTGCGTCCCTTGGGCACGCCAGAAACCTATGATTGTGGGTTCGAATCCTGGTTCGCCCCGATTATGTTTCTAGGTTTGTCAGCACCATACCCATGCTTGTGGGTTTTACCGAAGTGGTAAACGTCTGAGACCTGCATCGCTTCGGGCTTTCCTCCCACATTAAGCTGACACGCCGTGATATAACTGGAATACTGTTAAAAGCGGCGTTAAACCCAACTCACTCACTCACTGAAAATGAATATGATCTGTTCCCATTGCACAGAGATAAAGCTGTGCTTTTATGTTGCTGTGGATATTTTATACATCCTCTTTTTTTTAGCACCATAGCATCTACGTCATTAAGCGAAAACTATCAAGGGTATATTGTGCTCTGGGTGGGTTTTCATTTGCTAAAATAAAAATGGCTCTACCAAGGTGAATAAAGAAATGAAGCAGAATTGTTTCAGAAAGCTGGCATCTGATTGGTTTAAGAACCCACATGTCCTTCATTTAGATCTGGGTCAAAGTTCGCCAAGGGTTCACCTGATGTGACCT
Organism: Haliotis cracherodii; assembly: GCF_022045235.1. Lineage (NCBI taxonomy): Eukaryota > Metazoa > Mollusca > Gastropoda > Lepetellida > Haliotidae > Haliotis > Haliotis cracherodii. The sequence goes on from NW_027266341.1 coordinate 55,717,709, forward strand.
ATGGAGGTGTACTCACATATGATTTGTGTGGCCTTGACTCATCCGCTTCTATAACGTTTCTGCCAACAGAAAAGGAGGAAGCAAGAAAGTAGTGACCTTGTTACTTTGAAAAAAAGCATCAGATGCCAAAAAAGAAAAGTAATGAGACATTATTTGGATGAAATTAATGCAATGTAACCTCAAGGTCATTCTGGGACACAGTCTCAGAAAATGTTGTTTATAAAAGTTTTATTTCTATTCTAGGTTAGCCGCTGTGACATGGTAGAATTATTACTGACTCAGGCATTGAACAACATACTAACACATGTTGTGAATAGCTGGAAGATTTTCAATGTTTCTTGTAAAAGAGGGGCGGTCAGGTAGCCTAGTGGTTAGAGCGTTCGCTCGTCATGCAAAGCCTCGGGTTTGATTCCAAACAGGTGTGTAATGTGTGAAGCCCATTTCTAGTGTCCCTTGCTGTGATGTTGCTGGAATATTGCTAAAAGCAGCGTAAATCCATACTCACTCACACACTCACTCTTATGAAAGAAAGTACCTTTATAAAAAAAACTTGTGTTTGAGATATGTACATGATGTATCAGAACTGGGGTAATGTCAGCAAGGTTATTTCTGAGTGTGTTATGTGAAATGTCACACTGTAATACTGAGAACTAATCATCCTGAAAATGACTCAAATCTAATGTTGAAACAGTTGGTTGACAGGTTTGATTGATATCCCACATTTTATGGCCTATTTTTAGCTGGGCTTTCTTCTGTAATTAATCTTTGTTAATGGATGAAATGAATTGTGAGCCATTCTGAAGCAATACGGCAGCAAGCTATTGTTCACTGATGTTGAAAATTGCAATCTTATTCTTGTGTACTTATTACTGAGGACATGGGAGGACGTAACACTGAGGACATGGGAGGTCGTAACATTGAGCATATGGGAGGACGTAACACTGAGGACATGGGAGGACGTAACATTGAGCATATGGGAGGACATAACATTGAGCATATGGGAGGACATAACATTGAGCAAATGGGAGGACGTAACACTGAGGACATGGGAGGATGTAACATTGAGCATATCAGAGGACGTAACATTGAGCATATCAGAGGACGTAACATTGAGCATATGGGAGGACGTAACACTGAGCATATGGGAGGATGTAACACCGAGGACATAAGGACGTAAGGACGTAACACTGAAGACATCGGAGGAGGAGAACATGGAAGGACTGCTGGTGACAGATGGTATCCTATACCGATAAATCTTTCATGACCACATGTTGCAGCAACATCTGTGATGGATTCAAAGAAGTAGAATCTGCCACACCCACCATGAATGGAGAGAGAGAATATGTCAGTCGATCAGATGTTTTGTGTCATTGTTCGGGCAAAATCTGGGCCTCAAGAACTCATTGATTTCAAAAACAGGACAAAGACAAAATGTAACCTCTGAAGATTTTAGAAGTTTAAGCATTATTTTGTGAAATTGTTAATTCATATCTGATATATCAGATATGATGATGCATTTGCAACAATATTGATGAATGTTGGTTCACTTAAAAAATCAGGATTGATTTTCACTTGGAGGCAAATGACTAATGGATGACATTTTGAACCGCCATGCTGTTGTTACAGAACATTTTATAGAATGGAAGTTACTTACAATATATTATTCTATTGTCCGAATAAAGTCGCTCTTAAGGGGTAAATATAGCACAAAATCTGCAATCGGAGATAAGTGAAACTGTTGATATGGTGGCAGTGGCTTTCATCCACATTGTTGTAATATTACATCATACATTTGTACTCATCAAGATCCGGGGTAGAATCGGTCTTCAGCAACCCATGCTTGCAGTAAGACTGTCCTTGTTGTAAGAGACGACTGTGCTTGTTGTAAGAGGCGACTAACAGGATCGGGTAGTCAGGCTTGCTGATTTGGTTGATGCATGTCATCGTATCCCAATTGCGTGGATCAATGTTCATGATGTCAATCACTGGATTGTCTGGTTCAGACTTGATTATTTACAGACCGGAATATTGCTGAGTGCTGCGTTAAACAACAAACAAACAAGCAAAACATCATACATTTGTACACATTGATCTGTCAACGAGGTGGATTTATTTCATGGTGTCTATGTTGACCTTGAGAAATCAATCTCTACTGATAAGATATAGATTAAAACAATCAATTTGAAAATTGCTGAATATTTTATAGTATTTCAGGTAGAAAAGTCAACAAGACAGTGTAACTAATTTTTAAGAAGCAATATTGCTTGAGGAAATAGGATAAACTTAGCCCACAAGTAGTGGTTTCTTGACATCGCATGCTCCTGGTTCTGCAGTTAAAGATAAGAGTACTGTCTGTGTGTGTGTGGGGGCGTTCAGTGTTGGAAATTAGGCTTCAACGTGCCGAGCACCTGCTCACAAAAACACTCCCAGTGACACAAGACATTACACGATACACTGTACATAAACAAAACACTGTAGACTGAATCTGTATATTAAAGGGAACGTTGTACACAGACACTGGTCCTGTGCACTACACACAGTTTGGTCGGACTGTATTTTTTATTATATATTGAAAATAATAGTGATGCGAGAGGAACAATTTGAATGTTTTTCCCACAAAGATTATCACCACTTAGCATACATTGTCCTCAGACCTTAGATACAATGTCAGTTGTCAAGCATTTTATTTAAGGATAACGCAGCTAGTATGATATGGGATATTTGAAAAAAGTGTTTTTATTGGCAATGAAAATAACTGACATTTAGGATTAAAAGGGGAGTGTGTGCAGATGCCTGAACATTAAATATACAAAAGTTCATCATATCCAGTCTCATAATGTTAACATGATGGTACTAATGTGTTAATCACTGCTTCTTTGAGGGATAGGGGTGGTCGGATAGTCTAGTGGTTAAAGTGTTGGCTTGTCACGCCAAAGACCGGGCTTGATTCCTGACTTGGGTACAATGTGTGAAGCCCATTGTAACACTCACCCTGTGACGAATCATTCCTTGTTGTTTTTTGTGAGAGAGTGAGTCGGTTGGTTTTAACGCCACTTTGAACATAATTCAAATTAATATCGTGGCGTGTCAGCTTAATCTGAGAAGAAAGCCCGACCGGTCTTAGGGTTTACAACTTTGGTGCTGACAAACATATAAATATTATCGTGGGGAGCCTGTCCAATGGACGAACAGACGACTGGTTGTTTTGTGTTTGTGGGCTAACTCGACATGACAGATCTTGTATCTTCCAGCTTGCTGTTGGAAGTTAGCCCTTACCCCTCGATATCCTACGCACCGGGGTGGTCGGGTAGCCTAGTGGTTAAAGCGTTCGCTTTTCACGCCGAAGACCCGGGTTCGATTCACGACATGGGTACAATGTGTGAAGCCCATGATATTGCTGGAATATTGCTAAAAGCGGCGGAAAACCATACTCACTCACTCACTTTGTGGTATCATTTATCACTGGACAAGATTGGAGTTTACTATTCAAGTCATGGATAGGTGTGAAGGCAGGAATGTGTGCAGAGGTTGGGCTAGGATGTGTATGTAGGCTGTCCTGTGTCCACAGTATCTATATGTATCTATAGATATCCAACTATCTGTACAGACAATCTACCTGCCACACCTGTGGGATGGAATGTGACACAGATCTATCTCATCATCATCACCTGGCCTCCAGGTGAAGCTCACCCAGTGTCAACATGGATCCTGACCTCGTCTCAGGTCACCAGCATTACAGAGGCTCAACCTCAATGAGGGTTGACCAGATCAATGAGGTCACACAGTAGCCAAAGGTCCTTGAAGGGCACGAGTTTGAGTACATGTGACTAAGCTCTTACACATTTAGAAAAATAATATATAATCATTTAGAATCATAACAAACAAATGACAATATTGGAATGATGGCTGATTGTCTGTGTTTGACAGTCCATGTTAATTGACGTCATGATAGACCCATCTTCACCATAATAATCCATTGAGACCCCCTGACTCAATTCTTTGTTCTTGGCATGGTTAGAAGTAATTGGTAGGCACCAGTATCAAATTCAGAGGCCACTGTGATATTACTGACTTGTTTGTTTTGTTTGTTGTTTAAAACCGCATTCAGCAATATTCAAGCTATACGAAGGCGGTCTGTAAATAATCAAGTCTGAACCAGGCAATCCAGTGATTGACATCATGAACATTGATCTGCACAATTGGGATCGGTGACATGCATGAACCAAGTCAGTGAGCCTGACCACCCAATCCCGTTACTCGCTTCTTAAGACAAGCAGGGGTTGCTGAAGACCAATTCCTACCCTGATTTTCACGGGTTAGATAGGTTCCTTGTTCACCTATTCATGTGTAAGAGGTGGCACAAGTGGATGGGATGGACAGGTTAAGTGATATGGAGACATCGTACCAGGGATCTACCCTGGACTATGTGTTTGTGTGTTCTGGGTACACTCTGAAATGAATTACCGTATTCGACGTAATAAGCGCCCCGCTCTGTTAAGTGCCCACAGCGATATATGCTTATATTGGCTAGTGAACAATCCCAATTAGCACCCTTCGTGTGTTATATGCACCCTTAATTACGGGAAATTAAATTCTTGAAAAATATATCTGGCGTGTCTAATACGCACAGACTTTTCTTTTGTATCATTTCGGGCTGTCAGCCTAAACCACAAATTTACGATCTTTCAACTCTTTCACCAAAATAATATTCTAATAAGAGCCTCCTCTTTCTAATTTTGAGAGCGCCCTAGGCGCTTATTACGTCAAATACGGTATGTGGGTCCTAGACATTAATGTGGGTCCAGACAAGATGGCTGTATGAGACTACATGTGGTTAGAGAATCACCTCTGCCACATCAATGATGACCAACTAACCAGGGAACGTTTCTGTTGTGCTTTTTACAGTATTTAGGTCACGTAGGTCATGTAGGTCACAGCTTCAGGACACAGGGGGGGGGTCTCACATCAGAGGTCTGTAATACCTGCGTCCATAGAAGTAGGATTAGGAGGTCAAAGGTACACGGTTAATAGTTTACTTGACCCAACATGTTTACATGTGTCTCAAAAATAGATCAATATTGCTGATTTAGCAGTATTTTGTCCCTTTTGATCATGTCCTGGAGGCTCTCTGACCCACTAAGTCAATTTCTGTTGATAACATACACTTGTCAAACACTTGATTTGAAGGCTGTTATGCTTTTATTAGAAAAAAGCTAATATACTGAAACTACTCACAACTCACAATTTTTTCATATTACTGCCTTACACGACAGATTAACTATAGTAGTTTAAAAGAATTCAGTGTTCTTAAACTTCTTTGAGTAGTATATCATGTATATAGTGTTAAAATCTGAGAAACATTATTTTGTGGTCATTTGGTTGCCATTGTTGGAAATTGTAGGGTTCCTTCAGGTTTCTGGCTATTGTATCAGCAGTTGTGTTGTGAATAGCACCTCTTTATTATCTTGCATAATTTCGAACACTGGTGATAATTTATATGAACCTTTTAGAATAAGGATAATCGTGAAGCATATCAAATGTCTGATAATAGACAAGACTTGGAGGCTTGGCTTGGATGTCAGATTTCCTATTTATTTTGTGTTGCTGAGTTTAGTAAAATATTCTTGAAAAATGTTCTCATTTCATAATATATTATATTTATGAACAGAACTGATGATGAATGCTCTAATTGTATCATTGTTCCAGTACCATTGATGATGGAATGTCAATAAACCTAATGATGAAACTAGACACTTGAATTATTTGCATCACTAGAAAATGTCTCCACTCTGTGTTAGCGTGTTTCATGTAAGTGTAGGGCTTTGTTGGTTTTCCGGGACCATGCCAGTCATTCCTTTCAAGCAGATTTACAGCCAGTGGACACACCTGATATTGCCATGATTTTAATTACTGTAGTAGCTTCACCTTAACCACTTCTAAACATGGCCTAATGCCTTTTCAGCAGTTTTGAAAATGTTTTCCTTGTTTTTCGTTCATTCTGCTGTGCAGATGTAGTATAGATTGAGAGGAGTAGCTTAGATTTCCCATTGGAAATCAAGAATTGAATTTCAAGGCCCTGAGGAATTTAGTGGCTGTGTATAGATTATAATCTGTAACAAGACAGTGCTGAGTGCTGCGTTCAACAACAAACAAATAAACCTACAAAACTGTTGCAGGGGTTAAGCGTTCGCTTGTCATGCCTAAAACCCGGGTTCGATTCCCCATAATGTGTGAAGCCAATTTCTGGTGTTCCCCGCTGGAATATTGCTGGAATATTGCTGGAATATTGCTAAAAGCGACATAAAACCATAGTCAGTCGGTTCTCTGCAGTGTATCGCCTTGTTCTCACATGGGCTGACCGATATGCTTAAAGTTAAGGAATAGTGTGAATGTTTGGGGCAATTAATGAAAAATATTATTGTGTCAATTGTTAGACAGGATGTGGCCTATCTGGTAGACAGCTACAAGAACTTATGGACATTGCATGAGGCAGATCCATAGGTGGAAATACTATTGTGTCTGTGTTTCTTATATCATGTTGTGTTTATGGGTGGTTGGATGCCCAATTGTATTTGTTTTCTTGAAATGCAAATGACTTGCTTGTATTTCCCTGCATTTTGTTTATCCTGCATGTATGCCAGTCCACATTATTCAAACATCACAGAGACCTCTAAATAACTGACATACGACTAGTGAATCTGTACATCGGTGCACTGGTGCATCGTGAGTTTTCATGCGCAAAAATGATAAACGATACATTTTTACTGGTTTTATGACGCTTTTAGCAATGCTCCAGCAATATCACAGCGGGGGACACCAGAAATGGGCTTCACACATTGTACCCATGTTGGGAACCGAACCCAGGTCTTCGGCGTGACGAGCGAACGCTTTAACCACAAGGCTACCCGACCGCCCCTAATTTCTTCTGAACATCAATGCAATGCTTGGGGCCTTGGGTAGCCAAAATGGGCCAGGTTGAAACTTGTTTTCCCTGGATGACCTTCTTCCGACATCTGACAAATCAATCCATGATCTAACAAATACTTAAGTAATCGCAAACCAAATTGTTTGTAGTTTCACACTGCACTAAGCAATGTTATTGACATTTACCATCAAGGCTAATTTCTTCACTTGCATGAATATGAAAGGGATTGTAGAAATCGTGGTTATTCTACTATGAATAAATGTGAGGGAAAAAAAGTTTTCATTTGCAAAACAACACAAATAGATCTATAAGTTTCTGGTTTCACTGCCGTCACGTCCTCTCCATACACCCTGATGTACACTGGAGAGAAATTATTGTGTCAATTTTCAATATCCTATTCCAGCTATGTAATGACAGTCTGTACATGAATGAGTCACGTCCAGACAATCCAGTGATTGACTTCATGAGCATCGATCTAGGTAATTGTGAGACAATGATATGCATCAACCAAGTCATTGAGTCTGACAACACGATCCAGTCAGTCGCCTTTTACATAACAAGCATGGCTTGCTGGGGACCTATATCCTTACCCAGAATCCACACACGTTTGAAATATTTCAAAACCCAAGACAGTCGGGCAGGTGTCCCATAAATGTTGCCTGCCCCTCTTCAAAGTTACCTGCCCCCATTCATTATTGATATTGAAAAATTGTGCAAAATAAGAGAAAAGTTGCATCTTGAATTATCTGAAATAATGCAAAACAGTTACTTGAGAATCTACTACTTAAAATTTAACTGAATACCGTATTCAATGTAATAAGCGCCCAGGGGCTCTCAAAATTAGAAATAGGGGGCTCTTATTAGAATATTATTTTAGTGAAAAAAAAACAGAGTTAAAAGGTAAATTTCTTGGTTTATGCTGACAGCCTGAAATGTTTATGTACGACAGATATATTTTTCCAGAATTTAATTGCCAGTAATTAAGTGTGCATATAACAGATGAGTGCGTATTTTTCGCGAATATATAAGTCTTGTGTACACTGATCAATCGGAAGGGGTGCTAATTAGGGTTGTTCACTAGCCAATATATTAGCGAATATCGATGTGGGCGCTTATTAGAGCGGGGCGCTTATTACGTCGAATACAGTAGTTAGTATCTGCCACCCAGGCAGTGGAGAAAAAATTCATGCAGCCCGACGGAAAAGTTACCAGCCACGACAAGCGGTTATTTCGGACACTGATCAACACGTGGGTAATGCTAGGACAAAACATAAATTGTAAACAGGTCATGTTAAATAGGACAAAAAATGACACACTGCTTTGTTTTAAAGAAAGTAGCCTTGATTACTATTGCCAAGGACGCCCATCTTGTGTCTCCAGTGTGAATCAGGTTGAGGTTGTGATGGGATTGAAACAGGATGCTAATCCGGTAGTGTTGTATTGCAGATGAAGAAACTAGTTATAATGGTAACCGTGGTAAATGTCAATTGGTGATGGGTGCCGATTTCACTGTCACATGTTTCTGTCACTATTTTACGATAGTATTGTGTTTATGTTGTACACGTAAACATCCCTTTGAAGATCCGGGTTAGAAGAAGTCTTCAGCAACCCATGCTTGTCGTAAGAGGTGACTAATGGGATCGAGTGGTCAGGCTCGCTGACTTGGTTGATGCATGTCATCGTATCCATATTACATGGATTGATGCTCATAATGTCAATCACTGGATTGTCTGGTCCAAATTCGATTTAACAGACTGACGTCATATAGCTGGAATATTGCTGAGAGGGGTTGAACAACAAACCAACAACAATAACATCATAAACAGATTGTGTTCAGTTATGGCTGCTGTGTTAGTAACTTGTATACATACAAATTTACCAATTTTGAAAAAATATGTTTCAGTTTAAGAGCAGCTTTGTATATCTGTTAAAAAAATGGCACCATATTCGTTAAAAGGGTTGGCCTTGAAATGATTATTTGAGAAGAAATATTTGATTATTTGTGTCTTGGCTAAAGTAATTATCATGCTAATGGCAAGATGGAGCAAATAGTTTCATGTGCTTCATATTTGAGAAGTTCAAACTTAATTGCACTGAATTGACCCTTTTTCTGTAAAGTCTGAAATGGAAGTTACATTGGGATATTTAGAGAACCATTTTTCTAAAGATTGTTTTTGGGTATAGGAAAATATGGTTAATACAGGCCGGCTTATATCAGTACGGCACGTCAGTTACAGACTTACTGTGTTTTCAGATTTTACTGGGTGATACAATATGGTATCTTATATTTCAATGTGAAATATCACAATCCTCCAATATTTTGCAGTATTTGTAGAAGATATTATTTTCCGATCTTCAATGTTTGACATGGCCACTAATGTGAAACTGGTTCTAAGTTATAAGGGTTAGATTTTTTCAAAGAAAATGTAAAGTCATACCTATGTGTGCTCCAGTTTCATGTAAAACATTTACCATGTATCATTGTTAGACTATAAATAAATCTGATATAGTCTGGCATTAAAACAAAGACTATTGTGGCTTTGGCATTTTCATACCACAACAGAATGTGATCATGTTATATTAATGTAGGTTATGTTTTTGAAACAAGATCTGATTAAAAAAAAGCACACAATAAATCAGAATACTCATGATATAACAAAACAAATATGAAGGTTATGTATGCTACTAAACAAAAAGGTAAAGCGCACTTTATTCTTTCTTAATACTGTAGTTAGTCTTTCATGGCATGACTGGGGCGGTCAGGGTAGCCTAGTGGTTAAAGCGTTCGCTCGTCACGCTGAAGACCCGGGTTCGATTCCCGACATGGGTACAATGTGTGAAGCCCATTTCTGGTGTCCCCCGCCGTGATATTGCTGGAATATTGCTAAAAGCGGCGTAAAACCACACTCACTCACTCACTCACTCACTCACTCACTCACTCACTCACTCACTCACTCACTCACTCACTCACTCACTCACTCATGGCATGACAGATTAACTATAGTACATAAAAAAAATCAGGTGTTCTTTAACTTCTTTTGAGTATTCGACTTAATAAGTGCCCAGCTCCAATAACCCCCCACGGCGATATTTGCTAATATTTTGGTAAGTGAACAATCCCAATTAGCACCCCTACCGATTGTTCAATATACACAAGACTTATTTATTCGTGTATGATACGTTTGGTATATGCACCCTTAATTATGGGCAATTAAATTCTGGAAAAATATATCTGTCATATATAAACATTTCTATAAACAAACTATCTTTCACCAAAATAGTATTCTAATAAGAGCCCCCTATTTCTAATTTTGAGAGCACCCTGGGCGCTTTTTATGTCGATTACGGTATACCTCTTTTGATCAGGCCTTCGATAAAAAATATCATGGAGACATGGTGACCAGCATTGTTTGCTGTCCGCAAGAGGAAATTTGATCGATTAATAAGTATTACTGAGAGCTAGGCTAAGAAATGTCCCAAACCCGCACTTTTGTTGAAAGAGACATAAATATATCAAATAGTCAGGTGACTTGGTTGATTGTGTGTTTTCATTCATAATATCAATCACTGGTTTGTCTGGTCGAGATATATTATTTACAGGCTGACATGAGCATGATAAATGCCATCATAGTGTGATGCTATGCTAGCATCTAAGTCACGGAGCCTGACCGTCCCACCCATTGTAGCCCCTCTCTTGACCAGCATAGGTAAAGAAAACATTCAAACTTTGTGGATATCTATTCAGGTTTATTGCACGCCGAAGACCCGGGTTCGATTCCCGACATGGGTACAATGTGTGAAGCCCATTTATGGTGTCCCCTGTCATGATATTGCTGAAATATTGCTAAAAGCGGCTTAAAACCATACTCACTCACTCACTCACTCACTCACTCACTCACTCACTCACTCACTCACTCACTCACTCTGGTTTATTGCATCTAGCAACATTTCGATGAAGATCCTTCCACCGTTATGAAGTTTGATATCGATGTACGAATCTACATCGGTATTTTACCAAATGCAATAAACCAGAAGTTGTTATCCATGAAGTTGTATGTTTTCTTATTTGCTTGGGGCATCGGGGGGCCTAGTTGTCTAAGGCGCTGCGATTCTCTGTGCAGAGTGGTGTCCAGACATGCCAGAAACCTATGATGGTGGGTTCGAATCCCGGTTCGCCCCAATTATGTTTCTAGGTTTGTAAGCACCATACCTGTGCTTGTGGGTTTCACCGAAGTGGTAAATGTCTGAGACCTGCATCACTTCGGGCTTTCCTCCCACATTAAGCTGACACGTCATGATATAACTGGAATACTGTTAAAAGCAGCGTTATGCCCAACTTATTTGCTCACCAACTCCTAGAATGCCTTCCAAGCACCTGTGTTGGTTGTTTGGGAATATTCTAACTTGGGTCCCTACTGGAATCATGGACCTTAACCTTCACCTTTGACAATTTATGCTCATGCTAACAGATTTTGGTCGTATAAATCTGTCAGTAAATGATTGGCCAAGCAGGCAGGTTATTTTTATATGAAAGCCAGTTCTCTTCAAATTTACTGTGCTGAGACTGCCTTACAATGGATTGCCTTTTCTTACATCTCTCCAATATCTATCGAGGGAAACACCGATGCCAAGGAATCAGTATCCTGCAATTTACTTAGAAACATGTCAGTTCTACCAATTCAATTATTAATGTATCATTTCAATGCATACTGGGTTTTGAGTATGTGGCCCATATTTGAAGTTTACTTGTTCAACATCATGATATCTGCTAAAATTTGTTGCGGTCCCGAGAAGGGTCCCCCTGACCCCCTGAATATAAAACTATTGTGTGGTGTTACCTCCATAGAATTGAGGTTTTTACATTTTCAGCATGCTATTAGTACAGATTTTGGTCTTTTCTTCAGGATAATATATTTTTTTAGCCATTATGTAATACTTGCAGTAATGCAATGTGATGGTAAGCATTTATCATGTGATAGTGTATTTCTGTAGCATTGCAGTGATGATGCAGGTATTTTGTTGACCTTGACCTTTGCACATCTTGACCTTGACCCTTTTTTTTGGTTCCAGGATGACATGAACCTGACTGAGGAGAAAAAGGCTCCATTGCGTGCCCGCGATGATAACTTGAAGAGATCCATGCTAGTGATGCATTACAAGGGCAAGGCAAAGGTAACCAACCACCAGTCATTGTAACAGTCTGGCAACAGAGACAAATGTTCTCTTATTACAACAAATCACTTGCTAAGTATTAGCTCAACTTGGTCCAGTTCCACAAAGTGATCATAGTGCTAAGGTGATCATAACTTCCATACTTTAACATAGACTTACGACAATCGTAGCGCTAAGTTTGCTTTGTGGAACGGGCCCCTGGTAACAAGTATTCTTTTTTGGCATACCTGGTAGAACAGTTTTAGTTTTTGGTTCCCTATCTGTGTCTGTTACACCAGTTGATTACTTCAGGATTACCCGAGGCTTGAAAAGGACTTCTATTTTTAGCTCACTTGACTGAAACTCATGGGAGGTTATGTCGAGGCATGGTCCATCCGGTTGTCCATCCATCAGTAGTCTAGGAGTACAAGGCCTATAGATTGAAATTTTGTATGAATGATCCCTGCTAAAAATTAACAGAATTTGGATCCGATTTGAAACATGTCTGCCAGAGCAGCGTATTAAAAAAGTCACTTTTGGCCATTCTGCATGTACCTTTATGAAATTTGCTTGGAATTTGCTGTGAAACTTTGTGTGATTAATCCAAGCTCTGGTTTCCCAAGAAATTACTCACATAATTCTGAGCTGATTTGAAATATGGCCTTCATTATTTCATCATACTTCAGGTGAGCCTCAGAGCCTTGTGGCTCTGTTTTTAGGTCTCTGTGGATGTGCCTTGCATTTAGATATTGCTTTTAAAGAAGGCATTGAAAATGGAAAGTGTGCCATGAAAAAGCCGTCTCAACACCACCCATGTCAAGAAAATAACCTAAATATCATCTAGCTTTTCAATAAATAAATTGGAAGAAAATCCGTCCAAAACTTTAAAAAAAATCATGTAAAATTTATTTATGGAAAGTAAACATAGAGATATTGTCTACCTAACTTGTATGTGATTGTGTCCAACTTGCTAACATGCATACCAACGTTTTATAGGCAAAAGGCAGGATAGAATCACATTAAGGATTAGAATTCAGAGCAGTGATTTTGCTGGAGACAAAGTTCTCAGAGATTTTCATGATTTTAGCACATTTTAAGAAGTCAATCTTCTATTTTGTCACCAAATTTTAAAAATGAGTCGTAAAAGGGACATTTAAGATGACATATCTGTTCATGTTGTCATGTACCCTGTATTCATTGTTCCAACCCGCTGTTACAGCCTCGGAAAGGAGAGCCTGACCAGGCAGAAGATTTCATCACACAGTTGCGGAATGCAGATCTCAAAGGAGCGAAGCGCCTTAGTGTGTTGGAGTCGCTGCGGGTGTCACTCACTAGTAACCCTGTCAGGTATACAAGCAGTGAAGAAACATTATCATTTCAAAGAATCAAGCTATCTGATTGGCTATTTGCCTGCTTGTAAAACCCTTCCAAGTTGTAGAGCTGGCCTGAATGGCAAATGTTTGGCACTGTGCCAACAGCTTTCCCAGGACTTTCATGTATGGCAAGTCTGGCACAGTCTTTTAAGATATACATGAAAGGCCTGCTAAATCAAGACCATCTTTTTCTACACATTTGGAATTCAATAAAATTCAAGACATTTATTGTTTTTTATAGGGGCGGTCGGGTAGCCTAGTGGTTAAAGCGTTCGCTCGTCACACCCAAGACCCGGGTTCGATTCCCGACATGGGTTCAATGTGTGAAGCCCATTTCTGGTGTCCCCCGCCGTGATATTGCTGGAATATTGCTAAAAGCGGCGTAAAACCATACTCACTCACTCACTATAGTTTTTTGGGGGGAACCCTTACGTAGGACTCCTTTCTCTGTATTTTTGCAGGGGTCTTGATGTCATGCTCAAGTGTCATAGAAATTTGTTTCAAAGCCATTAAGATTGTAGAGAAACATTAAAAATAGCCATTTTGTGTTTACTCCAAGCACTATTAAATCCCAACAAAGCTTATTGTGCTTTCCCAAGACAAGAGAGTTAACTGACTTTAAAAGTCCAGTTTCCACCCTTACCGAACTATGCTGGTATTATGGAGTTATATTTTGGCTTGACTGATGACTCTATGCATAGTCCAATCACAATCACTCAACAAAAAAAGAAATCCGGTTTGGAAACTTTCATGCAGATTTCGGTCGATTGCAGGCTCTGCAAAGCATGTGCACGCCAACTCGTTGTCAGCAGATATTTTCTAAATTTTTTCATGTTTTTAATCAAGGTGCTCACATGATTTGATGCATTTCGCGATGTAAGACCAGTTTTATCACAATATAGATCTTGATTATCAATCAGATCGTCCTGAATGGGCGCCTCCATTTTGTTTGAAAGCAAATATACTAGAGGAGGAATCTGATTGGTCCATAGGAGAGGCGTAGAAGGGACATAACTGGTAATAGCCACTGGTGGCGCTATGATCGAGGCCAGTAATTCCAGCCCAGTTCGGCAAGGTGGAAACTGGACTTTAAAAGTTAGTTGACTCCCTTGCCTCAGGAAGATGGATACAAATATTATCAAGGGATAACTGGTTGTTTGTGATTCTACTTCATTTCCAGGCCCATAGAAAATGTTGTTACTATTTCTTTTCAGCTGGGTCCAAGGCTTTGGAGAACAAGGACTCAATGCTGTTCTGCGTAATTTGACATACTGCTGTGATTCGTAAGTTTGAGAAATTCTTCTTCTTCCATGCAGGGATCGATTTTGCTATATCCAAGCTGCACCAGTGCAGGTAAATCATTGCAAGTGCAGGTAACTTGTATTGCCAGGATGCACCCAGTGCAGGTAACTTTTCCCACCACACATGCACGGTTATATTTGATAAATGTTGACAATTGAATTCTTTTAGAACTGGCTCAAATATTTTAGAATCCAGGAATCAAAAGTTCATGAAAATACTGAAATACACAGGTCTGAATGCAGTGAACTTGCAGAACTAATTCTTCAAAGATACCACTTGGACAGTCAGTCAAGATGTTACAATAGCAACAAACACACCTTGAAAATTCTGTGTTGGTTTGTTTACTGGACGGCAAGAAGTGAAAAGCCATATACAGATTTCCTCAAAACAAAATAATGGAGCACATGACTTTTTTTAATATTCAAAATAACTTTTAAAAAAACAGTGTTAGTAGCCAATATTTGGTGGTGCAACCTGATTAATTCACTCGGTTGCACCTTGAGCAGGTGTTAAAAAGAACGAAGTCGTATCCTGCCATTGAGACCTGGGTTAGAATATGCTCCCAGAGTGTATCATATGAGGCAACACAAATGGATTGGTTGTTCACTCTATGATTTTTGTTTATTGAATGTCATCATATCCCAATGGCTTGGGATGTTGGTCATAATATTAAATATGAATTTGAATCTGGTAATTGGGTTTTACAGGCTGCTTTGATACAAACAACATATTGCTGACTCCAGGAAAAACAACTTTCACTAGCTTTCTCACTCCATCGATTATTTTTCCAGGAAGGCTGAAAGGAGAAGCACCTACGAGTGTGTGCGATGCCTAAAGGCGTACATGAATAATAAGGTGAGTGTTGGCATGGCTGCACACCTCTAACATTGCCCTAGCTCACATGGACGATCTCTTGTAATAATTCCATTATTATTTTATTTTGAAAATTTTGACCAAATGTTGTTCCCTATTAGTTTGCTTAACTTAAGATTTAATTCTTTGGAGGTTTGAAATCTTACTTTGTTAGCTTTACTTGATAACTAATTTTAGAACGTGTGGTATTAGGTAAGGGACGTTTCTCACTGTGTGTTTTTTGAGCACTGTTAGTATGTGGTGTAACATCTTCCCGAGGCAAGTGAGTTAGCTGACAATAAAATTCCAGTTTCCACCCTTGCTGAACTAGGCTGGTATTATGGAGTTACATTTTGGCTGGACTAACGAGTCTATGCATAGTCCAATCAAAATCGCGCACTGAAATCGGAATCTGGTTCGTAAAGTGTCATGCAGATTTTGGTCGACTGCAGGATTTGCAAAGCATGTGCATGCCAACTCGTTGTCAGCGGATATTTTCTAAATTTTTTCATGCTTTTAATCAAGGTGCTCATGTGATTTGATGCACTTCGCGATGTAAGACTCGTTTTATCACAATATAGATCTTGATTATCAATCAGATCGTCTTGACTGGGCGCCACCGTTTTGTTTGAAGCAAATGCAAGTGATACGAGAGGTTGAATCTGATTGGTCAATAGGAGAGGCATAGAAAGGACACGTAACACGTAATAGCCACTGGGCGCACTACGATCGAGCCCAGTAATTCCAGCCTAGTTCGGCAAGGGTGGACACTGGGCTTTTAAAGTCAGTTAACTCTCTTGCCTCAGAAGGATGGTGGTGTAACTAAGTTGTAGGAGTGAAACAATTGTAGTGATGTGTTCAATGGATCAGTCTCAGTAATAGGAACTATCAGGACTTGGTGCAACCCTCTATGATTCCATTATGAACTTACACATTATTCTTGAACTAAAACTTTAAATTTCTTGAAGAAATATCTGTCAATTTTATATAGTATATTAGTAATATGTATTATTCAGTTTGCAAATTGGAATAGTAAATGGTTGGTTGGTTGCTTTGTTGTTTAACGCCGCACTCAGCAATATTCCAGCTATATGACGGCGGTCTGTAAATAACCGAGTCTGGACCAGACAATCCAGTGATAAATATCATGAGCATCGATCCAAGCAATTGGGATCGATGACATGCATCAACCAAGTCAGTGAACCTGACCACCCGATCTCGTTAGTCGCCTTTTACGACAAGCATAGTCACCTTTTACGGCAAGCATGGGTTGCTGAAGACCTATTCTACCCCGGAATCTTCACGGGTCGAATAGTAAACGGATAATACAATGTAGCCCAAATTTCTACAGAAATTTCAAATCTGAGACTGATGTTCGGCGTGTAGACTCAAAAGTTTTTAACATAGAGACTTACATGGCATATTGTGTGACATTGTTCCAGACTTTTCCTCCCCAACCCATTCTTGTCGTAGAAGGCGACTATGCTTGTCTTAAGAGGCGACTAACAGGATCGGTGGTCAGGCTCGCTGACTTGGTTGATGCATGTCATCGTAACCCAATTGCATGGATCGATGCTCATGATGTCAATCACTTGATTGTCTGGTTCAGATTCGATTATTTACAGACCGTCGTCTTACAGCTGGAATATTGCTGAGTGCAGAGTCAAATAACAAAGAAACAAACAAACGACATTGTTCCACTCCCAGACATCTCACATCTTACAGCTAACAGAGCACTGTCTTGCTGTGTGTGTTGTACCTAGGTGCACATAGCTTTACTTACATAGCAGTTACGAGGGAGGTCAGCTATTTTATTACACAAATTATTTGGCGTGAAAAGTTGAGTTTCAATAGCAAGTTATTCAAGTGGTCAAATGGCCGAGTATTTGAGGGGGCTGTGCAGAGTTGCGTCCCTTGGGCACGCCAGAAACCTATGATTGTGGGTTCGAATCCCGATTAACCCTGATTATGTTTCGAGGTTTGTCAGCACCATACCCATGCTCGTGGGTTTCACCGAAGTGGTAAACGTCTGAGACCTGCATCACTTCGGGTTTTCCTCCCACATTAAACTGACACACCGCGATTTCACTTGAATACTGTTAAAAGCGGCGTTAAACCCAACTCACTCGCTCCAAGTATTTGAAAGACCACATTTGAACCTGCTCCCACTTCCTGTGTCAGAGGAACATTAGGAACCCTGAGCCTGTGGTTTATAATAGCCTACAGAATGAAATCTGTGGCTACTTCAAACAGCTCAAATAGAAAACAAGCCTTCTCTGACAGAGGGCGGTCGTGTAGCCTAGTGGTTAAGGCGTTTGCTCGTCTCGCCAAAGACCCAGGTTTGATTCCCAACGTTGGTACAATGTGTGAAGACCATTTCTGGTGTCCCCCGCCATGATATTGCTGGAATATTGCTAAAAACGGCATAAAACCATACTCACTCACTCTCTGAGAGAAATAATTTTTGTACATGTTACTGTAAGCTTGATAAAAATAGTGAACTTCCTGCATTTTAAAGATTAAATACAATTAGATTATTTTTTTTCCCTTCTGAACTGACTGGCTGTCTCAAACAAGTTTGCCAAGTAAGATGAAAGGTATTGAGCCACACAATTTGTTTATATTTTGACCTCCCCAGGCTAAATATGTCCGCAAAATGCAGATCGTTGTTCATGATGTCAACCACAAGGCTTGCTTTTCGTAACTTGATTATTTACAGGATACCATGAAAAAAACAATTTTTTCTGGTTGTTGCATTAAACACCATTCACTCACTGTCAGCTGAGACCAGGTTGAGTGTGTGTCGTCATACCCCAACAGCATGGATTGTCACTCATGCTATCAACCACTGGTTTGTCTTGCTCAGATTTAATTGTTCACAGTGGATGATGCTTACAGCGTTTTAAGCAACATTCACTCGTTCCTTGTAAAACTGTGTGAATATCCTGTGTTGTGTTGTACACTGCTTTCTGTGTCTAACCAGTGACTGCCATGCATGTACCTGATTTCAGTTCGGTTTGATGGAAATATTAAATCACGAAGAAGCTTTAACCATCCTCTCTCGGACCGTCGACCCCTCCGACCCACAAACCATGCTTGAAGCTGTTCGTCTCCTTGCTGCCATATGTCTTGTTCCGCCCAATGGGTAGGTTTTCAACAGTCATGTGACTCAGTAAGCCCATTTGGATTTTTATTCAATCTGGAGACTTTGTAAGCCAATTGGATGGCTTACTGATGGACTTATCAACCAATGGAAAACCACATTTCAGTCATGTGACACAGTCAGCCAGTTATGTAGTTACTTCAGTCTAGGAGGGTGTGTGTTTGACTGAAGAAATGTTTGTATACAATTAATTCACAGATCATGTAGATGTGCTTCCAGCCATGATTGGGTACCTAGTAGGATGAGATGGAAATGTGACTGTAGGCCTTCCAGCACCTCTTGCGGCAACATGGGTTGTATCCTCCCCAGGGGGTTGAGAATAAAATTTACACCCTGATCCAAAAGATAAGGGTGATAATAATGTGGCGCCATGAGTTGCACTTGGTAAATGGAATCTGGCACATTTCAAATGGTACAATTTGTGACACCCTTTTCTCAGGGATGGGAATCTTTCTCGAATTCCCACGAATTTTAGTGACCACAAATTTGTTCAAATCTGATAGTTTCCCCCATAAACACCCCCAAATTATGGACCACGCTCCATTACAAAGAAGTTTCAGCTGAAAAGGATACTCTCTATTCTCATCCCTGATTTCTGGAGATCCTTGCTGTGATATTGATGGAATATTGGTAAAAGTGGCTTAAAACCTCGCACGACACCACGTATAATGTTTAGCAACAGGACAGAAGAATGTTTAAGGAAATGTAAAATCTATGGTGCTCGTTTTTAATATACAGCACTGTGTGGTGGTTAGCATCTAGATAGTCTTGTCAGTCTTAGGTTGTGTTGACCAGCTACTCAACGCATGACTTGTTGTTTGTTTTGTTAATGATTCCAAGACTAGGTTAGTCTTATGAACTGGACCACCTCGGACCTGCTGGTATTAGGGCAGAGTTGACATTTTGGGCTCTTATTCATCCCCGGGGCGGTCAGGTAGCCTAGTGGTCAAAGCGTTCGCTCGTCACGCTGAAGACCCAGGTTCGATTCCAGACATGGTACAATGTGTGAAGCCCATTTCTGATGTCCCCAGCCGTGATTTTGCTGGAATATTGCTAAAAGCGGCATCAAACCATACTCACTCACTCTTATTCATCCCAGAAAAAGGTGTACTCTCTTTGTCTGCATGTGTAATTCTAATTTAGGGTCCTGGGTGATCAGATACATAAATAATCAGACAATAATCATTACGTGGACAACCAACGGCACTGGTGACCTAGATGTCTAAAGAGGGTACTATGTGTGAATACCTATTTCTAGTGTCTCCCGCCGTGATATTGTTGGAATGTTGCTGAAAGTGGTGTAAAACCATACTCATTCACTCACTAGTTGTATGAGGAGATGAAGTATGAAGTGCAGAGTTGTGTCCCTTGTGTGCTCCAGAATCTGATGATCTTGGGTTTGAATCCCACATTTGCCCTGATTATTAAGTTTGGTTTGTCAGCAGCATTGCCATATCACGTTTGTTGGGTTCACAAAGTGGTAATTGTCTTATAGTCTGCATCATTTGGGGATGTCTTCCCACTTGAAGCTGTTCCACCGTTACACAAATGACATACTGCCCAAAGTGGCGTTAAACCAAACTCGCACATACAGTATGCAGCTTTACTACCCTTCATGTTATGTGAGCATCCTTTTACCCTGTTAAATTTGTACTTTGAATCAAATACCAACAATTACATGCCTAAAGGTACAACTTATTTGTGAGATTATGAAAGGACTGTTCTGATAGTGTGTAACTGTTGTACAGACACGAGAAGGCTCTGGAGGGCATCACAGTGTGCGGGGAGATCCGGAGCCAAGAGCGTTTCATCCCTATCATCATGGGGATGGGCATGAGGGACAACCTCCCTATGCAGGTACGTAACACTCCCACGACATCACTCAGACCTCCCTATGCAGGTACGTAACACTCCCACGACATCACTCAAACCTCCCAATGCAGGTACGTAACACTCCCACAACATCACTCAAACCTCCCAATGCAGGTACGTAACACTTTTGGTGGTCAGTTGAAGTAAAAGGGGAATTGGTGGTCAGTTGACTAAAAGGGGAGTGGGTGGTCAGTTGACTAAAAGGGGAATGGGTGGTCAGTTGACTAAAAGGGGAATGGGTGGTTAGTTGACTAAAAGGGGAATGGGTGGTTAGTTGACTAAAAGGGGAATGGGTGGTTAGTTGAATTAAAAGGGGAATTGGTGGTCAGTTGACTAAAAGGGGAATTGGTGGTTAGTTGAATTGAAAGGGGAATTGGTGGTCAGTTGACTAAAAGGGGAATTGGTGGTCAGTTGACTAAAAGGGGAATTGGTGGTTAGTTGAATTGAAAGGGGAATTGGTGGTCAGTTGACTAAAAGGGGAATTGGTGGTCAGTTGACTAAAAGGGGAATGGGTGGTCAGTTGACTAAAAGGGGAATGGGTGGTTAGTTGACTAAAAGGGGAATGGGTGGTCAGTTGACTAAAAGGGGAATGGGTGGTCAGTTGACTAAAAGGGGAATGGGTGGTTAGTTGACTAAAAGGGGAATGGGTGGTCAGTTGACTAAAAGGGGAATGGGTGGTTAGTTGACTAAAAGGGGAATGGGTGGTTAGTTGAATTGAAAGGGGAATGGGTGGTCAGTTGACTAAAAGGGGAATTGGTGGTCAGTTGACTAAAAGGGGAATGGGTGGTCAGTTGACTAAAAGGGGAATGGGTGGTTAGTTGAATTGAAAGGGGAATGGGTGGTTAGTTAACTAAACAGAACTAGGTGGTTAGTTGACTAAAAGGGTATCGGGTGGTCGGTTAACAAAAAAGGGGATTGGGTGGTTAGTTGACAACATGGGGACTGGGTGGTTACAGTGATAGCATGACAAGGCTGTGTTTGAAGTAATGGCTTCAGCACAAGAGGTTAGTTAGAAAATAAGTTTTTAAAGAGTCACCAGGATTTAAATGTGATGGTCCAGGATCTCAATAACTCCAAACACTGCCTGTTGTGTGTAATTTCCATAACAGCTGGTTGTGGGATCAGATCCCAGATTCACCCTGCTTGATGTATGTCATTGATCCGAATGGCTTGGATCAATGCTTATGATGTCAATCACTGGATTGTCAGGTCCAGCCTAGATTATTTACAGACTGCCGTCATATAGCTGGAATATTGCTGAGTGCGGTGTTAAACAACAAACTCACTCACTCACTCACTGATGAGCCCTGGTCTGTCAGCACGGTAACCAGCAGGTTTCACCGGAGTAGAAAATACTAGGACCTGACTCAGTTAGGACGTCCCCCCATTGCATGAAATGCTGTTTATAGAAGCAAGTTGCATGCTTCATCGAGTGATGTCTCACTGTGCTGATCTATTCTTCCAGCTTGCCTGCATACAGCTTGTGAATGCACTTGTGAGTACGCCGGACGACCTCGACTTCCGATTACATCTACGGAATGAAATCATGAGGACAGGCATGATCGACCTGATGCCGGTAAGTGTAATTGTCCACGGCTCCATTCCACAACACGATCTACTCGCTGTAACGCTCAGAAGTTATGCTGATCTTAGTGCTAAGATTGTTTTGGGGAACATGGTCCAGGGGAGATAATTCTAACTAAGAAACAAAAATCTTTATGATAATGTCAATTTGAATCTATTGGTGTTTGTAGTAATGTTTCAATCAATCAATCAATCAATCAATCAATCAATCAATGTTGAGCCTTCTCCCTCACTCACTGTATACTGTTTCAGACACTAGATGGGCAGACGGACGATGAGGTAAAGACACAGGTCCAGATCTTCCATGAACACAAAGATGAAGATGCTGAAGAGTTCTCTCACAGATACGACAACGTCCACATGGAGATAGAATATCCTTGATCAGTTTGCGGCTTTAGATACCAGCCACTGAAGCCCAAGCCTTTATCTGATTTTGGCCCAGTAAACTTTGTTCAGGATAGTGGACTGAAATTGTGTTTTGCACAGACTGTAGTATGTATCTTCATGGTACAGTGGACCTGTAAACATCCGGGACAGAATAGGTCTTCAGCAACCCATGCTTGCCGTAAGAAACGACTAACAGGATTGGGTGATCAGGCTCGCTGACTTGGTTGAAGCATGTCATGGATCCCAATTGCATGAATCGATGCTCATGATATAAATCACTGGATTGTCTGGTCCAGACTTGATTATTTACAGACCGCCGTCATATAGCTGGAATATCGCTGAGTGCGGTGGTAAACAACAAACAATGAACCATCATGGTACAGTGAAGCAGTAGATGTTAATTGTGACACAGTGCAGTGTTGTTTGATGTGCAGGAGAAAATGATAACAATTTTGAATCTCTTTTGTTGTAATTATCTCTTTCAAATTGTAGCACCCTCTTCTCAACGCGTGCAAGACACCTTCCCCCAGACACACACCCCCCAGACACACACCCAAAACAAAATGAATAAAAAACATGTTGCTTGAGGTAGTGATCAAGGGGAGATAATTCAAATACATTTTCATTACAGAGATGGGTGCAAATAGGCTTTCTGTGGCCCAGTTGGTCTAATATCTACAACAACTACTATTTCTGCAACATTTCTGATAAACCATTGTTATTCTGATTAGCTGATTTAGTTTTGTAGTTGCCAATACAATTCATACTTTTGAAATTAGTTTCATCAGCATCAGAAATGCAGAAATATGCAGTAAAATAATATCCAAGCCTATCAAATACGCAACGAACATTATAGATACGCTACAAAAATAAAACTTGTATCATTAAAATATTGTGAAGTAACCCTGCGTATTTGATTAGCAAATCAGCAACTTATTTTGAAATTATAAACGGGCATTCCGTCAACTTTGCCAAACTCCACGATGACAGTTACATCATGATCATTTGCCATCACACTTTCTTGTGGAAGTAACGTGGTATTTTTGAGTCCTATAAAGCTCTCGAACACATACGACACCAGTTTGCAGGGACTAGAGAAATAGTGTTTTTAAATTTGTAACTTAAATACCCACATGTGTAAAAACTAGTGTGTAACAGAAATTTGAATACCAGGATAAAATTACTGATACCCAATGGTTTTAAAATGCATGGGTAAAATACCCACAACACCAAAAGCTTATCTGGAGATCTGATCAGAAATGTATGGTTGTGAACGATTTTTGAATCAATTAATTTAGCGTCTGTGCAGAGGGCTCCTGGGCATTGGCCTGGCAGTTATTTATCTTGTCTGATTGCAGAGGTGCCATTACAAGTTTTTGAACAGAATCAATACAATATTTTGCACCAAATTCTGCCAATACCATAAAGTGAAATACCGTATTCGACGTAATAAGCTCTCTGCTCTTATAAGCGCCCACGGCAATATTTGCTAATATATTGCCTAGTGACCAATCCCAATTAGCACCCCTTCCGATTGATCAGTGTACACAAGACTTATTTATTCCTGTATAATATGTGTGTTATATGCATCCTTAATTATAGGAAATTTAATTCTGGAAAAATATATCTGTCATATGTCAACATTTCAGGCTGTCAGCATAAACCAAGAAATTTACGATCTTTCAACACCAAAATAATATTCTAATAAGAGCCCCCTATTTCTAATTTTGAGAGCGCCCTGGGAGCTTATTATGTAAAATATGGTATTTCATTCATTCACATGGGACAATTCAGCCATCACACTTTCGGACCCTGTGTACCTACCTCGAGCTGCCTTCTCCGTGTGTGTCAAATACGGTATACTACATATTTTGTTACATTCCCTGTAAAATTAACTAGTTAATGATTTCATTGTCTGAGCAGTAGCAACAACTGTAGAAAGCATAAAAAAGGCCAAAGAAACATAGACAACATGTTGATGTGACCCAGTTACTTTGTACTTCTTATTTTTGTGGATGTTGTAAGTAAATAATCACAGACATTGTAACATAGTTTTACTTGACAGGAGTTAGAGTGATTCAATTTATATCATAATAAAACATCATTCATGCAAATGGTGATTTATTAAAAAAACCAAAAAAACATGACTAATTTTCAATCCCAATGATCCCAGATGTTCCCTCTATGGTAGGGGGGCATGTCTGTCGTGGTTGTCCTGGGTTACTTCCCCTGTTTTCTCCAGACGATAGGACTGCTACAGGTTCACACTCACTCACGAACGAACGAATAAACGATTCATGATTCGATGTGATCTCCTTAACTGCCTCACCGATTCCGGCCAGTGCTTCGAACTGATTGCTGCTTCCATCAAGGACACCGTGTCGGAGCCCTACTTCCTGTCAATCCTGCAGCACCTTCTGACTATCCGAGATGACCTGTACTCCAGGTGAGCTCAACACCAGGGGATAAATAGTGATTAGGGTAGCTGTGCTTTTGTAGCTAGTAGGGCTTGGACAAGTCAAAATTTACTTCCTTGGTACCTACTCCCCTATTTCCCAACCCTCCCCGAGTTCCCGCTGTAGGTCTCAAGAGATTGGTACAAAATGTCCGATAGACCCGTGAAGATTCCGGGGTAGAATTGGTCTTCAGCAACCCATGCTCGCTGTAAAAGGCGACTATGCTTGTCGTAAAAGGCGACTAACGGGATCGGGTGGTCAGGCTCGCTGACTTGGTTGATTCATGTCATCGATCCCAATTGCGTGGATCGATGCTCATGATATCAATAACTGGATTGTCTGGTCCAGACTCGATTATTTACAGACCGCCGTCATATAGCTGGAATATTTCTGAGAGCGGCGTTAAACAACAAACAAACAAACAAAATGTCCGATAGGGAATTGCTTGACCAGAGCCCTGATAAAAAATATTCAGGTACACTGTAAAATGATCTTGTCATGCATAACTGAACTTGACTGAAGCTTTATCTTTATTCAAAAATATTATATATGTCAGAAGGAATGTGTGAATAGTCCGAAAGAAATATGAACATTCGTGCCCTTTAGTGTATTCACAGAGTTCTTGATAATTTTTGTCATAAACAACATATTACGTGACTAACCATGGGTCCAGGCAGTCCTGTGGGTACCCGGGTCCGACTGAGCACCCACCCGAGCTGAGGACCCAAGTTACCTGTCCCAGCCCAAGTAGCTATGTACTGCAGCACTATCACGATTCAGCATCTACAAAATTCGCTAATTTACATAACTACAAACCTCTCCTCCAGTAATGTCCTTATAGAGTCTGATGCTCATTTTGCTATTAGAAGCGGTGTCCCATTAAGTACACATTAAGGAATATGAAGATATGTGAAGATATGTTTATTCCCCCTTGTTTCCAAAACATTTACCTATAAATGAATCCATATATATACAGTCGAAACCCTGTTGTCTTGAACACGAATGTGACACTCATGAAAATATGAACTTTGTCGGGTCACTGGATAAGATTGACAACATATTTAGTTAGAAAATCCGAAAATCCTTTGTATCATAGATAGCAAAATGGTTTATAACACAGTTATTTTCTTTTTCATATGACAGACCCCAGTATTACAAACTCATAGAGGAGTGTGTCACCCAGATAGTGCTGCATAAGAGTGGAGTGGATCCAGACTTCCGGCACACCAAGAGATTTGAAATAGATGTCGAACCTCTTCTAAGTAAGTTTGTCAGACAAAGGAATGTTCTTTCATCAAATGCCCACCCCTGGGGGAGTCCGAATTAGAGAGACCACCTCCATAGTCCAGTGGTAGAGCATCCGCCCAGAGAGCGGAAGTTCCGGGGTTCGATCCCCGGCCTCGTCATACCAAAAGACATCAAGAGATGGTACTTGTAGTTACCCTGTCTGGCGCTAAGCTTTAAGGGGCTGAAACAAGGAATGGTCGGCTCGGAGTCGGTATACTGTGTCTGAGTGGGGTATTCATGTTAAACTGCGGCATGGTATCTCAGTGGGCTAGCATGTAAATCGGCATTAGTCGGGACAAGTACAAGCAGCGACACACACGTGCTTGCACGTCGCTATATAAGTGCAATAATCTTGGACGCGATGTTAAACACCATTTCACCTCACCTCACCGAGAGGAGAATTAGTCACAACAACGTATGCTGGTCGTATGGGGCGATGGATGTCCATTTCTTTATTATGTGGAACTCAATGTTTTGGTGTATACTCTTACTCCTTCATCAGGTGAATAAGTTCTGAGGCACAAAACATATATATGTACCAGTAAGAACAACAAAAGTAATAAGATAACAAACAGAGCTCCAGATAAGCTGCGTATCTGCGTGAAATACGCATCAGAAATGCAGAAATATGCAGTAAAATATAATCCAAGCGTATCAAATACGCAACGAACATTACAGATACGCTACAAAAATAAAACTTGTGCGTATCATCAAAATATTGTGAAGTAACCCTGCGTATTCGATTACCAAATCAGCAACTTATTTTGAATTATAAACTGGCATTCCGTCAACACTGCTAAACTCCACGATGACAGTCAGATCATGATCATGTGCCATCACACTTTCTTGTGGAAGTATTCGTGATATTTTTGAGTCCTATAAAGCTCTCGAACCCACACGACACCAGTTTGCAGGGACTAGATGAATAGTGTTTTTAAATATTTAACTTAAATACCCACATCTGTAAAAACTAGTGTGTAACAGAAATTTGAATACGCAGATTAAATTACTGATACCCAATGATTTTAAAATGCATGGGTAAAATACCCACAACACCAAAAGCTTATCTGGAGCTCTGTAACAAAGGTGGAAACTTAAAAGGGAAGCCAATAGATAATTGGCGTTGCTATGTGATTAGCAATGGACAAATGGAAGAAGTTGACATCCATAAGTTCTCTTCCTTACTTTTGTGATTAAACTGAAAGTGACCGAAGTGCTAAAAGTTTGTATGGATCCACACTATGCCAAAGTGAGGTTTTCTACTCGGTCAAATCAGTTTTGTCCATAAAAAACAGGTTTTACAAATTCAATACCAGCTTAAACTGATTTGTGTGGCTGCATTAGTTTAATTTTATGAAAACGAAACTGTGGCAAATATTTTGTAATGTCTAGGAATTGTCTGTGCTGCCTGTCCCCAACCCTCTAGAAAAACTGTACTGTACAGTAAAGCCAAGGCTAGTTATGATGTTTTAAACTCATACAACCATTGATCACAATTCCAAAAGAGTCTATGATCTCCTTGAACTTCCAACTCTGGTACTTTTACTTGCAGGTAGTTTATCGGAAAAGTCCAAGTTTGAGGACTCCAATGTGAATATGGGGGAGATGAACACGAAGCTGGAGGCAGCACTGACGGCCAAGCAGGAGTCGGAGGCCAAGGCCACGAGTCTGGATGAGAAGATCAAGGGATATGAGCAGGAGCTGGCGCAACTCAAAGAAAAGGTAGCATAGTAATGTCATGCAGTTTCTCTTTGAAAGGTGAACTTCATTTACTTGATAGACAATGGAACTTTATGGAATCGTTATGTGGTAGAATTATTTGGTGCTAGACTCTTCAGTGTGGGTTCGAATCCCGGATGGGACTCAACCCAACAAAGTACTAGAATTTGTACTTTACTGAAAATATAACATTTGTTACAGTACTATTATTGTCAGGTGTAACTATTATTAAGTAAGATTTTCATCCCTGCCCTCGTCACAACCAAGCCTCTCATTTGTGCTAAAGCACCTACTGATGGGTGGCTCAGTTGGTTAAGGTGGACCCGCGAAGATGCGACTTACGGGATCGGGTGATCAGGCTCGCTGACTTGATTGATGCATGTCATCAATCCCAATCGCCTGGATCGATGCTCATGAGGTCAATCACTGGATTGTCTGGTCCAGACTCGATTATTTACAGACCGCCGTCATATAGCTGGAATATTGCTGAGTGCGGCGTTAAACAACAAACCAACCAACCAATCCTGTGATGTAACAGGAAAACTGTTTAAAGTGGCACTAAACCCAACTTCCTCACTCTCTCTCCTACAGATAAATTAAATCATTACCGTATTCGACGTAATAAGCGCCCCGCTCTAATAAGCGCCCACGGCGATATTTGCTAATATATTGGCTAGTGAACAATCCCAATTAGAACCCATTCCGATTGATCAATGTACACATGACTTATTCATTCGTGTATAATACGCACTCGTGTGTTATATGCGACCTTAATTATGGGCAATTAAATTCTGGATAAATATATCTGTCGTGTATAATACACACAGACTATTTGTATCATTTCAGGCTGTCAGCATAAACCACGAAATTTACAATCTTTCAACTCCATTTTTTTTTCTAATAAGAGCCCCCTATTTCAAATTGAGAGAGCGCCCTGGGCGCTTATTACGTCGAATACGGTATGTGTATTGTGTTCTGACATTATATACATCATCCTACTGACCATTCTTGTTCCGTTTAATATACATCTGTTGTCAGTTAATGTATACAGATGCTCTGAACATTTTGTGTGACAAACTGTAGTATGAAAAATGTGATGTAACATTGTCCCTTGTGTCATATTTGGGATAACACTTTCTTAGTAAAGTACAGTCAAGTCCCGTTAATCTGACACTGTTGGTTGCATATGATCAGAGCTCCAGATAAGCTGCGTATCTGCGTAAAATACGCATCAGAAATGCAGAAATACGCAGTAAAATATAATCCAAGCGTATCAAATACGCAACGAACATTACAGATACGCTACAAAAATAAACCTTTTGCGTATCATCAAAATATTGTGAAGTAACCCTGCGTATTCGATTACCAAATCAGCAACTTATTTTGAAATTATAAGTTAGCATTCCGTCAACCTTGCCAAACTCCACGATGACAGTCAGATCATGATCATTTGCCATCACACTTTCTTGTGGAAGTATCGTGATATTTTTGAGTCCTATAAAGCTCTCGAACCCACACGACACCAGTTTGCAAAGACTAGATGAATAGTGTTTTTAAATATTTAACTTGAATACCCATGTGTAAAAACTAGTGGGTAACAGAAATTTGAATACGCAGATAGAATTACTGATACCCAGTGATTTTAAAATGCATGGGTAAAATACCCACAACACCAAAACCTTATCTGGAGCTCTGTATGATTATGTCGGATTAACAAGTATGTCGGATTAACGAGTATGTCGGATTAACGAGTATGACGGATAAACGAAATTAGGTAGTATCAACATTCGTGATCGAAAATCGGACAACAACACGATAGATAACGATTCAAATACGTTACAATAAATAGAGGGAAAAGGCAATATTCATATTGTTATGTTATATTGTTAGCGGTATATGTTTTCAGATCATATGTTTTTAATGTATGACTGATTCAACATACTTTTTAAAGCATATGGAATGGAAGTTGTCAATTTGAAACTAGTGCCGCTATGCTTAAGAAAGCTGCTTTCTTAGTGGCTAATGTTGACTTCCGGTTTGTAATTTCATTGGTCGGTCAAAGTTTGCGAAAGGTCGATCTGACATGATCTGTAATGGGATGTCCTCAGTGGTAGCGAGAACTTGTATCCGATTTAATGAGATTGAAGTAATCAAAGCATGTGATTAATCCTGTTTTGTTTAATTAAAGCAGTAATTGTTTATTGTTAAGCAAATTTATCTCTGCAGCTGTTGAAATATGCAGCTACTCGCCGACTCGTCTCGCATCAAAACATGGGGTTGTGTACTCGTGGGCAGATGACCACGGAGTATGCTGATCACTGTGTCGGATTAACGAAACTGATTAATGAGTGATTTCGGTAATTCGTTGCAAATTATGTGTGTCGGAGTCGGAGGGCGAGACTGTAGGATTAACGGGACTAAATAGCACTGATTAAATCGGTTCCCATCATTAGTGTCGGATAAAGTCGATTGTCGGATTAACGAGTGTCGGATTAACGAGACTTGACTATACAAATGATATTTTGCCATGGACAGAATTTGTTCTTTACTAAGAAAGTGTTATTCCAAATATAACATTTGTTACATTTGACCGTTTTCTAAATGACATTGTGACCTATCTTGTTGTTTCTTTTAGTGTCCCAGTGTTTATTGTTATTTGTCTTTGATTTCATTATCGCGATATGGTTGCAATATTACCAATGCGATCTAAAATTTTAACTCACTCATAAACTCACTTTGATTTCATTGTTTGAGGCATTATATTATACATGAATGTTTGTATTTGGAACATGTCATTTAAGTAACATGTACTGACTCTGAGTGTGATTGTTTATCATCTTTCTGTTTCACAGATTTCTCAGGGAATAGGGACAGTTGTGAGCAGTGCACTGAACAAGGGGCCTGGTGGTGGCCCTCCCCCACCCCCAGGGGGAGGTCCGCCCCCACCCCCACCTCCCCCTCCCCCACCTGGTGGAGGTCCACCACCGCCACCTCCTCCTCCACCCCCTCCTGGCGGTGGCCCACCGCCACCTCCTCCCCCCCCACCCCCTCCAGGTGGGGGACCTCCTCCGCCCCCACCCCCTCCCGGGGCGCCCCGACCACCCGGAGCTTTCAGTCCCCCTGGCGCCCCCTCTCCCCCAACAAACGTACTACCATTTGGCATGCAGCCCAAGAAGAAATACTCTACAAATACACAGACCAAGAGGTTGAACTGGAACAAGGTGAGTCGATCTTTAATATTTGTAACACAGGCTTCTTGTAAAATATATGCTTGTTAGGGTTTTCCAAGGTTAAAAGATCCACGTAACCAGTGCATGTTACATTAACAGAGACCCGTGAAGATTCCGGGGTGGAATAGGTCTTCAGCAACCCATGCTTGCTGTAAAAGGTGACTATGCTTGTCGTAAAAGGCGACTAACGGGATCGGGTGGTCAGACTCGCTGACATGGTTGATGCATGTCATCAATCCCAATTGCGTGGACTGATGCTCATGATTCAATCACTGGATTGTCAGGTCCAGACTCGATTATTTACAGACTGCCGTCATATAGCTGGAATTTTGCTGAGTGCAGTGTTAAACAACAAACCAACCAACCAACCAACATCAACGCATTAACAGACTTAGGAGAATCAGTGCGAACACTGCAGAACTTCAGACCTGTTCCAAAAAGCAATCTTAGCATTATGATGATGATAGTAGCCATTAAAAATAATAATGTGTGTAGTTGTTGTGCACTAGACTCCATAGACAAGCTGCATGCTGCAAGCGCTAACATATATACCCTACTCAATGGATCAGTGTGGACTCGATTTCCATTCTCAGCTCCCTGGGGTGTATACATTTCAAGCTGCCTGTGAGGTGCTAGAAGGTTAATGGACACATTACCATCTCTTGTTACCGGGTACCCATTCATTGATGGGTGAACAGAGTACATTTTACCTAAGTAGACACCACAGCCATGACGTCAATATATGATAGTCTATAATCACTAGGATTGCTTTGTTAGACAGAGGGTAGCCTAGTGGTTAAAGTGTTAACTCGTCATGCCGAAGACCAGGGTTCGATTCCCCACATGGGTACAATATTGCAGGACTTTTGCTACAAGCAGCGTAAACCATGTTGGCGCTACAGATATTACAACTCCATACACTAACATAGACATAGTTGTGGCAAAAACTTTGCATTGTGATGCACAGAAAATAACTTTAAGGTGAGCAGAGAATAACACTTTGTATGTTATCTTGCAAAGGTGAATGCACGTGTGTTGGACAAAGACTCCCTGTGGGTGAAGATATCGGAAGAAGCATTTGAAAGTGACGTTTTGTTCAAGGATCTCGAAGAATGCTTTGCTGTGAAAGCACCAGGTGAATATGCCGGTCTCTCTAGCATTACTGAAACCAACTTACCTATAAGTCAGCCACAAGTTTTCCATTCGTCAGTTGACCTAAATGGTCTAGCCTTATCAGTTGTCAATTATAACACTTGTTTGTCTTCAGTGAATATCCTCTTCTTTCGGCATTGAGAATATTATTATCCCCCGCCACAAAGTGGGAGGGGGATATTGGAATAGGTGCTGTCCGTCCGTCTGTCACGTTTCTTTTCCGGAGCATAACTCAAAAACCATGAGAGATATCTTAACCAAACTTGGCACATGCATAGGTCTAGTGGTGAACTAGTGCCTTTTGATAGTTTGGGATTTTTGAAAAATTTATTTTCGAGTTTCCATAGCAACAACTTGCTCCAGAGCAGATGTTGAAAACCGTACAATATTTCTTGCCTTGCACACAACCAGACATGTCATATTGGCGGGGAGTATTTCATGTTTCTTTTTCTTGCAGCGAAGAAAGAGACAAGTGAAAATGTGGACATCAAACCAAAGAAGAAGTCGAAAGAATTGCGGGTGCTGGATCCTAAAGCAGGACAGAATCTGTGTAAGCTGCACTTAATAGCACTTAGTAATCTTTGGAAGTCACACATGATAGCATTTACTCTATGATCCCCCATGGGTAAGAATAGGTCCCCAGTATCCCGTATTTGATGCAAGTGCCAACTGAAGAGATTCGCTCGTCAGTGCAGTGACTTGGCTTTCAGTCACTGGTTTGCCTGGTCAAGACTTGATTATTTCCAAAGTCTAATTTTTCTGACAACACTTACTTTATGATCAAACTTTATCAGTTCTTATCCTTATTAGAAATTGAGAACAACAAAATAATTTACACTTTACAAGGGGACCAGGTGATGGACAGCGTTAAAAGTATATGTCTCGCCCCACCTCCAAGACTGAGTACATACCTAAACATTGTTCTGTCTGCAACAGCTATCCTCCTTGGGTCGATCAAGGTGCCATATAAGGAAATAAAGCGGCGGATCCTTGCGATAGATGATGAGAACTTGTCGGAAGCCATGTTGGAACAACTGCTGAAGTACATGCCTACGCCGGAGCAGATGAACCAGATCGCCAGTATGAAGGACCAGTATAACGATCTCGCAGAACCCGAACAGTTCGCGGTGGAGGTAGGAAGCAGTTCACTACCCTGAGCAGGATGCATGTTGTCAGACTACTTCGGTTTTACTAACTCTGTTAGTCCTGATAGTGGCAATCTGGAAACACTTCCTTCAGTTTGCAGTGTCCATGATTTGTTAACCCGAACATGCTGGTGCTTACAAAGTGTATTTTGGAGACAAACAAATGGAAAAGTTAATGATACCATTTGGACATTTTATTTATGAGCACAACATCATTGGTAACAGTTAGGTGTCATTGATGCTTAGGGTCTGTTACAATTGTGATGAGTCGATAGTTCGATAGTTAATCCCTGATGGTGACCACCCTGTGGCATTACATCTCAGAGGGGAATGTTGCTGCAGCCAGCATGGGCAGATGCTGCATCCAGGACCAGATTATACTTTGCAAATATTTTAACTTATCCTATCTCACACTATGCATATGTATTTATATACTTCTCCTATCTCACACTATGTATATGTATTTTTCCTTCGATCCTATATGTGGAAACATGCTTGAACCAAGTTTCTAAAACAAAAACATTCACCCAAACACTCTAAGAAAGAGAGTTGGTTTAAAGATGCATTGGTCACAGCTTGGAAGATTACCATGCATGAGAGCACATAATAGACCCAGTTGTTGGTTGGAACTTTAGAGATACTGGGGTGTGTTCTGGTGAATGTTTTTGATTTTGATGCTGGAAACATGGTTCAAGTATGTTTCCACATAGGATTGAAGAAAAAAGATCTCAATAGTGTGAGATAGGATAAGTATATAAATATACAATTTATACTAAAATATCCAAGATGCTGCGTCAGTACCCAAGGAAATCCCGGGTTAGAGCAGGTCCCCAGCAACCCATGCTTGGTGTTAGAGGTGGCTATGTGGATCAGGTGGTGTGATGACTTGTGTTACTGTGTGTCATCATACCCCTATGCTGTGGGAAACTGCTAATATCGATCATTGGATTGTCTGGACACCACTTCATTAAACTTTGAACAAACAAAAATCATTCACCACTCTCTCTCCTTCACAGATGTCGTCTATCAAGCGAATCACTCCTCGTCTCAACTCCATGCTGTTCAAGATGAGATTTTCTGAGATTGTGGCTGACATTAAGCCTGTGAGTTGACTTCAAACATATTTGGCCTTTCGGTACTCACAATATTGACTATTACTTAAATTTTTAACTTTATGCTAAATATTGTTGAAAAATTATACGTTCTGCTGGTTGCTCATTAGCAAAGCAGAGGGTATCAAATCATTTCGTAAAAAAGTTGTAAAACTCCGGCACCGGTTAGCAAAACTTTACCATAATTCATTTCCTAAGAACCAATTTGTTTTTATTCTTTCTTGCTGTCATTTATTACAGCTTTGCCCAACTTTGTTAATGAAAAAGTTCTTTGTTAAGTTAGAACTTTAGTCTATGTTTTCTTCATGGTACGTGTACGAAGCTGTTGCGGCAAATGGCGTAAGTTGTCTAAAACTCCCACCTTGTTTCCAGGACTTGGTGGCAGCAACCGAGGCGTGTGAAGAAGTGAAGAACAGTAAGAAGTTCGCCCGTCTGCTGGAATTCATCCTCGTCATCGGCAACTACCTCAACGCCGGCTCTCGGAATGCACAATCACTTGGCTTTGAGATCAGCTTCCTCAGCAAGGTATGTGGCTTGATTGCATTAAGGTTCTGTAGGATAGAGCTGTAGTGGTCCCAGGACAGAGCTGTAGGGGTCCCAGGACAGAGCTGTAGGGGTCCCAGGACTGAGCTGTAGGGGTCCCAGGACAGAGCTGTAGGGGTCCCAGGACAGAGCTGTAGGTGTCCCAGGACAGAGCTGTAGGTGTCCCAGGACAGAACTGTAGGTGTCCCAGGACAGAACTGTAGGCTTATGATCATCATAGTGCTAAGGATGTTTCGTACAACGGCACACTGGAGCAGAGGATTCCATGCTTGTATCAAGAGTAAGCTACAATGAGAATTGGGGACTAGAATGTCCCATGACAGTATGGATTTCTGATGCAGCTGGAATATTGCTGACTGTGGAATAAATAACTACCCTGTATTAAGAACATAATTATTTTTCCGTTTGGGGCGCAGTCGCCCAGTTGTCTTAGATGCTGCAATTTGCTGTGCAGAGATATACGTTCCTCAAATCCATGATGATATCAGCAGTAAACCTATGCTCAACATCAAGTTGACACACTTTAAAGTAGCCTTAAACGAAACTCACTCACTCACTATTTTACCCCTCTCCAAGTGGAGATTTTGATGAAGAATAGATGAAATCCTGAAAATGAAACAGTGGGTCATCTAACTTGCTTGAAACTTGCATGTACTGTGTATATGCCACTGACTGTCACATGTCCTCCCAGTTGGACAACACCAAGTCTCAGGATGGGAAGACAACTCTGATGCACTTCCTGGCACAGACGGTTGAAGAGAAACACCCAGATCTAGTTGGCTTCCTGGAGGAGCTGACACACACGGAGAAGGCAGCGCGAGGTAGGTACACAGGGTCCGAAAGTGTGATGGCTGAACTGTCCCATGTGAATGAATGAAAAACCATATTTTACACAATAAGCGCCTAGAGCGCTGTCAAAATTAGAAATAGGGGTCTCTTATTAGAATATTATTTTGGTGAATAAAAAACAGTTGAAAGATCGTTAATTTCATGGTTTATGCTGACAGCCTGAAATGTTTATAAACGACAGATATACTTTTCCATAATTTAATTGCCTATAATTAAGGGTGCATATAACACATGAGTGCGTATTATACATGAATAAATTTAAGTCTTGTGTACATTGATCAGTCGGAAGGGGTGCTAATTGGGATTGTTCGCTTGCCAATATATTAGCAAATATCGCTGTGGGTGCTTATTACGTCGAATACGGTAATTTGCTAACTGACTCTCTTAGCCGGATGGTTGGGTAGCCTAGTGGTTAAAACATTGGCTCGTCACGCCGAAGACCCAAGTTTGATTCTCCATGTGGGTGCAATGTTTGAAGCCAATGAATGTTTGTTTCAGTGTCTGACTCGGGGCTGAAGTCACAGACTAGTATTACTCAATGGGCCAATGAATGTTTGTTTCAGTGTCTGACTCGGGGCTGAAGTCACAGACTGGTATAACTCAATGGGCCATGACTGTTTGTTTCAGTGTCTGACTCGGGGCTAAAGTCACAGACTGGTATAACTCAATGGGCCAATGAATGTTTGTTTCAGTGTCTGACTAGGGGCTAAAGTCACAGACTGGTTTGACTCAATGGGCCATGAATATTTGTTTCAGTGTCCAACCTAGGGCTAAAGTCACAGACTGGTATAACTCAATGGGCCATGACCGTTTGTTTCAGTGTCCGACGAGACGCTGCAGAAGAACCTGAAGCAGATGGAGAAGCAGGTGAAGCAGCTGGACATCGACATCAAGAACATCAGCAAGACGAGCTCTGAGGGAGACAGGTTCGCTGAGGTCATGGAGATATCCTTTTTCAGCAACAGTTGATTTCCACTGAATCAGTTCGGCCATGGATGTTTGTTTCCAGGGTCTATGAAAGCTTCAAGGTTATTGTTGTTGGTATAAAACGTATTCCCTGCGACAAAAGTTTTCACTATTTGTTATATTTATCACAAAACTGTCTGGTCTCGAATGAAAGGATTAATTGACTTGAATTTTGACCATTTCATTCAGCAAGGTTATATTTAAACACTACTTTAATTGGGATTTCTTGTGTGGTGTGGTGTGGTGTGGTGTGGTGTGGTGTGGTGTGGTGTGGTGTGGTGTGGTGTGTGGTGTGGTGTGGTGTGGTGTGGTGTGGTGTGTGTGTGGTGTGGTGTGGTGTGGTGTGGTGTGGTGTGTGTGTGTGTGTGTGTGTGTGTGTGTGTGTGTGTGTGTGTGTGTGTGTGTGTGTGTGTGTGTTGTGTGTGTGTGTGTTCATGCGTGCGCAACAAAAGAGTTAGGAATCATAAAAAAAATTGGATCAAAAAATCCCCCAAAATATTCATGTTTACAGTATATATTTATACAAATGACTGGATGAACTGTTTTGCAGTACACTGAGATTATTTGGGTGCAGAAGGATAAAAAAGGTTATTCTTCAAATTCCACTTCTTGTATGAAGAATAGATATTTTAATGGAAGGGAAACTGAAGAGCCTGCATTGATATTGATGGACATGGTACAAGGATTTATTGTTTTCTGAAATCTTGAAGTCTTTCATGTTTCTTTCACAGAGGAAATATATGTTTGTACATGACTGATGTCTGTTTTCCTTGACTCCATCACGTGTTCATTAAAGTTGCCAGCGAGCAGCACGAAGTCCTCAGTACGATGTATAAGAAGCTGGACTCCCTGTTTAAGGAGCTGGCGAAGTATCTGTGCTTCGACACCAAGAAATACTCAGTTGAAGATTTCTTTGGAGACTTAAAAAATTTCAAAGAATCATTTAATGTAAGTTGGCTTTGGATTTTGGAATTGCATGTGGACTTGCATATATAAGAGTTGTTTGAATATTGGGACTTGTCATTTCTTTTTGTGGAGACCGCCTCCCTGGTTGAGTAGAAGCCCGTGCCTAGAGAGAGTATAAGGTCGATGGTTCGTTCCCCGGCCTCATCATTCGAAAATATTTTAAAAGATGGTACTTGTTGTTACCCTGTCTGTTGCTAGTCATTCAGGGGCTTAAACAAGGACTGGTCGGCTTGGAGTCCATAAACTGTGTCTGAGTGGGGTATCCTTAATTTGTGGCATGGTATCTAAGTGGGCTAGTACTATAAAACAGGCATGTCTCTATATAAGGGCAATATTCTTGGACACAACGTGGAACCTCATTTCACCTCTCCTGGGAGTTGGTTTTGTAACAAGGGGAGATTACTTGTGCGAGGCTGATAATATATTACATGTAATATATGAGGTATGTTTTTTTTTTAATGTGTTTGTGTTTTGGTCTTATAGAAAGCTATGAAAGAGAATGCCAAAATGCGTGAGACGCAGGAGAAGATACGACGTGCCAAGGAAGCCAAGGAGAAGGCAGAGAGGGAGAAGAAGGAGAAGAAAGCCAGGCAGATTGCGATACTGGACATGACCACAGGTGGGTACAGGGCTAAACAGGATAGACCAGAGTTAGGCAGACTGGGATGATCAGTACTATGACCAGAGTTAGGCAGACTGGATGTGATCAGTACTATGACCACAGTTAGGCAGACTGGATGTGATCAGTACTATGACCACAGTTAGGCAGACTGGATGTGATCAGTACTATGACCACAGTTAGGCAGACTGGATGTGATCAGTACTATGACCACAGTTAGGCAGACTGGATGTGATCAGTACTATGACCACAGTTAGGCAGACTGGATGTGATCAGTACTATGACCATAGTTAGGCAGACTGATGTGATCAGTACTATGACCACAGTTAGGCAGACTGGATGTGATCAGTACTAAGACCACAGTTAGTGGATTGTGACACTGGTCATGATCAGTAATATGATCATGGTTGTGAATGTGATGTCTGTTATGACAACAGTTAATTACAATGCAAAACTGACTATGAGAAGTAACATGACCACAAACAGTATGTATTAGTGTGGGTAGATAGCTATATATAACAATAGCAGTAATATGAACAAAGTTAGGCAAATAGCCCATATTTCAGCAGACATCAGAACTGGATTTGTTCTTGTTGATTTTATTTGAGTTGAAAGATCATCACTAATATCAAAGGGGTAACATAAAGGTGGGAGTGATGATGATTCAGAGGCTGAGAACGTTGTTGTACATTTGGGTTGTATTGTTGCTTCAGATGATGACCAAGAGGGCGTGATGGACAACCTGCTGGAGGCACTCAAGACAGGGTCGGCCTTCAGCGTCAACCGAGAGAAGCGAGATGGCAAGCGCCGGACACCACGGGCAGCAGGGGGTATGTAGTTGGTCATAAATACTTCATTAATATGGATGTAAAGCATTGTAGTGTATACCACAAGATGCTTAACGATGTTAAAAGTTAAAGATTTAGAAGGTCCCCTAAATCAAGTACAACGGTAGCAAACTGCAAGGACCCAAGAACCGCCTTAATTTTGAACATTGATGTATGTTTATGAAATAATCTTTCTCTCAACTTCAGGTGCAATTTATAATATACTTATTTTATGAGCAAATTGAAATTGTATGAACCCATCACAAAATGTATTTGTGTGATAAAAAGGTTGAGGATTCAAGAAATTACTCCCTGGTAAAGACATGGATGTACAAGGATGATTTTTTTGCAAGGTTCCTTTCTCTGAAAGTGTAGATTTTTTTATAGACATTAATCTACCTGTCTGATGCCACACGACTCAACCTTGTTCCCAGTGGGATTCTGGGAGAGAACAGGACCTGAATATGACACTTCTAATGAAAAGAGCCATATCATGTAAACCTGGTTGTCACATTGGCTCTGCCATGGGAGTCCGGGTTAGAATTGGTCCCCAGCAACCTAGGCCCCTCATAGGAGTTGACTCAATGAATCGGGTGGTCAGGCTTGGCGGGTTGGTTGGTTGAGTGTCATTATATACCGATGGATCGTTGCTCACAAAATCAATCACTGGATTGTCTGGTCCAGAGTTGATTATTCATATGCCACCATCACATAGCTCAAATACTTCAAAGTGTGTGATTGAACAAGAGACAAACACAATGGCCTCTGAGTAGTGAAAGGACCTTGATGGGTGACCTCAAGGGGATGTAACTCTCAGTTGTGAATCTGGCTGATTGTGTTTTCTTACCCTGGCTGTATGGACCATTGTTGATGGACAGTCTGGGTGATGTACTGTTTGTGTACAGACTGGTGGGAATAGTCACCCGTGAAGATCCGGGGTAGAACATGCAGGTAAAAGGCGTCTAATCATGTCGTAAGAGGCGACTAACGGGATTGGGTGGGCAGGTTCGCTGGCTTGGTTGATGCATGTCACGGTATCCCAGTTGCGTGGATCGATGATCACTGGATTTACTGGTCCAGACTCGATTATTTACAGACCGCCGTCATATAGCTGGAATATTGCAGAGTGCGGTGTTAAACAACAAACAAACAAAACAAATAGTTGGAATATTGCCCCAATTGTTGCTGTAATATTGCTCCCAGTCACTCTCAGAATGTTTGCATCTTTAGCTATGTGTAGAATATGTTATGCAGCCTAAGATAACACTTTCACAGTTTGCAAGACTGTGATGTAGTGAATGATGTTCTTATGAATGACTAATACTCAGCAATCTATGTTACATGTCTACATTA
The DNA here is from genome assembly GCF_022045235.1 of Haliotis cracherodii. NCBI lineage: Eukaryota > Metazoa > Mollusca > Gastropoda > Lepetellida > Haliotidae > Haliotis > Haliotis cracherodii. The sequence goes on from NW_027266341.1 coordinate 55,758,542, forward strand.
TTACTCTGATTGTTCAGTATCTGTATATGGACACTGCATCTGATGAGTGTTGTCAGATATTGCCTTGATATAAAGCTCATGATCATTTCACCCCACCCACCCCACCCCACCTAACCACCCAACCTCACCCACCCTCAGTAGCCACACCCAGTGTCAATAGCCACACCCACCCTCAGTAGCCACACCCACCTTTAGGTAGCCCCTCCTATCCATCCTACCCTCCAGCTGTCTCACTCCTGACACCCTACTAACACCAGGTGGTCAGAATTATACCCTGTAGAATCTGTTGAATACTCGTAAGGCAATAAGGAATACAGTATTAGATCTTCAACATCAACCATGATGAGGGGGCACGGGTGGCCCAGTCGTCTAAGGCGCCGCGATTCGTGGTACAGAGTTGCGTCCCTTGGGCAGACAGAAACCTATGATTGTGGGTTCGAATCCCGGTTCGCCCCGATTATGTTTCTAGGTTTGTCAGCACCATACCCGTGCTCGTGGGTTTCACCGAAGTGGTAAACGTCTGAGACCTGCATCACTTCGGGCTTTCCTCCCACATTAAGCTGACACACCGTGATATAACTGGAATACTGTTAAAAGCGGCGTTAAACCCAACTCACTCACTCACTCAACCATGATGAACCCTCATCTCAAGCTGTCTCACTTCTTGACATCCTTGGGGGCATGGGTGGCCCAGTCTTCTAAGGCGCCGCGATTCTCTGTGCAGAGTTGCGTCCATTGAACACTCCAGAAACCTATGATTGTGGGTTCGAATCCCGGTTCGCCACGATTATGTTTCTAGGTTGTTTCTGGGTTTCACCGAAGTGGTAAACGTCTGAGACCTGCATCACTTCGGGCTTTCCTCCCACATTAAGCTGACACGCTGTGATACAACTGGAATACTGTTAAAAGCGACGTTTATCCCAACTCACTCACTCTTGACACCCTACTAACACCAGGTGTTCATAAATATACCCAGTTCACCCTATTGAATATTCATAAGGTCATGATGAACATATTATGAGCTCTTAGCACAAACCATGACAAACTTCATGGACGTTCAGAGTCAGCACCCAATGTAGGCCCAAGGAGCAGACTAAACTGGAGATTGGGTGGTCACAATGTCTGACCTGTCTGATACTGCTATGCTTGTCGTAAGAGGCAGCAAAGTGGATTGGATGGTAAGGGTGACTTGGTTGATTGCATGTAATGGTATTCCAATTGGGTGGATTGATGTCAATCACTGGATTGTCTGGTCCAGACTCAATTATTTACAGACTGCCATCCTATAGCTGGAATATCGCTGAGTGCAACATTACGCAACAATGTATGGCCGAAACTGAAATATTTTCCGACCTCTGATATGGCCAGAATTAGGGCCGGCTGTCGATATTGATCATAGAGATTGATGATCATTAACTAAATATTGATCATTTGTCGATAAATATCGGAGAAGTAACTTTAAGCAAATATGCAGTAAAATCCCGAAAGAAATCAACATATTTCACTTCCCTGGTGAGCAGTGACACATTTATGCATGGATTACTTTGTGAACATTTGAGAAATTACAAAACAGTTGCTTTTAATTTTTCAACAATTGATATGTCTGTTTCGGGAAATCTAAACTTTTTTTCATCACAATAGTTTATGTAAGTTATTAACGATAACAACAATTTCATGTCGAAAAAATTGTTAATATTTCTTCCCATTTTCGATCCTTTTTGCCAGCACTTGCCAGAATATTGCTTACGGAGGTGATAGACCACATTCCCTCACGTTCCCTCACTGAGCCCTCCACTCAGTTATCATACTGACCCTTTGACAAGAAACATATAATTCCTACTGAATGTACTTTCGATGAAAATAGAAATAATCAATTTTCCATTCAACATATTTCTATGGGAGGAAAGTAAACTGTCTGCTTGTGAGAGTATGTTCATTTGTTGGGCGGTGGTTCAATTATGGGGTACAAAGCTGTTTTTCTTTATACAGGAAAATTTTATACAGGAAAATTTTATTCTTTCCATGCTTGGTGCTTTTGCTACTGATCTGGCGCCTGCATGAGATAATCATACATCACCAGCCCTTGTGTGTTCATGCCCATGCAATGGAAGTTCTGCCTAAAGAACTTATGATTTAAAAATATGATTAACAAAACTTGAACAAGTCTATATTTATGTTGACAACCCTATCTGATTGGTTTTAAAAAAATCGAAAGTCATGGGGATTTTTTACTTCACAAACTCCTGTTGGTCCCCCATGGATTTCCCATGGACTCTTCTGACACAGCTGGAGCCTTTGGACTCTCCGATGATTCCCCTGACCCCCCAGACCCCCCACCCCCTTGACTCCCCAGAACTCCTGTATGGCCCACGGTAAGATTGTAATTGCTATCCTATCCTATTCTTCTGGGGGCACAGGTGGCCCAGTAGTCTAAGGCGCCGCGATTCGCTGTGCAGACTTGTGTCCCTTGGGCATGCCAGAAACTCCGATTGTGGGTTCGAATCCCAGTTCGCCCCGATTATGTTTCTACATTTGTCAGAACCATACCCGTGCTCGTGGGCTGCATCACTTCTGGCTTTTCTCCCACATTAAGCTAGCACACCGTGATATAACTGGAATACTGTTAAAAGCGGGGTTAAACTAAACTCACTCACTCTCTTATTCTCCCATCATTCATACCCCCATATATCCTGCTGAATGTGTGTTTATGTTCGTCTTGAATGTCTTCTCCCACAGACCGTATATCGAACCTGTCAAGGTCGCGGGTATGGAAAGATAGTCCTATTAAGGCTGAGGTGACATATCATATCTTAGCATGATCATGTGGTGCAGTCATGTGACTCGTGCATGACCAATTAGATCCTTGGATTGTAACCTCCACGTGACTATTGACTCATCGAGCTTTGCATGTGATCGTCATCTGCTGTTTTACTTTCAGTTCTCTCATCGTTATTTTATGTTGCCGTCATCATCAATAGGAATTAGCTTGGCCTCTCCTAAGAACACGCAAAATTTTAATTATTTTTGACAGTGCCTCAATCACGATCTCGACATTTGATCTCAATCCAGTCATCACAATAATGCGAACATACCCTTATTGGATATCCTGATTCACCCAGGATTTGCTCAGGATTATCTTTCACAACTGACAGATCGTGATTGAGGGTCATTTTTTGTAAAAAGCAGTATAGGGCAATTCCTTTCGTTTCCCAAGTGTTTGGTTGTAGTACACAGTGTGTGTTGTTTGGAGAGAGCCTTTAGTATGTGTTGTACTCATTTCGTGCCTTCAGAGATGACAATCTGCCACAAATTTGACCTTGACCCCTTGACCACAAATTTGACCTTGACCTCCAAACCTTTGTCTATTCAACTGAACTATTTTATGGCAGTTGTCATCCCTTTGAACTGACATTTCAGGGCTGTTGCTAAAATAATGTTACCATGGTGACAGAAGGAAGTCACATTATATGAATGGATGTTCCCAGTGCTATGTCTTTAACTATTTTTCCTCCAGATAAACTGGTTTAAAATGAATAAGTATAGAATGATAAAAGTAGTCTTTTACTGTTGTGTTTCGCAGGATTAGTCTTTTATTAGCTAAAGTATAGGCTTTCAACAGGCTTTTATACAGGATGCGAACCATCATTTGATTGGAGCTTTTACCACTTTGATAACCAATCATGAAAGTCCAAGGATTTTAATGATCATGTATTGTTAACACAGATCATAATAATACTTGGTTTTATTGGAAATATCTACCATTGCTATATACTTGTAAAATAACTAGTCTGCTGTACTCTCTAACGGGATATGCATGGACCTGTATTGATAACACTTTAATGTCTAATGGCATGTTTCTTACATGTTTTGTATGGCCACAGCTACTTGTGGCACTGAGCATATTTTTTTACTCGATGCTGATCCTAGAAGAACAAATTATTTTTGCAAATGTAGAATTTGTAACAAGAAAAATTTAGATTGAATTTTTCACTTCCTTCTCTTCTGCTGCTCAGGATTGGCAGGACTAAGACTAAGACAGGTTTTGACCTTTTGTCTGATTAGACCTTGACCTTGACCTTGTAAAGGGCAGATAATTATGGTGGCTGGATTCTTCCTTTTGATATCTCCTTGTAGGATCTCTTCCCTTGGCATATATGGTTGCTTGGTCAATTCTGCAGGTGTATTGTTCAATAAGATAATATAAACATAAAATAAAGTGTGATTTGTTTTGTTAGTTTGTCACTTCATTAGAAAAATAAATATTAACAATAAGAATAAATCCTTCAGAATGTTTCTTAATCACTATAAAACCTGTATATCTTATTACCAGTTTATTCAGGAAAACATCCACATCAACAGATATTAATGACAAGAGATAAAGTATGCTTGAGACTTGAAATCGTTGCAATGCCTCCTCAGGGCCCCTTTCAACAAAGTGATCTTAGAGCTACGGGGGCGGTCGGGTAGCCTAGTGGTTAAAGCGTTCGCTCGTCACACCGAAGACTCGGGTTGGATTCCCGACATGGGTACACTGTGTGAAGACAAATTCTGGTGTCCCCCGCCGTGATATTGCTGGAATATTGCTAAAAGCGGCGTAAAACCAAACTCCCTCACTCACTCACTTAGAGCTACGACTGTCGTAAGACTCTGTACAACCTATGGGAGTCATGATCACCTTAGTGCTAAAATTGCTTTGTGGAACAGGGCCCAGGTAAGTATTTGCAGGGCCATTGATTTTCAATTTTATTTTACCCCTTGTCTATATCAGGGTAGAACCAAAGATAGTTTAGTGTTTGCCCTTTTTGAAACTAGATATTCCTTGGGTTTTGGCTTTCCTTTGTAGAAAAAGTTTTATCTTTGGATTTGAAACTCCTTCAAACAACCATTTGTGTTTAAGGCTTTGAAAATCCTTGGTGTTTGACCTCCATAGAACAGATATATCTTGGCATTTGACCTGCTGTTAAGAATGAGATATGACTTTGACTTTGTCATCCTTTTGTGGAACCATTATTTTGGTCTCTGACCTCTTTGTAGAATCAGATACACCCTGGACCCTGCCCTTGGGAAGACTCAGACAGATGCTTGGTTTGTTTTCTTGCTGGAACCCAACTGACACTTGGTCCAGTGCCTTTAGAACCCCTCGAGTTTGGGTTGTCTACTGTTTGGCTGTTGTTGATTAAAGATGTTTCTTCCACTTCTTGCATGTACAGTTGATTGTGACATTTGCATGACTTCTTTTCTTCTGTAGGTCATTTCAGATTGTTAGAAACCTGTTGCTACTGTGATCTGCTTTCATTGCTTCTCTGCAAGAGGATATTTTGTAGGATTTGATTTTAAAGCTTCAAATGATGTTACACTTTTTCAGTGCTTTGTCAGTTGCTTGTTTGCGCTGTTTACAAGTTTTGTAATATAGTTACAATACTGACATGCAGCAAGGTGAATTTTACACTTGCTTTATAAATAGGTTGATTTTGATGTGCTCTTCAATAACACTGACCCGTGAAGATAGGGGGTAGAATAGGTCTTCAGCAACCCAGGCTTGCCGTAAGAGGCGACTAACGGGATCGGATGGTCAAGCTCGCTGACTTGGTTCTTGCAGGTCTTTGTATCCCAGTTGCGTGGATCCATGTTCATGATATCAATCATTGAATTGTCCGGGCCAGACTGGATAATTTACACACTGCCGTCATATAGCTTGAATATTGCTGACTGCAGTGTAAAACAACAAACAAACTTCAAAAACACCACTGAGAGAGCAAAAGAGAACACTGCTTACTCTTTAGTTTATTTTTAATCATGTATGCGTGAAGATCCGGGGTAGAATAGGTCTTCAGCAAATCATGCTTGCTGTAAAAGGTGACTTTGCTTGTCGTAAGAGGCGACTAACGGGATCGGGTGGTCAGGCTCACTGACTTGGTTGATGCATGTCATTGATCCCAATTGCGTTGATTGATGCTCATGATATTAATCACTGGATTGTCTGGTCCAGACTCTATTGTTTACAGAGTGCCATCATATAGCTGGAATATTGCTGAGTGCGGCGTTAAACAACAAACAAACAAACAAACAAACATGCATGTACCTGAACAGTTTAGCTGTTTTCTTTGTGTACACAAATGGATATGTGCTTCAGAAACAGGCACAGTATAATAGGAGCCTTATGTTACTGGAATACTGTTCAAGACAGCGTAAAACACACCACACCTATTACTGTACACACATCATGGAGTAGGGATTAGTTCATTGCTGGCATATTTGTCCAGTACTTCTATACGTATTAAGCTGTTGTGATTAGAGGTTTAGTTTGTAAAATGACTTATGTTGCTTGTTATGTCTTCTTTGGGATTTGTATGGATTCTCCTCAAATCATGCTTTTGCCCACCACATTTTGGTTATGCTAATTCTTTTCCTTTTTCATCAACAGCGGAAAGGAGAGCTCAACTCGCACGGTCGCGGTCTCGACAGAACCTCCTACAGTTAGACAGTTCCACGGTAAAAGAAATAAACTTTGACGAATCCCACGCTAATGAGATTCCGAATCAACCACCCGAGAAGTCACAGGAACCCGAAAGAAAGGAGAGAAGACAGCATAGGAGACGTGAAAAAACACAAGAGGAATCCGAGGCTGAAAAGTTGCTGGCTCGACTTAAGGAATTATGATAGCCTCGTTCTGGATTCAAAATGGCCACTGTTGTGGTCATGTGACCTAACCAAGTGCATGCTGGGATATGTTACGTCATGTTATGATATGCTTCTTATGGATTGAAGATGCTTGCTGTCGTTGGTTATGAGACTCTTAACCAAGTGCATGCTGGGATATGTCATGGAGTATTCAAAATGTAGGACCTGACTCTGTGTCTTGCGACAACCTATCCATGTCTTCTAGGCACACCGCATGATCATAAAATAGAAAGTGTTCTCGTAAAAATGCCTTTCTCCTGGAATTGGGCAACTGTGATACAATGAATTCAGTTTGTGGAGTTGATGTGTGTCATGTAGCAGAGGAAGTTGTAGCTGTCGTGAGAATCTCACTCGCCAGGTCCGTGGTAGCTTTTATACCTGATGTTATATACAGTTCTGTAGCAGTGACATATTTTTAAGAATTTGTTCCAGGTGTGCTATATTACAGATCTTTCAAATCATTGCTCACATTTCTAGTTTGGAATTGGTTGAATCTAAGGACTCCATGTTCAGCCTGTGACCCAAATATTCCTGACTGTTAGCCCAGACTTATTTTTGAGCATCAGTTTCAGCACTGGTTACTTTTAAACATGTAAATTGTTTTGCCAATGTACACTAGCCCATCTGAAATGTTATTAGACGCAGGCTTCGAGCTAGAGGTGAAAGGCACAGACTGCATGTTTCTGTCAAATGAGGATTTGAATCTGTCCTTTCAGCCAGGAGCTGAAATACTTTGTTCTGTCTTTAGGTCACACTAAGACCTTTGTATTTTCTGATTGAAGTCGGTTTGATCTTTCCAATCAGCCATCTTGTTAATGTTGTTGTAGTTGGGACCATGTGAAACAACAGACAGGAGTTGTTTCGATTCTATTGATAATGTTTCAATTGGCAGCTGACGCCTTGCCTTTGTTGTTGACCATGTCTTATGCCAACCAATCATTTTGCTTGATTTTGATGTTGTCATGGTTACGCTTGTCAAACTAATTGCATCCAAGTCTGCCATACATGGTAATCAGTGCACAAATACATATGCTGATGCTAAGACAATGATATTAGATATGTTATGGACTAATATATCTTCCCAAAACGTTTGGGATTGTATTTCAGTATATGTGAAGAAATATCTGCTGGCAACTTTGTCTTTTATTAAGGGAACTGGTTAATATACTGATTTTGAAAAGTACTCATTAAATACTCTATCTTCCCAAAACGTTTGGGATTGTATTTCAGTATATGTGAAGAAATATCTGCTGGCAACTTTGTCTTCTATTAAGGGAACTGGTTAATATACTGATTTTGAAAAGTACTCATTAAATACTCTGTGGTGAATCACAAAGTACTTTGAAGAATTGAAGAAAGACCCAAACTCAGGTGGACATTAATTTTCTTGACCTGTATGGCTACTTGCCGTCTACATTCCACTAGCACTTTAATGATTTACTTGTGACAGGTATGTGTGAGTTTTTCACAATCAATCTTTTAATCCTTAAAGTTAAGGATTGTATTGTACAAGGGATTATTTTGTGTGAGTAAGAATTGGTCTGAAAGAGAACTTTGAGATGAAAACAATGCTTGAAGATGACTAGGCATTAGTGTCCACTGCCTTGCGGGCCTCAAAGTTTAAATTTTTACCATGTAGCCATTTGGCTACAAGTGTTTTTCTCCAGGTAGCCAGTGGTAAAATCAAGAAGTCAAGCCAATATTGTAGGTAGCCAAAAGCATTTGAAATTATCTTTTACAAATAACTACTTTAATATGTACAAGTTACAGCATTAGTCTTGAAATTGTATCTAAATGGAAACTGTACTTGAATTTTGTTACTTGTGACTTGAACAATGATGCAATTTATGGTACTAGATTATATAGGTATATCCTTGCTTATTCAATGAGCATTGTCAGCTGAAATAAAGTACTAATTACATTAATTTGTACGTATTTTGGTTCATTGTCGACTTTAGAAGGAATTATTTGTGAGTACAATTATTAGCAGACATGTTTTCCAATATCTGATGTTATTTATTTTTGTGTCTACAGATGTGTAGCAACAGAATTTAGTCGCCACAAGATATTTTGTCTTGGTGGTCATTTGGCTACCTCTGAATTTTAGACAGTAGACAAACTGAAATTTAGGTCGCATTGGCTACTGTTTTAGTCGCAACTTTAAGGCCTGTCTTGGAAACTTCAGGTAATTGATTCAGGAAATGAAAAAATAGATTCATCAGTATGCGGATTTATGTGGCTAGACTTCCTTCTGGGAGTAAACAAGAAGTAGGAGCTGGTCCACGAGAAAAAACAACAGACACTGTCTCCCTCCCATATTCCAGACAATCACACAGGTGGATGAACGGATGGAGGTTCTTTCTTGGTGGGATTTACCTGAAGTTCTATTTCTGAAACCTCTGTCCAGATCATCTGGAACCAGTTTCACAAAATGATCTTAGTATTAGGACATATTTCAAATACTTAACATAGACTTACAACAACTTTAATACTGAGATCATTGGAACTGAGTCCTGGAGATATCAACCTCAGCAGTTAGGTAGTTGCACTAGTATCCAGGAAAGTAGTACCTGTTGATGGGACTCCTTTCACTTATGCTAGAATTCAGATTTGCATTTTGAATAATAAATGTGGATCGATGCTTACTATGTTGATGATGAGAATATTTCTTGAGTATTAAGCCCATTTCAAGATCCTGATATCTATACGTATATTCACCCCGTGAGATCCCAGTAGTTAGAGAATACTCATGTAAGGTGGTGCATTATTGGTACTCTTCATGACACAGCGAAATGATACAAGGAACAAGAGGTGTTCTTGTTCACTGTACACAGACCTGGCCAAGCTCCTTCCCAGCGCGTGACACCTTCGTTACACTCTCGGTAACATCGCTGCCACCAGTGTGGGCGCGGCCATTTCAAGAATCTTGAAATTTGCCCTCCAACCCCATATGTAGTAACGTTTATACTTTTGTTTATGTCTTTGGGAATGCCATCATATTTCAATTTGAAAAGGTTTACGACTGACCATGTTTTCCAGATGAATTGACTTTGTTGTTTTGATAATCAGATTGGTTCGAGATTGCAGAATAACGGAAAATCAACCAACTTCTCCCTTACATTCTTACTATATCAATAACACGATAGTTTTAATGAAACAGAAATTCAAATTGACAAACGAAGAAAGTAATTTAGCAGCGATAAGTGTATTCGGCGTCACGACAGTCGTCACGACAGTCGTCACTTGTTTGTAAACATAACGGTCATTCGGTTACGAGTTCAACTCCAAGCATAGTTGTGGCCACCTATTCACAGTGGGGAGTTTTGACTGGTGGCAACGATAGTATAGAGAGCTCCGGGAACGTACTATCGCTGTGAGGAGCTTGAGACCTGGCATCTGTATATTATACTTTCCTGAAGGCTTATTTAAATGAATTTGTAGATACTCTCCTAATATCTGTACATTTTGCTTGAGTCATGGCTTTAAGATGCATACAATCTCCCTAGTCTGAAGGTAATGTACATATAGAATATGGGCTAGGGGAGGTAACTGTAAATGTGTATATTTCTATCACCCATCATTGCAGGTAGTCGCATGTTTAATCACCTTTTCTCAATGTTGCTATATCGGCCACATGTTCATCTGTTAAGCTGATGCCTGTTGTTGATCGGTCACTACACAGACAAAATCAAATTCCATTTTAGAGTAAGCATGTTGATGTTTTGTTGATCTGTGCCCTGTTAAATATGTAGTGTTTATACGTACAAAAGAAAACATTCAGTTTATGCTATCATAACTTTAAAATTAATTGATTTTCATTGGTCAATCAGAGGTTTCAAATCTCAATATCATTTCTCAAATTGCACTGTGACACTGTCTGCCATAATTTTCTGTTTTCTTTCAAAATAGCTGACTCTCACCTTAAAAATTCAATTTAGGCCAATAAGTTAGCTGTGCATCTAAAGACCATTTGTAACTCCTATAATTAATCCCCAGGAATAGGGTGTTATTGATTGAATGACAGAATAAAATTTGTATAAAAATTAGTTGCTTAAGTTCAGGTGATTACAATTTGCAGATTGGTAAGATGTCTGTTCGCACTTTCCTGTTGTCTGTGTAGAATCAGGCCCACAACACAGGACCCAGGTTATCTCCCTTCATTTACATTTTGCTCTCACCCCTTCAGTTATCTCCCTTGTTTTGTAGCATGCAGGATTATGTTAACGTTAAGTTTTTGTTCTTTTGTTTTTCAACACGAAGTCATTCATTGTTGAGAAGGTATAATTGCCGTTTCAAGTCGTCAATACACATCGCCAGAATCCAATCATACAGTGATCACCATGAAGCATAACAAGGGCAAAGAAAATTGTGTCGGCTTTTGCTCAGGAAACAATTATTTGTTGAAGAAATTCTCAGTGTGGCTTCTGGTGCTAGTTCCCTTCATTATTAGGTTTGGATGTTTTAGGTCTTGTTAGAATTATGTGGTTGGCATTGAAAAAAGGCACATTAGCTAAGTCCCGTTTCAAATGTAGGGTACCTTATTTGAGAATATAGCATAAGTGAACCTTCTCAGGAATAGTCCGAAAAACTGTAGAACGAAACAGTTTCCACACATGTAGCATGTGCTATCTGTTATTGAGAATAGTGTTTTATGGTGATAATTTCTCTTTAGGAAATAGTACAGTTGAATCTTGTGTCAAAGTCGCTTAAAAAAAACAACCAACTAACTCACTTGCTCAGCAAAAGAGAATATCAATCTGTCATGGGTAACCAGAAAAACCACAGTTCACAATGCTTTTTGAAGACCGGTACAATCAGGTTTTACATTTGGGACATTGCTATGACGTACAGCTAGAAGTTTAAAAAATGGATCCCCAAAGGATCTTAAACACTGTGTTGATATTTGTTGTAGCTGGTGACGGACGATAACACTTTTCAAGAGCACTCTGCATTTTATGTTTTCCAATATTCCCAACAATTTTGAAACATTTTTAAAAAATTTCTTTTCAAGGTTTTTCATAAAAGCTAGGATGTTGTAATTATTCGGGGAAGCTGCATGAAATTGTGCATCAGGAAATATGGTCTCAGATTACAGGAAATTCTCTATTCAGTTTCCAGGAAGACTGCTCCCAGTCCACCTAAAAATAACAGTTTGGCCTTGCACACAAGAACTGAAGTAACGAAGTACTGAGTATTACCAAGGCAGTAATAGAGTAATTAGGATCCTATTGAGAAGCATACTTAAAACTGTGAAAGTCAATATGCTGGTGATATCTGCAAGATTCATAGCTGGGTCGCCAATGTTTTTAGTCAATCTCATTCCACCTTTATGTTCAAGTCTCTTGGAGGTAGTTTAGCGAGAGAAAGATTCAGTGGAGAGAATTGCACAATTCTGGTGAAAGTCATTAACACAGTTCTGACATTGTTAATATTTGGTGGTATTTGATATTAATGGTATCCCTTTGACCAAATTCTTTATTTCCTGTAGTTTTTGTACAATATCCTGAGCCCCCTTCCTCTCCGTACATTGCTCAACATGGTGTTAAGGTCTGTCTGTTGAACCGCCGTGTCTTTCCTCTAAAGATGAGGTCTACAAAGTAAAGTATGGCATAATGCTTTTATAAGGTTTTATGGTCAATATTTCTATCTAAAATATCTGTGATAATGCCCTAGTTTTGCGAATGAGTCTTTGTGTTAAAGTAATTGGTTTACTAGTCATACAATGTGTATGCAGTGCAAAATTGATTAGCAGAGATTTTGTAACAGGCACTGGCAGGTAACTTAAAAAAAAGTTAATTTAACATTGGCAGTAACACGCAAATGTCCGGTTTTGCTGGTAAGGGAGTGACCATTTTATATTCGGCTGGGGATTTTTGTTTGAGACAAAAGATTTTTAAAGTCCGCACTTCAAGATGTACGCTGCTTCATCTGGAAGAGGAGGCAGACTGTTTTTCCGGACTAACATCTCATTCTATTCCATTACTACCAGCATGTCGGGCAAATGTTTTGTTGTTAAACCTGAGAATAAATTATTTATTTTCAGTGGCCGATAAAAAAATATTGAGAAAGATGCCAACCGGATCCAGAATATTAAATAGTCCTCTATGTGTGGCAGGCCATGTGTTTATTTAAGATGCTAGTTTTTGTTTGGGGTGTACGTCCCTCCCAGACTTCCGTCTAGAGCAGTGATGGTGCATGGGGTAGGAGAAATCTGGTTTTCTGTGCATTGTCAACTCTTTTGTACAAGGGAGCATGCCAAGTGCTCTTTGGTGCTGCAGCTTGATGTGCGGAGTTATGTCCCTTTGCCGTGTTCGAAACCTTTTGCACACTGATCATGCTGAAACGTTGTAGAAAATATGGGTCATTCCAATTCTGATTGGTCATTTATGATAAGGAAATGTACCATACTGAATAAATTTGTCTATTTTCTTTTTTTTCAATGTCAGGGATTGCCCTGGCCAGGCTTTGGAAAATTGGCTATCCTAGCAGGTTCGATAGTATTACAAACTTCATAATGTCACAGTTTCAACATAGAGACCTGTACTGGAAATGTGCACGAGATGGTGGAGCATAGCTCACCATTAAAGGGAACTATTGAGCAATTCCCAAAGACCGGAAGACCTCAAGTAGCATATAATTATCAAAATAATAATAATAAGCCATTCATTTTGCGCATGTTTCCACACCGATCAGGGGCATGCTGAAGGTGCTGTTATTTCTCCGGGCGCTGAATCAGTGTGCATTCTAGAATCATTCTCAGCTCCCTGGGGAGTATACAACCCAAGCTGCCTGGATACTTCACAATGGCATACCGGTTCTCCTCAGCCCAGTGTTATAAATACCAGTTAGGACTCAGGTGTGAGCCTCGGTTTGATATTAAGCAGCATTTATGACGAGTGCTTGATGACTACCTAATGGAGAGCACTCAGCATCTCAGCATCTCATGCACCATCACTGCATCCTCGTTCTTCCATGGTTTGTTTAGAGATTCTGTTTGAAGCTGGGTAGTTGTGTGTATCACTTGCTGCTGTTGTAGTGTGTGGTCTATGATATTCTGCCAAGTTCTATCCAAATTCTCCTTGCCATAAGTCTTGTTTTCGTTGCCAAGTTTGATGTGTCACTCATTGAAACAACATTGCTCAAAGATATTCAGATTATTTTGTCATAGAAGGAAAAGCCACATAACTTTCTGATCTGTTAATGATTTAATCAGGCCAGACCAATTTCATTTCTTGTTTTACAAATCAATATGCTGAGATACACGGCTAACTGAAAACAGTAATGATCGATAGTGGTTAATCCCTTTTGAAAGAAAAATTAGCAAAGAAGGTTTAAATCAACATTTGAATCAATATATATATTTTACTTTTGCAAATTTATGGTTTGGCTTGTTTGTAGAACAAACAAAAATTCATCTGGCCTCTAGAGATAATATCTATCATTGCATTGTTAGTATATTCTTCTGATGGCGTATTGTTATGATTGAGCTGCTGTAAAAAATGACAATCTTTTTCATTTTCACACACAAAAAGGGAAATCATATTGATTCGTCTATTTTCGTGTGATTTTAAGGTATGACAACAGAACATATTTTTGCCAATTAATTGCATAGATTTTGACTCGTATCATACTTAAAATATGGGTTGAAACCATGGTGTATCATTTCTATGCATCCAGGACACCATTTGATTGTTGCCAGCGTGTCCTAGCTTGTAGCTTGCCTAGATAAATATGGTGGAAAACCATATGGTGGAAAGTGCAATCTTAGTGCATTGTTTTAATTATATTGGATTACTTTGATAATATTATTTATCAAATTGGAAAAAATGTACTAGTTGTATAACAACTTAATGGGATGTAAATTGGCACTAGGCCGTTAGCCTGAGATAATATTATTTATCAAAAATGTTTCAGTGTAAAATAACTTATTGTGTCTTAAGGGATGCAAATTGGCACTAGCATGCTAACCTAGGTCAGTTTGTATGTTATTGCATTGTGAGGGCGAGCAACATATCAGTCTTTACAATGGGAATCCTTATATTTTGGGACTATTAGGGCTAGAATATGTTTCTGAATGAATTGCATCCCTGTCATAGGATTATGACAAGTTTTTCTTGAAGTTAACAGACGCTTTGAATCGTATACCTGGTATTTTAGGGCTATATCTTCTGCAAATATTACAAAGAGAAAATTATTGAATTGTTACAATATCAATTTCATATTGGTGAAAATAAAAATCCAATTTATACAATAAATATTGGTGTGCAGTATAGTTCCATCTGACCAAAGCATATTGGATTGAATGAGAAATGTTCATGAAATGGAGTTTTTTGGGTGTTTTTGAAGGTTATCTGTTTGTTAGTCATGTTAAACTGTCCTTTAGCCATGAGCCTCCTGGCTGAGACAATACCAAATATCATAGAAACAAAACATACTCAATACCTATAATAATCTGGCATGTATGCAATCATATTGTGTATTTCATAGAATGGACTTAGCTAAGATCTTGACATCAATAGCTTTGTATGTGATATAGGATTCCGTCGTGTACGCCATACTGTGCAACCTTAAGTCAACTTACTTCTGTACATTTTTCTATGAAAACCTTCAGTCATGTCTACCAGTGGATATTCTGGTTCATTATGAATACATCATCAATAAATATTTTATAATGTTCCCATTTTTTGTCATTTGTTTTCAAAGGTGATTTTGAAGGTTAGTTAAATATATCTTGTTTCTCATGACGTTTTTTTAGCTCACCTGACTAAATGTCATGTGAACTTATATCATGGCCTGTTTGTCCCTTTCATATAAAAGCATCTGCTGATCAGAAACCGCTGGACCAATGAAGCTGACACTTCACATCCTACCCACCAATGATGACACCTCAATTTGTTCCAGAGGTTTGTGGGGCGGTCGGGTAGCCTAGCGGTTAAGGCGTTCGCAAGTCATGCCGAAAACCCGGGTTCGATTCCCGACATGGGTACAATGTGTGAAGCCCATTTCTGGTGTCCCCCGCCGTGATATTGCTGGAATATTGCTAAAAGCGGCGTTAAACAATACTCACTCACTCCAGAGGTTTGAATCTGATTTTCAATATGGCCATTGTGGCAGCCATATTGAAAAATCTCTGTTGACATTCAAGACCAATTTTGTTCAAAATGTAATGAAATTTTGTATGTGTGTTGCATATTCATTGTTGTGACACCCTGGCATGTTTTCTTTACATAATAATGACCATGTTCACTGGAAACTCAAGGTTACCTAACTGTACTTATCTCACACAACTTTGACAAGACTTTCTAATGGACAGGTTCATTGATTGCTTCAAATGACCTCTTCTCTGGAACTAAGAGATACATATCAACCATTTTTGGTTGGAAGCATTCTCCGGTGGTGAGGATTCATAATTGTACAAATGGAGGGGCTGACCCCTTCTAAAGGGCCGAGGGGCGGGGCGGGGCAAAATAGGGGTAATTTGGCTATATTGCTTTAAACGACTTCCTCTCTGGAACTAAGAGATAGTTATCAACCATATTTGGTTGGAAGCATTCTCCAATGTTGGGGATTCAAATTGGAGAAATGGAGGGGCTGAACCCTACCCCCACCCCTGGGGACTAAGGGGCGGAGCTAAAAAGAGTTTATAACTTGGACACAGTTAAGATCCCCACGTATAACCATATGTACAATTGAGAGTATAATGAGAGGAATGCACATATGCTACCAGGACTGGCCCTTCTGTTCATATGTCCAGCACTCCCAATGGAGTTAGAACCTTGACCATAACATGCAAACCTATATTATCCCAAACCTATAATAAACAGATACATTGTATACATTTGTTTGTTATGAAGAGAATAATACCTTTAATATGATTTATCCTGGATCATAATATGGAAACGGTTCAGCTCTTCATGCTCCATTTGTATCTAGAGAAATACACTTCATGCTTTCGGATTTGCCATCCACCCATTTTAAATGCTGACAAGAGTCAAAATTACGAAATATTTGCAGTATTATATACATGTATTTTGCAAATGTATATTTTGCCATGATCCAGGTGAGTGATACAGGCCCTATGCGCCTCTTGTTATTTTTTCGTTTCATGGGCCCACAACCCCCTGCTGAAATGCAGCTGAAAAAATAAATTAATTAAACGTAATTTTTAAAATTTATTATGTCTCCTAGTAATGTAGACCCTCTTATGAAATTAAAATGTTTTATATAAGTTCCAGGTCTACATCACTATCAGTGATTCAAGAACCCAGCTGCAGTTGTAACTCCAGGGCAGAATGACTTTCATATAAATAAATTGATTGACAGCTATTTGTTTTTATTTACATTTCCACCGACCTTGAGTGGAAAATTTGGAATAAATTCGGAAACATAAAATTAAAAAAGTGTGGCCTAAAAAAGGTAAAAATCAGTTTTTATACTGCAAACTTATATCAAACACTGACAATGGTGCTCGAGCTTACCATATGTTGAGCTACACTTCATATTAAAATGACTTCTTGAACCCCAAAAATATTCTGAAATGTCCAACCACTTTACTACGGCCCCAGGCCAACCTTGAATGACAGAGTGGATATGTCGCCATACTCTCAACACTCAGACAGTTAAGGGGGATCAGTTGGATTGAGTGGTTAACGGTGCACTATTTTAAAGACGTTAATGTGATTATTTTACTGTAGCTTCACTTGCCACACATTCAAACAAACAGTTAGACCCGTGAAGATCCGTGGTAGAGTAGGTCTTCAGCAACACATTCTTGCTGTAAAAGGCGACTATGCTTTTCAACAAAATGAAGCTTAAATCAACGTGATTAATATTTACGACAATTCGTGATTTGTTATGTTTCCTTTTAGAAAACTCTTCATACTTTTCAAACCGTTGTGCTAACTATTACTCGGCCACATCACTACTGTTTGGATTTATTAATGTGAAGCTTTAGAAAAGTTAAATATTGTGCATGTAGTATTACCTTGTTGAGTATTCCAGGGTCATGTGACTGCAAGATTTTTTTAGACCTCGTCCATGTCAATGGACCCGTGAAGATTCCGGGGTAGAATAGGTCTTCAGCAACCCATACTTGCTGTTAAAGGCGACTATGCTTGTCGTAAAAGGCGACTAACGGGATCGGGTGGTCAGGCTCGCTGACTTGGTTGATGCCTGTCATCGTATCTCATTTGCGTGGATCTATGGTCATGATGTCAATCACTGGAATGTCTGATCGATTATTTACAGACCGACGTCATATAGTTGGAATATTGCTGAGTGCGGCGTTAAACAACAAACAAACAAACTTGTTGGGAAAAGTGGAAGGTAAGGTGAGGTGAAATTGGGTTTAACGTCACTACAAGATTATTGCATTATATAGCGACGTGCATGCACGTGCGTGTGTGGCTGTTTGTTCTAGTCCGGACTGCTGCCGATTTAGCTCACTGTGATACCATGTGCAGTTTAACATGAGATCCCACTCAGACACAGTATACTGACTCAGAGCACAGAGCCGACCAGTTCATGTTTAAGCCCCTTAATGCCGAGCGCCAGACAGGGTAACAACAAGTACCATCTTATAACGTCTTTTGGTATGACGCGGCCGGGGATCGAACCCGGACCTTCCGCTCTCCGGGCGGACGATCTACCTCTAGACCACGGAGGCGGTCGGGAAAAGTAGAAGGACACAACAATCTCTCACATCGGTGCATGCAGAAAACACACTAAACTGAGACATAGGAGGGTTCATTGAAAAGTTCTAATCCTCACACAGAAGGAATAGGGTCATATTGAAATCATTTGTTGTGGCAATTGAGTCCAAACAACAATCTACAAGCATTTGATCAATGTACATTCATCAAGTTTTGTTTATTTTTCACAGATCCTTGCTTAATTTACTGACTTGCCATACATGTCACAGCGGAACAGTTTGCTCAGTTGCACATACCTCATTGACATCGTGAAATGCCCATGACATAAGATTTCACTATTATGTTTTTACGCAAGTCATTCTCCGTGAGGCTTAGACTTGTTTGTTTGTTGTTTAACGCTGCACTCAGCAATATTCCAGCTATATGACGGCGGTATGTAAATAATCAAGTCTGGACCAGACAACCCAGTGACTGATATCATGAACATCGAAGTACGAAGTTTGGATATCATGGAGGCGGTCTCGTTAGAATTGAAACCAACATAATGATGATGATGATGATGATGATGATGATGATGATGATGATACGACCCGGAATATGTAGGGGGCGTCGTGGAAAATGATCAATGCAAAATTCTTTGGAGTAGGCCCATTTTCAGCCTCAGACGTATCCAGGCCAACAAACCTGATCTCGTTCTTTTTGAAAAATCCAATGAAAACATTTATATTATTGAATTTTATGTCCCTATTGACATTAATGTGATTGACAAGATTGAGGAAAAACATGGCAAATGCGCGGACCTCGCTTTCGAAATGTCACGCTTGCATCCCAAGTACCAAGTTGTCCGACTCCCCATTGTTCTCAGTGCCTTAGGTTTGGTACCCCCCAGTCTGTTGACTGACATTGGGAGAGTACCCGGGATTGCTACCTCGAATACAGCCCGGGTCCACATTCAGTGCAGGGTGAACAGAGGCACATTTCGAACAAAGCCACTTTCCCAAGGAGACACCACTTGTGCTGCATGTGCTTCTGTGTGGGGCAGGACCGAAGCCCTAGAATCTCTCAGGAGCCAAGCTGCGGCCACCCATCCAAGAACCGCGACCAACGTTGCTTAACTTCATGTATGTGCCACAAGATTTGAAAGCTCTATTTGAATTCTGTATTTTTATAATTCTGATATTTGCAGGGTCTGTGATGTAGCCCTGTAATAAAAACATTCATGTCCTCAAACCTTGCCTC
Organism: Haliotis cracherodii; assembly: GCF_022045235.1. Classification (NCBI taxonomy): domain Eukaryota; kingdom Metazoa; phylum Mollusca; class Gastropoda; order Lepetellida; family Haliotidae; genus Haliotis; species Haliotis cracherodii. Next base: position 55,778,113 of record NW_027266341.1, read on the forward strand.
AAAACAACCCAGTGGGGATTCTAGGACACAATTTGTTTCAAGAATTCTTGCCATCAGATCAGTTGGTTACACAGAGCTATCTGATCATGTTTGTTGAAAGAAGGCAACGACTGAAGCCAAGGTGATTTGTGTCATGTGACAGTCACGTGACGGGAAGTAGTCCGAACTGATCCCATGTAACTTACAGTTGAGGCGAAGACAAATGAATGGATCCAGGTGACATGGCTTATTGTGTCTCATCTGTTCAAGTGGCGTTGATGCTGCTCATTATATCAACCACTGGTTTGCCCGGTCTGGATTCTGTTATTTACAGGATGATGTGATATTGGTGGAATGTTGCTGACTGAGGCGTTAAAAACAATTCACGCATTTCGGGTTCATCCGAGGCACTGGATGGGAAGAGTCAAGGCTGACTGTGGCTAAACAAGGAAACAGCTGCAGGATTTCTGCAGACATGTTACTGTATTATACTAGAGCCACAAACCTAAGGTGTATTCAAACTCGACGTTAAAAGAAGGCACGTGTTCCCGGCCTGGCGTTCGGTAATAAGGGGCTAAAACAAGGACTGGTCGGTCAGTATACTGTGAGTGAGTGAGTGAGTGAGTTGGGTTTAACGCCGCTTTTAACAGTATTCCAGTTATATCGCGGCGTGTCAGCTTAATGTGGGAGGAAAGCCCCAAGTGATGCAGGTCTCAGACGTTTACCACTTCGGTGAAACCCACGAGCACGGGTATGGTGCTGACAAACCTAGAAACATAATCGGGGCGAACCGGGATTCGAACCCACAATTTGCGTCCCTTGGGCACGCCAGAAACCTATGATTGTGGGTTCGAATCCCGGTTCGCCCCAATTATGTTTCTAGGTTTGTCAGCACCATACCCGTGCTCGTGCTGAATGAACCCCATAGAAAATGTTTTCCATGGGAGATTAATAGAAAGCATAACGTTATAACTCATAACATAACCTGGTTCTGTACAATACACATTTGTGTGGAGGGGAGGTTTGCAGGCTCACTACAGTGAAAGTGGGAAGTTACTAAAAGATAACCATGCGGAAATATCGTGTCGTTACTTAATACTATTAATTAAATTTACTTGATATTCAAAGAAATATCAGTGATTATTCATACGTGACTGCATCTATTCAACAAAATGAAGCTTAAATCAACGTGATTAATATTTACGACAATTCGTGATTTGTTATGTTTCCTTTCAGAAAACTCTTCATACTTTTCAACTATTACTCGGCCACAGTTAAATATTGTGCATGTAGTATTACCTTGTTGAGTATTCCAGGGTCATGCGACTGCAAGGTTTGTTTAGACCTCGTCCATGTCAATATTTGCATGGTTTGGACAGCACTGATGCATAGGTATGGATAACAAAGAGCCGAGGAAGTGTTTTTTCAAAAATATTTCAACATGAGCAAGTCTTAACACAGGCTGACCTTCTTCATCTTCCCGGGGCAAGGGCGTTAACTGACTACAAAAGTCCAGTTTCTAGCCTTGCCGAACTCGGCTGAAATTTCCAGGCTCGATCGTAGCTCCACCAGTGGATATTACAAATTATGTTCCTTCCACGCCCCTCCTACTGACCAATCAGATCCCATCTCTCATATCGCTTATATTTGCTTCAAACAAAATGGCGGCGCCCAGTGACGGCGATCTGAATGATAATCAAGACCTATATTGTAATAAAACGGGTCTTACCCCGCGAAGTGCATCAAATCACTTGAGCACCATGATTGAAAACATGAAAAGTTTTGCAAAATATCTGTCGACGCCAAGTTGGTTGTACACATGCTTTGCAATTCCTGCAGTCGACCGAAATCTGTGCGTTGAAATCAATGTTGTTTACAAACTGGATGTCTAGATCTTAACGCGATATTGATTGGACTATGCATATACTCGTTAGCCAAATTGTAACTCCGGAATTACAGCCTAGTTCGGCGAGGGTTTAAACTGGACTTTTATAGTCAGTTAACGCCCTTGCCTCGAGAAGATGGACTTTCTTATAGGAGTACCGACCATGGGTCAAAATTCATCGTAGGCCACTTGCTCATAGTTGTTATTAAATAAGCATGTGCTACACTGTTATGATATATCTTTATTTGACATCACAAATGATGGAGATTGGAAACACAAAACAGGAAAGAGAACATAATGCAACACATGATTGTATAATGTAAATGTACATAATCCTCTAGTTATTTTACCTCGAAAACAACATTCACTCATTTTAGCCATACTTCCGTACTACGAGAAGTCCAAAACCTTTAAGACTAGAGAAAAACAAAAAGGACCAATTGGCAGTCATTTGGACATGTCTAATACCTTTCATACCAATATTTCAAAGCTTTAAGTAACTTTATAATTTGCTGTTTCAAATGGGCCAAAGAGCGCCCTTTCCAAACTCGTCCTTACATTGTTGATTATTTTTTTATCGTGGTTTTGGCTCCGATTAGCCGAATCCGTCAAAAAAAAGTTACTCCCACTCCATGTCATGCAACGCTGTCAAATTTAAGGTTGATGTTTTGCTGACTGAAACAAACGTGTCCTCCAGTACGTTCACAGCTGTTCGATGGCTGTCAAGGATCTCACGACGTCAACTGACGTCAATTACTTCACGTCACATGCTTTGTTTAAAAAACTGGATGCCTCGGCATGTTGTTCAAAGAGAATGAAAAGCTCACAAAATGAATATTTCAAAGCAACCTATATCAAATAGAATGGACTTTGACAGAGTGATCGTTTGAATGTAAACATGATTGGACGAAGTTGTCTTTGATACAGAGAGTGAAATAAACCGTAGTCATTGCCACCCTGTCTTTGATGGAGTGAACAAAAGCTTTCAGTTGAACAGGCATGTATGTGCATTTAGCCAACACCTGGTTTCACGTGGCAGACAGTTACTCATGTACTCTGCCTCCAGGGAATAGCTCCAGTATAGCAATTGATGAATTGGTGGCGGTTGGGTAGCTCACTCGTCATGCCGAAGGTCCGGGTTCGATTCCCCACATGGGTACAATGTGTGAAGCCCATTTCTAGTGTCCCCCGAGCTGATATTATTGCTAAAGCGGCGAAAACATACTCACTCACTCGTTTGACCAATTGGTGTGTAGTGATTAGAGTGTTTCGGTTATCCTTGACCTTGGCCTATTTCTTGCCTTGTTGAACACAAATGATTTTCCTAGATTTAGATAAGTAACCTTTCATTGAAATGCTGTGCAGTGATAAGCTGAAGATATGATTATTTTGAAAATGTCATTGTTTTAGTAAACGTTAAGATTGTCTCCGAAAATATTCCTAAAACAACCACCACAAGATTTCTGTAGCTTATTTTAACAGAAAGTAAAAGCTCGTCTGTCTGTCCGCCGTCAATATACACAGGCTGCGCTAGGAACATCTCCTCTGAAACAACAGGGTTTGTGGACCTGACACATGCCGTTTTTGATCCAAACAAATGCCGGTGCCTACTTTTAGATCTCGCGGAAGCCCCCCCCGGTTTAAAAGATGGCGGCCACGTTTGCCGTGATATCTAAATAAGAAGTCGATACTTTCGCTGTTTATCAACACTCCTTTTAACCGTTTTCCAAACACTCATAACTACACAAATGTTAGATTGAGAAAGTTTCATTTCAGTCATTTACCGTTTTGCGAAAATAGAAAAAAAATGAAAGAGACCGTGCTTCGATTTCTTCCCGACCTTATGAACTATATCGTGACGTTTATTGTGTATATGTTGTTTATATTTATTTGTTGTTTAACGCCGCACTCAGCAATAGTCCAGCTATATGACGGCAGTCTGTAAATAATCGAGTCTGAACCAGACAACCCAGTGATTGATATCATGAGAATCAATCCACGCAATTGGGATACGATGACATGCATCAACCAAGTCAGCGAGCCTGACCACCCGATCCCGTTAGTTGCCTCTTACGCAAGCCAAGCATGGGTTGTTGAATACCTATTCTATCCCGGATCTGCACAGGTCTTAAAGAGTGTGTGACATATACTATAGCCTTTACCTTATCGCAGCATTCACCATCGTTATTACTATGTACAATCCGAGAAATATGTAAATCCAAATTAAACACCAAGCTTGGTGAAATACCGTTACCGGTGTGTGATTAAATGGGTGAGTGAGTAAGTTTGGTTTAACGCTGCTTTGACTGTATTCCAGTTACATCACGGCGTATCCGCTTGATCACAGTGGAAATCCAAAGGGTCCACTTTACAGAAACCAACGACCACTGATAGGGTCCTGAAGAGAATCTAGGTTTCGAACCTACGATCGGAGGATTCTAGCACCACTAGGAGACATCTACATCTACGGCGCCTTGAATAGATTTGAACAATTTGTTCAATTGAAATCGTTTCATCTCCCCACACAGGCTGAAAAGAAGCGTGCTTGAATATAGCCGAAAACGTTTCTACCTTTAAGCTGGAGAATTCCAAAATCCGCTATTACGTAGCAATCTTTAGCCGCACAAAGCGATGCTTTTGGTGTGTACTTTTCTTATTAATCAAATCGCCAATGGGTTGCAAAGAGACCGCCCAAGTTGACACTTATTAGGAGCTAAACTTCTACAGAAAGAAAAAACTGCATATTCTTGGTCGCTGAGAGAGAAGAGTATTAAGAAATCAATTTCAACAGAGCGGTTTGATGGATAGAAAGCTGTCTCTTTGGAGATGGCCTATGTTGACCTCGACAAGCACGTGCCACTTGCTGTCAGCGCCATCTGGAGAACATCACCCTAGACACATCAATGAAGCGACAGTCGTCACCAAATAAGTTGCTCTTTTATTTGCTCTTTTATTCTGTAAACGCAATCAGTAACATAGTTTTCAATTAGACGTAATTTTTGTAAAAATGAAGATATTGACTTAAAGATGAGGATGGCCATTAAGAAGTCACGCCTGACAGGAGAAATCGTTTCAAGTGACTTCATTTAAACGTTGTTTGATAAGGCGTGGGGATGATCTTATGGTATTGTTGAACCAGCCATCTGTACGGATTTGAGGAATAAATACCTCCGCGGTACTCATCAATGCATAATTGTTTGATACAATTTAATAGATTGCTGACCCGTGATGTTCCCGGTCAGAACATGTTTTCGGCAACCCATGCTTACCGTCAACGCGACTATGTTTGTCGTATTGGACGGTCAGACTTGCTGACTTGGTTGATGCATGTCATCGTATTCCAATTGCGTGGATCGATGCCCATGATGTCAATGACTGGATTGTCTGGTCCAGACTCGATTATTGCAGAGGAACATTGCAGAGTGCGGCATTGAATAATCAATCAATCAAACAAACAAACAAACAAACATAACAGATTGTTGTTGGACGCATCCTCGATTATCCAGTGTATTACGTCTCCATTCTATCATGATAAATACCTTGGACTCAGTCGCCACCATAGTTGAGTTTCAGAAGTGAGGTCACAACCCCGATCGTTCAAAGCTCTTGCTTTGCACAGATTATCGCTCGCTCGTGAGAAAATGTTGATTGAACGGTTAGTTGTCGCATCGTGCCATTCGAATCGGACTCAAAGCAATGCTATGGCAGCGAATGAGTTCAGGGTATTTAGGGAAATATATTGGAGATATCATACACTGGATAATAGAGGCTGTGTGGGATGCAGCGATCTTCAGAAGCGTTTAATATTTGTAATGACAGTTGTTGATTCCAACACGTCCTTGTAAACACGAATGAAAGGCCAGTGAACGAGTAACTGGCCAATCTGTCGTGGTCAATATTGCAGAATAGTATCACTGACCGAGACTGGGGCTTTAATTACAAACCAGTGGTCGATAGTGCGGCAACATCATCAACGTTGTCTGTACTGTAGCATGCTAGATCAACCATGTCACATCCATGTGTTAACCTTCAGATTAGTCTTCATGTGTAGTCACCAAGTGAAGGCGTTTTAACTATTGCAGTAGCCAAAACAGCCTTGTCAGTATTATTGTAATAGTACGGAAGCGTAGTAGGGCCACGGTGATTTTTTTTTATCTAAGTATCTCCTACGTAGGAGTTAATATCTTCGCAAAATTGACTTCGAACACATTGTATACGTGTGGGGAATAGAACTACAATGCTGCCCCTGATGCATGGGGGAATTTTGGTTCTGGAGAATCGGCGCGACTGTTTTATAATTTTATGCATAAAATAGATATAAACAACAAATACGGTATTTTTGTTATCTATCTTTATTCAAGAAATAAACACTGCTGTTGTAGCCATTTATGAAACAGTGGTATAAAAATGGGCGAGGCTTTGGTGTTTGAAAAGTAAATGTTTCACAAAATGTAATATCTAAATACACTGAACTTAATACATCCATTAGTCGACATACAAGTATAACAAGAATTAAATATTTCTTATAACAAACATAGACATATTTCAATAAACAAGAAGCTATTTTGAAGTTGGAGTGAGTGAGTGAGTTGGGGTTAACGCCGCTTTCAACAGTATATCAGTAATATCACTTTGTGTCAACTTGATGTGGGAGGAAAGCCTGTGCAGGTATTACACGTTTACAAAATGGTGTGACAATCGATCACGAGTCGGTACTGACAAACGTAAAAACATAATCAGGGCAAGCCGGGATTCGAACCCACGATATTAGCCTTCTGGCAAGCCTCAGGGACGCAACTCTGCGCACCTATTCCGGCGTTTTAGACGACTGGGCACCCGTACCCCCGAACGGTGTTGAGGGAGAACAAAACCGACCTTAATTGCTAGAGTAACATTCATGCCAGCTACAATGCTGCTTTCACCAATCTGCACTGATTTTATAAGTACACAACATCCTGGAATTATAAAATTGCATTACATTTACTTTTACAATTAATATATACGCTTAATTTAGATTGGGGAACGGTGCCCCAGTCGTCAGAGAAGCGCCAGAGTTGCGTCCCTTTAGAAGAACCAGACACCAACGATAGCCTAATGATAAGTGGTAAACGTCTTATACTTGCATCACTTCGGTCTTTCCGCACACATCAAGCTGATAACTGTAACCATATTCAAAGCGGCTTTAACCAAACCCATTCACTCACTTATGTCAACACTAATAGGGGAGACGGGTGGCCCATTTGTTTAAGGCGCCGCGATTCGCTGTGCAGAGTTGCGTCCCTTGGGCATGCCAGAAACCTATGATTGTGGGTTCGAATCCCGGTTCGCCCCGATTATGTTTCTAGGTTTGTCAGCACCATACCTTGCTCGTGGGTTTCACCAAAGTGGAAAACGTCTAAGACCTACATTACTTCGGGCTTTCCTCCCACATTAAGCTGACACGCCGCGATATAACTGGAATACTGTTAAAAGCGGCGTTAAACGCAACTCACTCACTCACACAACACTAACATGATGATAATGATATAAATGTTCAGCGTAAACATCACAAGAACAAAATCAACTTATTAAATGCTATTTTTTTGGCTTGATTTTCAAATGATGGAAATGGCTGCTAAATTCAAAATGTTCGAAGAGCTTGAAATCATTGAAAACAGATATATACTCCAAAATGAAATTGGGAAACGATTATAACAGGGTTTTGTTTGACACGTGACTGCATCAATAACGTGTCACATTGGCCACTAAGTCACATGCGTGAGTGAGTGAGTGAGTTTGGTTTTACGCCGCTTTTAGCAATATTCCAGCAATATCACGGCGGGGGACACCAGAAATTGGCTTCACACATTGTACCCATGTCGGGAATCGAACCCGGGTCTTCGGCATGACGAGCGAACGCTTTAACCACTAGGCTACCCGACCGCCCCCGTGAGTGAGTGAGTTTGGTTTAACGCTGCTGTTAAAAGCGTTTTAGTTATATCACGATGAAACTGATGCAGGGGTTAGACTTTTACTACTTTGGCAAAACCGACGAGCACTGATATTGGAATGACAAACCAAGAAACATAATCAGGGAAAATCCGGGGTTCGAACCCACAGCAATAAGATCCTGGCATGCCTAAGGGACTCAACTGTGCACAACAATAAACAGCACCTTATGAATCATATATGCTGAACGCAGGGGAAATAGTGTCTGATATACCGATATTGGTGTGTGTTCCAATAGTTTCCTCAATAAGAATATGTACAGATAAACCTCGTTTGTCCGAACCCTGTGAATGTGGACATTCCTTTTCCGGATTATTATTTGGGTAACAAAATATATTATTAAAGGGACATTACTCTAAACCATGAACATTAACCCGGCATTTGGTTTAACCGGACCATTTAATTAAAACGATACCGGAGTAACGGGGTTTCACAACATGTGTATTACTACGTGTACAAGGTCTACTTTGAATGAGAATGAGATGGTTTAAGTAACGTTAACATTATAAAAGTGTGGAATTAATTTTGTGTGGAGATAATGAAGAACTGTGTGAAATTGAACAGTGCTTTAAGTAACAAATTAGTGAAACAGATTGAAATATTTTTTAAAAAGCATGTTATTGCTTTCAAAGTGAATTAGTCTCCTCCTGATGGATCTTGGTTGGCATACGCTGTGATGCATATGCTGGTTTTGGCAATGAAACTTGGCAACACGGATATAAACATATAACGGAGAAACATTGGTTAAAGACACGGATGTTGTTAGTGCTGAAAATGGAAAGATACATGTACAAATACAGGCATGGTAAAAGTGTGCAGAGGTTTATAATATCCACAATAATAAGATGGCGTCGCCTAATATTTGTACTTTCAGAACTTGTCGTTTTAGTTCGTCTTCGAGATTCAGAAGTCAGATATGCTGGTTTGAATGTTTCGCTCACGTGTGCGGATGATAAGGAAGCCTCGACGCTGATTGGCTGAAAATGCACCCCCCACAGCGGTGTCCTCACATTTTCAGACGTATTGTGTCGGAAAGAAATATCGGATTTTCGTCTCGGCTTATTCGGTTACCTGGTATACATGTATTATCGTGAGTAAACATTTAATTTTCAGATATTGCAAATCACACTTAAAAGAAGAAAGACGCTTCAACCTTTTTCGGCCTTATATTTACATATGAGTACATTGCGAGATATATTTAATATTCATAGCTACTAAATGTGAAGTTGCCTATAGAAGAAAAGCGTACAACACATTTATATATTGGGCGACACCATTTTTCATAAGTATTAGTACATAAGGAGAAACAAGTACGTGTGTTTCCTATTTCAGCCCTACCAAAATAGGGTTGATACATGTAGGTAAGTAGGCAGTAGGTAGCCCCACCCCATCCCACCCCACATCCCCACCTCCACCCCGCCCGATAATCTCATTACTTGAAGATAAGGGACAGACCGTTTCATGTCCTTTTTCTCAAGCATTTCATATTCTATTTCCCAATTTTGTGGAACAATTTATTTTTTCGATAATATCCCAGCCCCGGAATATCAAATTGTCGGATCCTAATTGCTTTGTCTACAGTGAAGCGCGACAAAGTTTCACTGGTAACATAATTGTTAACTACGGACAATATCAGAATGATGTTAAAAGGTGTGATTCAACTCAAGACAAAAGAGACTACAGAATAGGGTCGGGAAACCGGAAACACACAATTAATTAAACTATTAATGGACAAATTAACGCTTCACCAACTCAAATAATACAATTGGTACAGGTGACGATGGTGGTGATGATGATGATGATGATGATATGTTGTGAGGTCACAACCAAGAATGTGTAGAAATTTGCAAAAAAATAACATCTTGATATGTATTTTGATAGGTGCTTTCCACAGAGGAAAATACAGGAACGGTATGTAAACAAATCCACATCAAAATAGACTTGGTGAGGAACGGCGTAGTCAGTCGTTCAGTAAGGCCACAGCGAACTATGTCTTTCTCTAGCTTCTACCGAGACGTCTAGTACTCAAATACCATTGTTTGGCAAGAATCGGAGGCCTTGGTGGGATACTATAAGAAGATGAAGCTCATATTACCGAAGAAGATGACTGGCTGTTGTACTTATGAATTCTACACTACATGATGTGTTTGAAATTTTAAACGTGTATATTTTATGTCCCATAAAAGCATACAGACAACAAAAGCAAATGGCGGTGTGACTGAAGCTCGGGTTGTGACACACCGCGACGTACAAGATACCGCATACATGAGCAGGAGAACATTGAGGTACAAATGAACAGATGTTCTTTGGCATCTTGTGTGAACATTTTAGGTTTACATAACATGCTAAGTCTCTTCCCGGAGTCGCCTGATATGACCATCTCGTTTGGCTTGTTATTTAGGATTACCCAATTTTACATACCGTATTTCCTCCACAAAGAGCCGGGTCCCTCTTAACTTTACTTGTCTATCCAGTCGGTTTGTATGCTGTAGTGGAACATTTATGTTAAAGCTGAAATGTTTATTTGAATAAAATTGGCACGCTCTTTTTAATGCCTAAAAAACAAGCAATTACACTTTTTTAAAAGATGCTTTCGGCACAGAATTGTAGTTGAATACAATATATGGTACACACACATGGTTTTCTGAAGCCATGGTGAGAATTCATTAGTCTTAATTGACCAAGTCCTTACACGAGGCCCAGTTCGTAATTTCGACACATTCCTAAATAGAGGCGACTCTGGAGTAAATACGGTATTACTATTTTGGGATGTTGAGCCATTTGAGATATCAATAAAGACATTTCATGTTGCTTATGGCATGTTTGACGTGACTAATGGTATGTTTGATATGGCTTGTCATGCGTAATTTGGCTTATGACACGTTTGATGTGGCTTATGACACGCTTGATGTAACTTATGACATGTTTGATGTGACTCATGACATGTTTGATGTGACTTTAATATGTTTGATTTATGTTTAGTTGCCAATATGTTTAATGGCCAACATTGTGGGCTCCTTCAGAAATTCAACACCCCGTATATGTCAACATTAGTTTTAATCCAATAACATTACTCAATGCTTGTTCTGTAACCAAAAGATGGACAGCAGCTCTGGAAAGTATGAAGTATTGTTGTTATTGTTTGACCTGTCAATAAGGTAATTGACGAGTGAGTGCACAAAGTCAGTACAGATATGTCGTGTCAGGTTAAGGTTGTACCGGATGCCCATACAATAATCATTAGGCCACAACAAATGAATTGTTTGTAAGTTGTTTTCAGTTTTCCGAAGATTATTTACGAGGTTATTTATAACCCGAGGCATTATTTTCAAGTTGACGACAGAATTAGGGCTATATTATGAATCCTTCGGGCCACCAAGTGCACAGAACAATATTGTTTTAACTCTCTTAACGAAACAGTGTGTACCCACTTGAATGTCTTCAAATATATGATACACTTACGTGTGCTTAGAACATCCCATTCTTCAGAACTAATTAAGTTACTATTAAAGTAATTGTATTATCTCGAATACCTTACCTCCTCGAACGAAGCTAAATTTGACAAACGAATAATTTTTTTGCTGAGGCCTAAACATCCCGAAGGTATATCATGAGGAATTGAGTGTAGGGATTTCATGGGGTAGCCAGTGACAATGGCGCCGTGCTGGACTTCAGGGGTATTTGAAAAATGACTTCAAAAGATAAAATGTGTCTTGGATGATGATGAAGTATTGGTTGTTATCTCTTCACAGTTACACAAATGTCCTCTCACCCCGTGTATCCTCATACGTCCATACTGTCGTTACTTCAGCACCACAAAGCCTGCTTCAAGAAACGGGAACCTTTTCTTCGAGCACCCTATCACATAACACACATAAAGAGTCATTTCTCAAACACACTCTCTTGTCCACAAGTGTTATAATCCTCGGTCACAACACATTGTTGAAGTTCCTGTATGCTCTACTGATCTATTTCTGTGTCCTTGGCACATAATACACACCTTGCCTTGGACACCAGATTGTTACTAGTCAGCTTGTCCTTGACATCAGATTATCCTTGAACATAATACATATCTTGCCTTGATAACAGATACACAATTTTAAGCCTGTCCTTGAAACTAGATTATGCTTGATATCCACATTTTGCCTTGATAATAGCTACATAATTTAGAAGCTTATCCTTGACATCATATGGTTAATAGTCAGCTTGTCCTTGACACTAGCCCTTCCTTGACACACCAGGTTCGTAGTAGCCGGTTTAACCTTGATATACCAGGTACGTGGTAGCCATCTTAACCTTGATATACGAGGTACGTTATAGCCAGCTTATCCATGACACGCATGGTACGCGCTAGCCAGCTAACCTTGACACACCAGATACGTATTAGCCAGCTTATCCTTGACACACCAGGTACGTACTAGCCAGCTTATCCTTGACACACCAGGTACGTACTAGCCAGCTTAGCATTGACACAGCAGGTTCGTAATAGTCACTTTAACCTTGACATGCCAGGTATGTATTAGCCAGCTTAACCTTGACATACCAGGTACGTTACAGTTAGCAACCTTGACACACCGTGTACGTCATAGTCAGTTTTACCTTGGCAAAAAAAACAACGTTATAGCCGGTTTAACCTTGACATACCAGGTACGTTATAGCCGGTTTAAGGTTGACATACCAGGTACGTTATAGCCAGTTTTACTTTGACATACCAGGTACGTTATAGCAGGGTTAACCTTGACATACCAGGTACGTTATAACTTGTTTTACTTTGACATACCAGGTACGTCATAGCCGGTTTAACCTTGACATACCAGGTACGTTATAGCCGGTTTAACCTTGATATACCAAGTACGTTATTTCCGGTTTAACCTTGACATACCAAGTACGTTATAGCCGGTTTAACCTTGACATACCAAGTACGTTATAGCAGGGTTAACCTTGACATACCAAGTACGTTATAGCTAGTTTTACCTTGACATACCAGGTACGTTATAGCCATTTTAACCTTGACATACCAAGTACGTTATAGCCATTTTAACCTTGACAACCAGGTACGTTATAGCTGGGTTAACCTTGACATACCAGGTACGTTATAGCAGGGTTAACCTAGACAACCAGGTACGTTATAGCCAGCTTAACCTTGACACACGAAGTACGAAATAGCCAATTTAACCTTTACATACCAGGTACGCAAAAACAAACTTGAACCCGGTAAATGGTGGACCTTGATATACAAGACATGAATGGAAGCTTGTACTTAATGCGAGCAAAACAACAATCGTAAGATTGACCTTGACCTTGATGCTTGGTACACGTATTATCCTTGACACATGCTTTCCATCATATCCTTGACACAGCCACTTTGTAATCACATTATCCTTGACACATGCTTCCCGTCTTGTCCTTGACATCAGATACTTAGTAATCACATTGTCCTTGGCATATGTTTCACATCTTGTCCTTGATCCAGATACGTAATAATCCTGTGCTTGCTTGGCTAATAATCCATTGTAATCACCACGTCCTTGAAACATGATGCGTCCTTGACACACAATAAACAACTTGTTCCTGACACCACGTGGATAAAAAGAATGCGTTTGCAAATTAGTATACAAAGAATTCAATCGAAGACAATCAGCACTGACGAAAAGTTAAAAACTGAGCTTGTTTACAGGTCACTCCATGTTTAGTTCCATTCACAGAGATGTAGAAAAGAAAACTGTTTGTCAATGTGGGTTGAACATCTAACAGGGAATGTAGTTGTTAGGTACATGGATTTTTGTCAATGACAGATATGTTTTCTATCACTGCTTCAAGACATACACGTTTTACTCTGAAAGGAGAAACCGACAAATATTTTTTTCACACACTTTTTTATCAGGACACCCTGAATCACCTGCAAACAATCTATTTTTTTATGTTAAAACCTGAGTCAATATCATTTTCCAGAAACATTTTATGGAAAAAATATTATTTTATTTTTAATCCAAGCCGGGGCAGACATCTTGTTACACAGTATCTCAAGGTCGCATTTGTCGAATATAGTAGGGGCGCTGCGAAGGTTGTCTGATGATGGCGTAACGCGTTTCACACCGAACTATACCAGATGTCTAGCGATTCGTTCATGTATCGTCTGACGGCTTTAGACAAACGTAGGTGTATTGTAAAGAAAGCCCAAAGGGGCATGCCTTAGATGTTGTAATTACACTAGCAAGCATACTGTCTGTACTTCATCCCATTACCAGTTTAGTCGCACTTCACACATTAGCACCGAGACTAAACGAACACGTAATGATATCATCTGTGCATTTGATCATTTTCACACCGCTTTGGATAGCAAATGTCATTTGCTCGGTCGCAGTCTCGGGAATTAAGACACACCAAAACCAAGCGGATCTTACAAGGAGCTGGACATCTATATAGTCATTTACACATTGTCTATCTGACCCACATACGATGCCCAGGAAAGAACCCAGCTTATTGACAATGATTTTGAGCATTCAAGGATGACATTGTATATTATTGTCCGCCGTACATACACGGATCCATATGACTTGACAAGAAATTGAGCATATTAGTTAAATGTTTGTAAATTATATGTGTCCAAGCAGAAGACCCGCTGGAAAAGGACGAAGCTGATGACCAAATAATGGGCATCTCAAGTAGTTATGTATATTGTCTATCTGCCCACACACAAACGACCAAGCTGATCTGTGATCGAGCATCTAAAGTAGTCATTTATCCTTTATGTATCTGTCCCACGTAAGAAAGTTCAAGCTAACCTCACCAGTGATTGGGCATCTAAAGGTAGTCATTCATACATTGTCTATCTTCCCAACATCATCCTCCCGAGGCGAGGGAGTTAACTGACTCTTAAAAGTCCAGTTTCCACCCTTGCCGAACATGGTTGGAATTTCTGGCTTGATCATAGCGCCACCAGTGGATATTACGAGTCATGTGCCTTCTATGCCCCTCCTATTGACCAATCAGATTCCACCACTCATTTCACTTGACTTGCTTCAAACAAAATGGCGGCGACAATCTACACGATCTGATCGATGATCAAGAGATATAATGTAATAAAACGAGTCATACCGGGCGAAGTGAATCACATCACTTGAGCACCTTGATTGAAAACATGAAAAGATTTGGAAAATATCTGTCAACGCCCAGTTGACGGTACACATTGTTTGTGAATCCTGCAGTCGACCGAAGTCTGCACGTTGAAGTTCATGTTGTTAACGAACCGGATGTCGATTTCGTTACGCGATTTGGATTGGACTGTGCATAGACTCGTTAGTCCAGTCAAAATATAACTCCATAATTGCAGCCTAGTTCAGCAAGGGTGGAACAGTCAGTTAACTCCCTTTGCCTCGGGAAGATGGCCCGACATAGGAAGGACCAAGCTGACCTGACCAGTGATTGAGCATTTAATATAGTCGTTTATACATTATCTATCTGCCCAACACACGAGGACCGATATATAACAGCCAGCAGACACACCCCGACAATCCAAAGGCACAGGTATGTGTAGAGACCAATGATTTGTATGACCGTGAACATGTACACTGTCCGGTCGCACCAGTCGCTTGGGCGATGGAGACGCGGCGAGTATTGTGGTTCCCACAACATGAACACCCAGTAGGACCCGAGGACCTGCCACACCATTAGGAATGTGTTCAACAGAAGGTTCATCACGCGGTACGTGCGTGACGTCAGAGCGGCGCTGTCTCCTACGTCATAGAACGTGTCTGCACTATCGTCTTTTCGTGACTGTATCGCTCGCCATAGGTTGATGGTCAGCTTAAGCATGCCGAAACACCCGCCCACTAACAGGTAGACCGGGATACGGGGTTCAAGCGGACAGTCGTTGAGGTACTTCACACCTGAAGAAGACAAGGCAACAGTTAGGGATAGTATATAAAGTCATTATTTGATATGGCTGTCTGTCACCCGATGCCAACATCCCACTGAAGCCGTGATGTAACTGTATACCCATCAAAGCGGATTCAAACCCAACTCACTCACTCCATATCGACATCAAGCTGACACACCGTGATGTAACTGGAATACTGTCCAAAGCGGCTTCAAACCCAACTCACTCACTCCTCATCGACATCAAGCTGACACACCGTGATGTAACTGGAATACTGTCTAAAGCGGCTTCAAACCCAACTCACTCATTCCTCATCGACATCAATCTGACATGCTGTGATGTAACGGGAATACTGTTCAAAGCGTCTTCAAACCCAACTCACTCACTCCTCATCGACATCAAGGGGCGGTCGGGTAGCCTAGTGGTTAAAGCGTTAGCTCGTCATGCCGAAGACCCGGGTTCGATTCCCGACATGGGTACAATGTGTGAAGCCCATTTCTGGTGTCCCCCGCCGTGATATTGCTGGAATATTGCTAAAAGCGGCGTAAAACCATAATCACTCTCTCTCTCTCTCTCATCGACATCAAGATGCCACACCGTGATGTAACTGGAATACTGTTCAAAGAGCATTCAAACCCAACTCACTCACTCATCAATATCGACATCAAGCTGACACACCATGATGTAACTGGAAAACTGTTCAAAGCGCATTCAAACCCAACTCACTCACTCCATATCGACATCAAGCTGGCACGCCGTGATGTAACTGGAATACTGTTCAAAGCGGCGTTATACCCAACTCACTCACCTGACACCTCACGAGATTGCTTTTTTGAAAGGACCCATGGCAGCCTATGCTTGGCGACTAAAATGGATCGGATCGACAGCATCTTCCCGAGGCAAGTTGAAACTGGACTATTATAGTCAGTTAATGCCCTAGCCTCGAGAAGATGCATGGTCAGGTTCGGTGACCGAGCTGATTGAGTAACATTCTTCAAAATATCAAACACCGGTTTGTCTGGTCCAGACTCGACTATATACAAGCTATCGCCACGAATCTTGAATTGTTGAGTGCGGCGTTAAAAAACAAACACAACTGACCCAACCTTCAGTTGACAAATAGAAATGTCTGTTTTACTTTCTCAGGTGATGCATGTAGATCAAGTGTAGAGTAAGTGTTTTTTTACGCTGCAGGTAGCTGTATTGTATCTATATTGATCTAAAACATAGGTAGACCAGCCAGGCATAATTGACAGCAAGGGGCAAAATGTAGTCCTATCCTTCCTATCCTCGATTATCACCAGTCATGGACTGCTGGAGATATATTCTGGAGCAGATTCATTATCAGAGTGAGTGAGTGAGTTGGGTTTAACGCCGCTTTTAACAGTATTCCAGTCATATCACGGCGTGTCAGCTTAATGTGGGAGGAAAGCCCGAAGCGATGCAAGTTTCAGACGTTTACCACTTCGGTGAAACCCACGAGCAGGGGTATGGTGCTGAAAAACCTAGAAACATAATCGGGCGAACCGGGATTCGAACCCACAATCATAGGTTTCTGGCGTGTCTAAGGGACGCAACTCTTCACAGCGAATCGCGGCGCCTTAGCCGACTGGGCCACCCGTGCCTCCCATTATCAGAGCCACGTGTATGATAAATCAATACAAATCTGAACTGGCAATATTGATAAAAATGGAAAACGTTCCAGCAGTTTTATACAAATGTAAATCAATAAGAAATTAGTCAATATTGGACAAGTCCCGTTTATGTACAAGGTCAGTAATGCGTCATGCCATTGGTTAAATATTATGTAGTTTGAAATAAGTCCTCAGAGTCTTAGAACTCAGTGTCTCATGTATTGGAAGCGAAGTATTTACCATAAACTCTATACAAATAACAACACGAATGTTAATGATCTAAATTATGTAACAATGCAAATACTGTACAAAAACTACTTTAATACATCTGCAATGGCTACACGAAAACGTCGGATCGAATCCCCGATGCAACGATGCAAAAGCACTGCTGCACCGGAAACTATGGCAAATGTCAATGTACTTTTCATGGAAGGTGCTCAATCGATCACGACATCCGTACACAATGCATTTCCTTTGATAGGACGCAATCAGATCGTGCAGCATGGACCTCTGGTATCATTTTAAAGATTAAATATGCACTTCTATTTAACGCTATTAGTCTTTTCCCAGCTAATGCCTTCTCTTGTTTAAAGAAGCCACGTTCCTGATGAAAATGAAACACTTCCTGTAAAGCTAGCGTCCATGACTCGTAACCTATTATGATATCAAATATTGCTCTTTGCAGAACAAACACGTCTAACCCTGCATGAGCAAACACTGCACTTATCTTCAGTGACGGGAACAGAGCGTTACTTGCAGTGAAGTGACTTGATGGAGGAAGTTAAGATTTTAAAAAATAAAGCAGGGATGAATCGTGTTAGAATAAATTATCGATCCCAAGCCAGCCTATGCTTGTCGTATGAAACGACCCATGAACGTTCCGGGTACGTATGAAGGACTTAAGAGATCGGATAGTCAGGCTCGGTGACCTGGTTGATTGCAAGTTCGTATCCCAATTTCGTGGATCGATTCTCGTGCTGTCAAACACTGGATTGTCTGGTCCAGCACTCGATTATTTACAGACCGCCGTCATGTAGCTGGAATATTGCTGCGAGGGGCGAAACAAACACAATCGTATGAAGCGACTGTGGATTGGGTTCGGTGACTAGATGTCATCGTGCCCCGTCGGCGTGGGACTTTGCTCATGATATCGACCACTGGTTTGTCTCGTTCATACACGATTAATTACAGGTCGTTGTCCTATAGTTCAACATTATTGGCTTTGGCGTAAAATAACACTCATACACTGTTTAATAGTGAGTGAGTGAGTGAGTTTGATTTTGCGCCGCTTTTAGCAATATTCCAGCAATATCAAGGCGGGGGACACCAGAAATGGGCTTCACACATTGTACCCATGTCGAGAGGCGAACCCGGGTCTTCGGCGCGTCGAGCGAACGCTTTAACCACTAGGCCACTTGACCGCCCACACTGTTTAATAACTTCAGTAAACCTATATATCATTGCTTCACTTACATGTAATGAGGTGAGGTGAGGTGAAAAATGGGGTTCAACGTCGCGTCCAAGATTATTGCATTTATATAGCGACGTGCATGTACGTGTGTGTGTTTGTGTGGCTGCTTGTACTAGTCCGGACAGTCACTTGTTTTAGCCCCTTAATGCCGAGCGCCAGACAGGGTTACAACAAGTGCCATCTTTTAACGTGTTTTGGTATGACGCGGTCGGGGATCGAACCCCGGACCTTCCGCTCTCCGGGCGGACGCTCTACCACTAGACCACGGAAGCGGTCTACATGTTATGAGTGAGTGAGTGAGTGAGTATGTTTTACGCTGCTTTTAGCAATATTCCAGCGATATCACGGCGGCTACATGTTATGACTTCAGAGGGCATTTATATCATTGCGTCAGACACAAGTTATAACTTGTGTGTTTTTCTGTCATTGTAGCACAACCATGCTATAACATGCTTGATGGTTTAGTTTATCTGAACAATTATGACGTCATAAACTGTCCATTACAGCAGTTCTATGCTTGTGTCGCCACAAATAACCGTGGCATTACTGATGCAGACAACGCCTAAATATTGACCCACTCCATCAACGCTGGTGCAAGACCGCATCACACTAAAATGCATATAGACTACCAAACATTGTCACTTGTTCTTTGAAATCACTTCTTTTTTAAAACATTTATTTCATATAAAGAACAATTTCCTTTAATTTAGTTTCCAAAATGTTCAGAAAAACAGAAAACCAAGGTCAGACACACAAAGAACGCTGATGGCCATTCATGGTCATCCATCTGTGTCAATATTTACTGCCAAGCAAATCCCTTTCCGAAGAATGCGCTGTCATAATAAATATGATTTAATATCCATTAGTCTACACGATCTTCACTTACGTCCCAAATGCCGACGAACAAGTAATTAATTTGTTTTACCTTACTGCGTTTTAGATCTCATTTTGAAGACTTGACTATGTTGCGCCATGATGCTTGAACACTTTGCACTACTATCATGGCAGATTATTCCGCGGTAAATGCCAAAGTAGTTCCTTTCCCTTGACTAGAGACAAGTTCAACATGGAATGTCCTTCAAAGGTTATAACTAACAGCAGACAGTGGCACTAGAACGTTTCTTGTGTTTCATCTAATCCCCTGTACCAGATTACAGCCTGAAAAGGTCAATGACATTAATCTCGGGAGCGGATAGATCTAGCATTGTGTGATCATCGGTTCGTGAACGAGTTCCTGCACAATACACAGGAGTTTGACAGTCAGGCAATTGCAAGGCATGACGGTCATGTCCAAATCAATTTGTCATTTAGAGCAGTAAAAACAGTTGCGAAACGTGAAGTGAATGTTGTTTAACGCCGCAGTCAGTAATGTTCCACATACAGGACGTTGTACTGTAGACAAACCAGTGACTGAAAGTATGAGCAAAAGCCGATAGTGCTCATGCTTTCGGTAAATGACATTCCTGATCATATTGGACATTGAACCCGGCGTGATACTTTTCCGGAATGAAGTCCTGTTGAAACTTTACCAAGACAAACACGCTAGTATGTGAGCAGTGTCTCGTTTTTATGATTCAATCAAATTGGGGAGTACCCAAGAACATCTGAGACATTTCATCTTCCCGAAGCAAGGGAATTAACTGACTATTAAAGTCCAGTTTCTACCCTTGCAGAACCAGGCTGGAATTTCGTGGCTCGATCGTAGCGACACCAATGGTTATTTCGAGTTGTGTCCCTTCTATGTCACTCATATTGATCAATCAGATGCCACTTCTCATATCACGCTTCAAACAAAATAGTGCCCCTTGTCAAGAAGATGTGATTGATAATCAAGATCTTTGTTGTAATAAAACGGATCTTGCCCAACGAAGGGCACCATATCTCTTGAGCACCTTGATTTCAAACGAAAAGATTTGGAAAATATCTGTCGACGCCGAGTTGACGGTACACATGTTTTGTAAATCCTGCAACCGACCGGCAGTCCCCATGTTGTTTGTGAACCGGTAGTCGATTTCGTTACGCGAATTTGATCGGCCTATGCATAGACTCTAGTCCAGCCAAAATATAACTCCATTATTCCATCCTTGTTCAGCAAGGGTGGAAACTTGAGTTTTATAGTCAGCTAACTTCCTTGACTAGGGAAGATGGAGATGTTTAGATCAGAGGTTCATAGAACAGTTCTGGCGTCTAATCGCTGCTTTTCCTTACATATCCTTGCCTACCCTATGTCGATTTATGCGACTCAATCATAAGAATAAATACAAGATAGGCAAGATAACCATATCCAAAAAGAAATCTCTGTTTAAAGCAGAGTGCTTTGTACGATTCCGGCCATATTTTAAGCACATGTGCTCAACTATCAAATAGCGATGATACCAGTTGTTCACGAAAAAGTGCGCATATCCTGCTCCACCGCTTTCACACGTCACAAACACATGTCGCGCTGGGAAGGTAAGTCAATTGTTCACCGTAGAATATACGGGAAGGAAATGGTATACGTCAAAATTGGCAATTGCATCTGACATCATTTTTGTCACCGGTGCATCAAATTTGGAAATGTCCTCCACATGTCTACCGTAAAACATTTTGAAAGCTTTAATGGGTCCTTTAATGTTATAACCCTGATCAAACAACTTTTGAGCAAGAATCGTATGACGCTCTTTGAAGTCTTCGTGGAAAGGGCATGCTCGATAGAACCTCAAAAGTTGTGAAATGTCGACAAGGCTGAGGTTGTTGGGATATTACCCGGCATAATGTGAAAGATGACTAATGGCAAGATGAAGTCATCTCTCTTGTCATACAGTCTTGTGGAGCCTCAGTGTTAAATTCAGAACAGTCCTGCTTCAGTTTGTTGAGGCGGGAGGTTGATTATTCACATTGCAAAAGTCAAATGATCATTGAAAACATTGCAAAAGCCAATGTTAATCTATTTTGTTTTAAACAGCAAGACACAACGCCTTACAAGTTCACAAATACAGCTAAACGAGTGCCTGCTTTGTTATTACTTCGTCAATGAAAGTCGTATATTATTATTGTTTAATTGGTATGGTCCGTGCAACTGTTTAACTTGATTACGATAATTTTCTATAGTGATTGTAGGAAAATGTCAACTTGACGTTCGTAACACATTGCTATTGCTCATCAAGCCGATGTGCTAGACTCCTGATTGACTCAGCATCCCGTGATCCCTTTGATATGATCCTGCCCATGCACCTGCGGAACTAACACCGGGTCCTCACTGTGACAGACAGGGGGAGGGGGTCTGCGACTGCATGGGAGGAGCGATGCGCGAGTGGGACAGACGGGGGACTAAGGATAGGATTACCATTCGAGGCAGGAAATTGTCTCGTGGAGGATATGGCTTCGCTACCTGAAATGTTACTAGACTTCCGGTTCGTTCAAACTGCTCGCCGTCATCCAAAGAGATTCACACAGAAGCGTTAGGACAGACATGGTTTGAACGTGTGGTCATCCAATATCAGAGAGTTCAAGATAAGAGAAAACGGAACCCTATTGTAATAGGAGTTTTCGTTCGTTTTCCGTATCCATCGCTAATCTAGAGATTTCCATCAGTCGGGACCGCCAGGCGTGGTGTGAGGACACGCGTCTCTACTACTTAATGTTGGACCAAATGACATCCGTCGATGGGTCTCGCAATAATCTACGCGTCACTTAAAGCACCGGGAATCTTATCTCCCATGTGTGTCCGAAATAACTTGTTGAAACACAGTGCTTGCTAGATGAGTGAGTGAGTTGTGTTTTACGCCGCTTTGAATAGTATTTCACATATATCACGGCGTGTTAGTTTAATATCGCAGCAAATCTCCGAGAGATGTAGCTCTTTAATGAAGTCCACAGGCACGAGCGTCTTGCTGACAAACTAGACTCAAAATCAGGACAAATAAGGATAAATCAACTGCTAACAGGATCCTGCACGATTAAGGGACGCAACTCCCCACATAAATTTGCGGAAGCTCGACGACAGGGCGAACCATGCATGGCGTGCTTATATGGATACTATAGAGCAATAAGAGGTCTTCATGTTTAGAGTGATATACAGGTCAATACTTACCCATTGATAACATCACTATTGGAAGTACCATAGAGAGCGCCAGTATCCCGGTCACAAGGGCTGAAATGCAAATAATAGTCCATGAACCATACATGTTTATGTATTTCCACAATGGTTGGATTAAACGCATTAATAATACAAATTGAAGCAAAACCAAACATTGGGTCAAACATGTTAGTGTATTATCTCAATTTGGGAACACAATATCATGATTATGAAAAATGCTTTTTATATTTTTCACTATTTGAGAATAAGGGAAACAAAGGAAGCGTGATATGTATTTTATGCTTTGCTTCTAGTTGAGAAAAAACAATGACATATGAAGCATGCATTTTCATGCCTTTCCTTTATTTGAGAACAACACCAGCATATGATTAACGACTTTGTGTATTTCCTTTATTTCAGAACAACACTAGTATATGATGAACGACTTTGTGTATTTCCTCTATTTCAGAACAACACTAGTATATGATGAACGACTTTGTGTATTTCCTTTATTTCAGAACAACACTAGTATATGATGAACGACTTTGTGTATTTCCTCTATTTCAGAACAACACTAGTATATGATGAACGACTTTGTGTATTTCCTCTATTTCAGAACAACACCAGCATATGAATAACGTCTTTGTGTATTTCCTTCATTTAAGAACAACACCAGCATATGATTAACGACTTAAATATGTATTTTTATTTCAGAACATCGACGGCATACGAAGCATGAATTTTTAATGTAATTCCTCAACAAGACATAGGCTTCATGTGTTGTACACATGGGGGAACTGAACACGGACCTTCGGTGAGACGAGCGAACGCTTCAACCACTAGGCCACCTACCGTCCCTGTCCTTGTGGTGAGACAACGCACTATCCACTAGACCTTTGCAGAGACACAACATGGAACAAGGGAAAAATAGTCTACGCTCGTGGGGAATTGTTAGAAAATTAAAATGATCTGGAACTCACACGATCAGAACCGCCCACTTGCAGGAACTGCGTTTTCCAACAACGTAGTACTTACTACTTTTACATATAACCGAACACCCCCTGCAGGCGAAGTCGCACGCCCCGTCAGCCTCTTTGTTAGCCTCCTGCAGTTGTAGAAATACGTCATGGCTGGAGTGAGCACTGGACAGAGCGGCGTCCCACTCAAGGTTGGTCTCGTACAGCTGTCGGTCATCGTTGAAGGACTGCAAGACAAAGACAAGCTTAGTGGGCGTGATGGAGAGGCAAGTGGAACGGCTAGACTACGTACATCTCCCCGAGGCAAGGGCGTTAACTGGCTATAAATGTCCAGTTTCCACCCTTGCCGAACTAGGCTGGAATTCCAGAGTTACATTTTGGCTGGACTAACGAGCCTATGCATAGTTCAATCAAAATCGCTTAACGAACTAGATATCCGGTTCGAAAACAACCGGATTTCGGTCGACTGAAGGATTTGCAAAGCATGTATGGTGCCAACTGGGCGTTGACAAATATTTTGATGTTTTTGATCAAGGTGCCCAAATGATTTGATGCACTTCGTGAGATCAGGCCCATTGTATTACAATATAGATCTTGATTATCGATCAGATCGTCTTGACTGTGGGCGTCGACATTTCGATTGAAGCAAGTGATGTGACAGGTTGAATCTGATTGTACGAGGAATATAGAAGGTACGTCACTCGTAATAACCACGGGTGGCGCTACAATCGAGCCTGGAAATTCCAGCCTAGTTCGACAAGGGTGGAAACTGGACTTTAGTCAGTGAACGCCCTTGCCTCGGGAAGATGGACTACGAACGTACGAAGGCGAAGCTTAAGACTTCGAGAATAATAAGAGTAATAAATCCATACTGTAGCTGTGGTAAATCTACTTTGAGAAACACTGTTCGAGAACATAATTGTCGATTCTAGATCGTTATTAAGGGAAACAGTCTCTCCAGTCGTCTAAGACGCCGCAATTTGCAATGTAGAGTTACGTCCCTTAGGTGTGCAAGGATCGTGATGTCGAATGCTCTCATTACGAATATTGGTTTTTCATCACCATTCTGATTCCATTGGGCTTCACCAACTTTGTAAAGGTCGAAGATCAGCAAGACTTCCATCAGACTGGCACGCCATGAATTAAATGACATACTGTATACATATGACGTTAAGCCCACACGCCATTATCAACTCCTCAAAACACATTTTTAGTTTAGTGACGTAGACAGGAACGATATTAATACTATAAATGCAAACGCATTTATTTATCTAATATTGATTCACTCGATGTCAGCAAAGGACGCGTATGAACACATCAATTAATTATATATTCTACGACCAACATAGCTTATGCCATTATAACTGTTTACTAATCACAACGCGTAATGGCTCGACTGATTGTGTCCGTCTTTAAAGAATGGCCGGCAAAACCTCTGTTTTGAACAACAAGCTAGTCAAAGAAACCGTATATAGGAGCTTGACAAACTGCGGCATTCGGCGCCCTTCCGAAAAATCAGAGTCGCGTCGTCTTAGATATTTTATTGATACAAATGGACAGGACAGACTTGGTCAATACCGTCTTTACTTTCTTCAAATATCCAGGGAATGGGGAAATTAAGACCTTTTCTTCCAGTGGATTGAAACCGTGTCGTATATCCAAAACTATAGCTGTATTTCTATAATGCGATTTGATAGACGGGGTTTCAAACGTCTGGTTCTGGGGCTTGTGGCCAACCCTGTGGAAGACTATTCATAGAAGCTTACATCCGGGTAGTTGTGTGACGTGCGCTTACTGAAGAGCATTCGTGACCAACTCGTGTTATTCCGGGACAAGCCGAATAGCGCCTTTCTCGTGGCCATTTTTGCGACTGGGTTCCGTCTAAGCGCAAACGGGCATCGCTAAAAGAATTGTCAACTCATAGCGTAATAATTCATGTATATTTCCCCCATATATCATATATATTCCTGATGCTATTGAAAACACATCGGGACTTACTTTATTATACAGTATAGTTGAACACATTAAAATGTATCTTGAGTACATTTTTAAATGCAGGAGATATGTAAAAGCAAAAATTATTTCTGAGGGATTCTTTGACCTAAGTAATTGAAGTCATACGCGCATTCTGATTGGTTTGCCGTATTTTCGCACATGACATTCATCTATAGGGACGAGTCTTCTTGTAGGTTACGGAAAAGGGCGAGTGGTGACGAATGACCGAAGAGCTTTGCTGTATAACGTTCAGTGATGACAAGGGAACAGGCGAAGACTTGAAGGACACGCAGACTAATGTGGTTATTGCTTGGGGTGCAATTCATCTGCAGGCTATGGCTCATTGTAGAATAAGATGGAATGGGATTAGATTTTTAAGAAAAAAAAGTTTCATGATATTTGACCTCCTGACCTCTACCCGATCAACAACTATTTATCACCTACCCTAACGCCAACTGCCTCTCCCAACTCACCCTACGCCCAACTGCCTCTCCCCTCTCCCCCTACGCCCAACTGCCTCTCCCACCTCACCCTACGCCCAACTGGCTCTCCCACCTCACCCTCGCCCAACTGCCTCTCCCACCTCACCCTACGCCCAACTGCCTCTCCCCCTACCCCCAACTGCCTCTCCCACCTCCCCCTACGCCCAACTGCCTCTCCCCTCTCCCCCTACCCCCAACTGCCTCTCCCCTCTCCCCCTACGCCCAACTGCCTCTCCCACCTCCCCCTACGCCCAACTGCCTCTCCCCTCTCCCCCTACGCCCAACTGCCTCTCCTACCCCCCCTACGCCCAACTGCCTCTCCCCTCTCCCCCTACCCCCAACTGACACTCCCACCTCACCCTACTCCCAACTGCCCCTCCCCTCTCCCCCTACCCCCAACTGCCACTCCCACCTCACCCTACGCTTAACTGCCTCTCCCCTCTCCCCCAACCCCCAACTGCCGCTCCCACCTCACCCTACGCCCAACTGCCTCTCCTCTCTCCCACTACCCCCAACTTCCACTCCCACCTCCCCCTACGCCCAACTGCCTCTCCCCTCTCCTCCTACCCCCAACTGCCACTCCCACCTCCCCCTATCCCCAACTGCCACTCCCACCTCACCCTACGCCCAACTGCCTCTCCCCTTACACACAACTGCCACTCCCACCTCACCCTACGCCCAACTGCCACTCCCACCTCACCCTACGCCCAACTGCCTCTCCCACCTACCCCCAACTGCCACTCCCACCTCACCCTACGCCCAACTGCCACTCCCACCTCACCCTACGCCCAACTGCCTCTCCCACCTACCCCCAACTGCCACTCCCACCTCACCCTACGCCCAACTGCCTCTCCCACCTACCCCCAACTGCCACTCCCACCTCACCCTACCCCCAACTGCCACTCCCCTCTCATCCTACCCCCAACTGCCTCTCCCCTCTCACCCTACCCCAGCCCACGCTATCGAAATCAAAACGCAACAAATCGTGTGTTCCTTTCTTTGCTGTAATATCAACTGTCTATCGGGCGGTGGGGTAGGGTATTGGTTACAGCGTTCACTCGTCACGCCGTAGGCCCGGGTTCGATTCCCCACCTGTGTACAATGTGTGAAGCCCAGTGTGAAGCTGTCTCCTCCGTAATATTGCTGGAATTTTGCTAAAAGCGGCGTGAAACCAAACTCGCTCACTCTCTCAACTGTCAATCAATAATTACATTATTCCAGGATTCACTCCGTCTCCCAGTACTATTTGTGTGTGACCGACCCCAGACGCTCGCAAAATCCCATAACCTACATCTCTAATCCAAGAAGGTTCTGAGTGTAACACTGATTATTAAAATTATATTATCTAGTAAACTCTCTACACCAAGATGTATGTGTGTGTGAGTGTTACTGTGCTAGGGAGTGGGGTTTTGAAGGTAAGGGCGTGGTGGTTAAAAAGTGGTTTTTAAAAGGAAGAAAAACTCTGGGGGCAGACCATAGCGTGGATTGGGATAGAGAGTAGATGGATAATGATTATCTTTTCCAGAAAATTTGATGTTCCTTAAGATCAGGAACCTGCTAATAATACAATTCATTTAAGGCGTTGTCAGTACACACGTGGCAGTCACGACAATGGTCGGTTGACCGCGGCTATCCAGGTTCCAGATCACGAGATCAAATATAGCCTGACACAAACCAGATA
Organism: Haliotis cracherodii; assembly: GCF_022045235.1. Lineage (NCBI taxonomy): Eukaryota > Metazoa > Mollusca > Gastropoda > Lepetellida > Haliotidae > Haliotis > Haliotis cracherodii. Next base: position 55,806,141 of record NW_027266341.1, read on the forward strand.
TCCGGTTATCTTTGACAGCGCGCCGTTGGGGAGCATATTAACAGCGACCTTACTTGAATGGAACGGATTTTGATGACAGTAGATACAACTTGACGACGTAGTGGGATTATGAGGGCTGGTCAAACATTTCTAAGCCTAACAAACAATAATCTGAAAGTGTTTCTAATTTTGTTTTGCAACATAATCTCCCTGCTTTTCACTACACTTCTCAAATCAATAGCAAAGCTTTTTAATTTCCGGTCAGGAAGGAGTTTTCTGAAGCCAAAAAAACCTATTCACGGCAGTTTTGATATCATCTTTGTCGTCATAGTGCTTTCCACGAAGGAAACAGGTGGAAATCACTTAGTACCAGGTCTGTCGAGTATGGAGGGTGTAGACGCTCTCCGATACCACATGACACACAGCAGCCTTTGCAAGTCGAGAGGTGTGAGAAGTGTCATGAAATAGTAGAACTCCTGCAGTCAGCATTCCTCACAGCTTTTCTTTGATGCAATCTCGCAGGCAATGAAGCAAATCAGCATAGTAGACCCCGGTAATCGTTTTTTGACTTTCTAAGTAATCAACAAGGATCACACCCTTTGCATCCCAGAATACAGTAGCCATAACTTTCCTCACTGATCTTGAAGACTTGAATTTATTTGGCGCCGGAGATGTGGAACGGTGCCATTCGATGGATTGACGTTTTGACTCGGGATCGTAGTGGTAGACCCACGTTTCATCACCCGTTACTTATCTCTTTTTGAATTTGACGAAATCCTCCTTCATAAGATCTAAATGTCACTAATATACAAACGGCCCCAACAGACCAACATGCACTTTCAAGGAACTACACAACCAATGTACTTCATAGACTAGTTTACTTTGTTATGGCCAATGGTTGAAAGTTAGAAAAGCGTTGAACTTTTTGAACAATCATCGTATCATGTCGTGGTTGTTGTTGTGCTACTGTCATGTGATGGTGCTGTGTTGTGGTGATACTGTGGTGTGGTGGTGCTGTGTTGTGGTGATACTGTGGTGTGGTGGTGCTGTTATGTTGTGCTACTGTGATGTGATAGTGCTGTGTTGTGGTGATACTGTGGTGTGGTGGTGCTGTGTTGTGGTGATACTGTGGTGTGGTTGTGCTGTTATGTTGTGCTACTGTGATGTGATAGTGCTGTGTTGTGGTGATACTGTGGTGTGGTGGTGCTGTGTTGTGGTGATACTGTGGTGTGGTGGTGCTGTTATGTTGTGCTACTGTGATGTGATAGTGCTGTGTTGTGGTGATACTGTGGTGTGGTGGTGCTGTGTTGTGGTGATACTGTGGTGTGGTGGTGCTGTTATGTTGTGCTACTGTGATGTGATAGTGCTGTGTTGTGGTGATACTGTGGTGTGGTGGTGCTGTGTTGTGGTGATACTGTGGTGTGGTGGTGCTGTTATGTTGTGCTACTGTGATGTGATAGTGCTGTGTTGTGGTGATACTGTGGTGTGGTGGTGCTGTGTTGTGGTGATACTGTGGTGTGGTGGTGCTGTTATGTTGTGCTACTGTGATGTGATAGTGCTGTGTTGTGGTGATACTGTGGTGTGGTAGTGCTGTGTTGTGGTGATACTGTGGTGTGGTGGTGCTGTTATGTTGTGCTACTGTGATGTGATAGTGCTGTGTTGTGGTGATACTGTGGTGTGGTGGTGCTGTTATGTTGTGCTACTGTGATGTGATAGTGCTGTGTTGTGGTGATACTGTGGTGTGGTGGTGCTGTTATGTTGTGCTACTGTGATGTGATAGTGCTGTGTTGTGGTGATACTGTGGTGTGGTGGTGCTGTGTTGTGGTGATACTGTGGTGTGGTGGTGCTGTGTTGTGGTGATACTGTGGTGTGGTTGTGCTGTTATGTTGTGCTACTGTGATGTGATGGTGCTGTGTTGTGGTGATACTGTGGTGTGGTGGTGCTGTGTTGTGGTGATACTGTGGTGTGGTGGTGCTGTTATGTTGTGCTACTGTGATGTGATAGTGCTGTGTTGTGGTGATACTGTGGTGTGGTAGTGCTGTGTTGTGGTGATACTGTGGTGTGGTGGTGCTGTTATGTTGTGCTGCTGTGATGTGATAGTGCTGTGTTGTGGTGATACTGTGGTGTGGTAGTGCTGTGTTGTGGTGATACTGTGGTGTGGTGGTGCTGTTATGTCGTGCTACTGTGATGTGATGGTGCTGTGTTGTGGTGATAATGTGGCGTGGTGGTGCTTTAATGGAGTGGTACTGTGATATGATGGGGTGTGATGGTATCGTGGTATGGTGGTAGGATGGTGTGGCTGTATGGTGGTATTGTGGTGTTTGGTATGAGGGCATGGTGTTATCGTGGCGTGGTGGTGTGGTGGTATGGTGGTATGATGGTGTGGTGGTATGGCGGTGTGGTGTTATCGTGGCGTGGCGGTATGGTAGTGTGGCGGTATCATGGTTTGTGGTATTAAAGTGAGGTGGTATGGTGGTATGATGGTGTGGTGGTATGGTGGTGTGGTATGAGAGTGTGGTGTTATCGTTGCGTGGTGGTGTGGTGGTATGGCGGTGTGGTGGTATGGTGGTGTGGTGGTACTTGGAGACTATACGGCCTTGGTTAGAGTCAGGCCTTTCAGTGCATCTAACATCTGATGCATATACAAATATAAACGTATGTATTTATGTAGGTGTGACGCGGATATCAGGCGATTAGGTAACAACAGAAATGTAGGGCAACACGTGGGAGTAGCCCTGTATCAGACTTGGGCAATCATTTCGCGTCAGCAACGTTGCAAAAATATCGAAAATAAAGGAATCGCGTTCATTGTTTCCACTCTGTTGTCCACGAGAGCGTCTGGTTGTATTTTTATGTTCGCTATTGTTCAAAGTAGAACTATTTAAGGCCGAACTCTCAGATATCAAAGTGAAACAAATTACTTTACCCAGTGATTTATAAATTGTATTTCACACTGCGTTACCATTCAAGGGGACCTAAACTCAAATTCTTGCTAATTTATATTCAATATAAAGAATGAAAATGAAGAAGGTTTCAACATATGAGATTAGCGGGAAGTTGACAGGCAGGTTGAATATCGTCGATCGGTCACGAAACACGAAATTAAAAAGTTAAAAGCTGGCCCATTCCATCTTCCTGAGGTAAGGGAGTTAACTGTAATAGTCCAGTTTCCACCCTTGCCGAACTAGACTGGCATTTCTGGGCTCGATCGAAGTTCCATCAATGATTATTACGAGTTATGTCCCTTAAATGACCTTCCTATTGACCACTCGGATTCCACTTCTCATATCGCTTGCATTAATTTTGCTTCAAACAAAATGGCAGCGCCTAGACAATCTGGTCGATAATCAAGCTCTATATTGTAAAAAAACGTCTCTTACTGCGCAAAGTGCATCAAATCACGTGAGTACCTTGATAAAAAACATGAAAATATTTGGAAAATATCTGTTGACGCCGAGTTGGAGATAAACATGCTTTACAAATCTTGCAATCGACCGAAGTCGATTTCGTTGCGCGATTCTGATTAGACTATGCATAGACTCGTTAGTCTATCCAAATTAAAACTCAATAATTCCAGCCTAGTTCGGGAAGGGTGGAAACTGGACGTTTACAGTTAACTACCTTGTCTCGGGAAGATGGCTCATTCAAATGCAGTGCGCCAGCAGCGCGTCGAAAGCGACTGAAACTTTTTTATGCAATTGTGGACGTGGCAGGTCTGCCGGTAGGGCAGGACATGCTTACCTTTTTTTGCGGCCACCAGGTGACATCACTGATTTTCAGTAATCCATTCATATAATATTCACAGCTAATTCCACTTTTACGCGCAATTAAATCTGTTCCTAAGGATAATAGAGACTGGTTATTCTTTGGCGTTGAGTGAGTGAGTGAGTGAGTATGGTTTTACGCCACTTTTAGCAATATTCCAGCAATATCACGGCGGGGAACACCAGAAATGGGCTCCACACATTGTACCCTTGTCGGGAATCGAACCCGGGTCTTCGGCGTGACGAGCGAACGCTTTAACCACTAGGCTACCCGCCCGCCCCCTTTGGCGTTGACATTTTATATGTATGATTATGATAATGGTTCTGTCGCTATTATTTACATTGTAATTAACAATAATACATCACTGGCACGGCGGCCTGTAACTATTCAAGCATGAGAGAGGGACCCCAGTGGTTGATATCATGAGCAACAATCCACACCGTCCAGCCAGTCGATAAACATTTTAGTGGGCTCGGTTTGGAACGGGAAGGGGCACCCGAATTTAATGACATGTCGACTTAGACAAGTGAATATACAATCCAATAACTGAAACAGAAACAATTATAGGGATATAACCGACTTCGATACGTCGACGTCTTGACTGCAATAGGATATTAATGATATATGTCATATTCTCAGCTTTTATTTTCTAATAATAGTCGAAAATATGGTTCATTTATATGTATATTTAGACACGCAACGCTTAAATAGACTTGATATTGAGCATATACAATGTCAGAAATGTAGCCGTACATTGATTTCCAATATGAAATGACACACCTTCCGAGAGGGCTGAAACAAACGACGTCATAGGCTTTTCATTACACTGTTATAGAGGGTGGTGGTTTCATATAGTACTCGGCCGAACATGATCATACGTTATGTCGGTGATTGCCATTTCCACTATTCATGATCAGCACATGGTTGGGACGTCAGGTGTTAATTATGCCGAGGGGGATAGGGCATAGAACACAACGTAGATCATAAACAGATAATAGATTGTCGCGAAATGTTCTAGATAAGAAAGACCTACGTACGTAATACTGTGATAAGTACCTTTTTGGGGCCCACGGGTGCCCATCTTGGTGCTTGGCTGTCGCACTGTAATGACTGTTTCAAAAACGTGTACATTGTATCAAAAGTGTTACAACGTTCTGATTCCTTCACACAGTGTAACCAAAATGTATAACATGCAACTCGAGTTGATTGTGTTTACAGCAGTATGTCAAGTCAACAAATTCAAATAGGTCTATGCACTGCCCCGCCATTGATAAAAGTGCTGGTATTGTAAGTTTCCTACTTTTCTACATTAATCGTAATATGGGAGCATCCGAACGTGGCAAGTAAAGTCAAGAAAACGCCCTTGTTTGAAATCTAAATGTTCAATAATTCATGTCATTGGAAAGTACATATCCTAACGGTGATAGACATGTGACATCTATGTCGATGTACACATTCATTGAGAGTTTTCTATGATTTATATTCACAGATACAAAAGCCCGATGAAATTGTCAGTGTTTTTGACGTCAAAGCAAAATTGACGGAAGTGGTCGTGATTAGTTTATACGCAGACTGTTTCAAAGATTATGTTACAATACGAATGACAGTTTGGAATGTATATCTTGAAGAAATCCCGGTCACGTCCATGTAGGTTTCAGTGTCTGTGCCCTTTCATTTTTGATAAAAACAATTTCAGGGTAATTGATATCGGACATTTTCAAAGCACAAAAGTGAAAGATCGCTATACAGCCCTAACAACACTCAAATTGATATCGCTTAATATAGGACATCATTATCATATCTTAATAATTAACGAGATTATAGTAAAGTACTTTCATCCAAGCGTCAGTACATGTTGCTTCAATCAAAATCGTTGAAATGTTTTTTAATGGGCAGCAATCTATTCAACAATCCAATTTCCGATCACTCGTAACTTGGGCGCCATATGTCATACAAGCATTGCTTCGTTGTGCAATCACACAGACCGCTTATTTTTATACTTCGGATGTCATGATGTGTTGTTAATGGTTTATATCTTACTTATAAAAAGTTTGAAACGATATGTCATTGGACAATTTGAAAGCTCAAGAAGCGCAGAGCTATATTTAATGCAAGGAAACTATTACTTGCACAGGTGAAAGAAGACGATATTATTGTTTTTACTGTACAATTATAAGTAATATCTATATTAAGTGAAAGGGAAATTACGGAAATATGAATTACTTTGATTAAAGTAGTGTTCAATGTAAATTTGTTTCACTATGACCACCAGAAAACATACATTCTCGTCTCAACTTGTACTTCGTACTTGGTTGCCTTACTTAGACCTTTGCTAAAAATATACTTGTATGGGTAGTCCATGAAATACAACTTTTTTTCTTTCATATTCTTTTATAAATGCAACATTAGAAGTGTATTACACCTAGGTATGTATATGCACATTCAAAGACATTCGTGACAGTATATTTCCAGTACAGTTTTTCATTTATGCCATTTCTAAAAGAAAAGTTTGAAATAGATAATGATCGTAGGTCAATGAAAGTAATGGAATTATTTGTCGTGTAAGGAAAACAATATTATTGATATTGAACTTCGAACAAATAACAAGCAAAAACTTTAATGTACTTATAGTAAATGGCTTTCAGTTATTATGTCTTTCTTTTGGCTTGGCTAAACTACAGCTTGGAGGGAACATATACACTTTAAAACTGTGAAAAAAGAACAACAAGAGATTATCATACGTTTATCGAGAGTACAGTCTACACCAATAATTTGTAAATCTAATATTAATGAGATCTAACATACATGACAGAATAATGGAAATACGACTTGTCGTGTTAATAATATATATATAATAATAATATAATATATTTTCTGAGGAAATTTATAATGTATATTTGATAATATATATATGTACACAATTGGTTATCACTTATCTTGTACAATCACAGCATGTACCTTGTATATTAGACTCGCGGACAATACCACAAACCAACATACCGCCATTATCACAGTTTGAAAACAAATCGAAATCGAACTTTACAGCACATCGTATCAATGAGCGCTTAACCCAAATGCAAAAAGAAATTGCTGCCATCATTATAGGAGTTATGTTCATGTTTTCAATAGTTGTATTATGTTTGTATCGCCTGTACCATAGACAGAAAAGGGGGCCGAGCTACCACATGTGAAACCGACAATCGTTTTCAATATGGCGTCGACTCACGTTAAATGTCGTCTGCCCACTTTTGAAATATCTTTTTGTAACGAAATGTTAAACGGTTAGGGAAATCTTTCACACGGTCAGGTAGTTTGAGCGATCACACATGACTCTTAGTCATTTCATAAAAAAACCCAGCAATTATTTGTCGAAACGGGCGAGCATGTAGGGCAACTGTTAGACAAGAAATCGCGGCACAGCCATATGATGCGAACGTGCCCTGTCGATCACTTCGGGCTTGGCCATTCAATGTTTGGTCATGAACTTCCCACCCATAAATATACACTGTACACCTTAATATTAACGATCATAGCTATCCTTCCACATTTTAGATGTGAATATTTTCTGTAAATCAGCATCATAAACAGAAAGACGGTTGAAAGGGGACATTTTCCCGGGACACAAAGGGGGTGTAAAAAGTGAGGGACTATATATGGTCCCGTGACACCAAGAGGGTTAAAATTTCAAATATATGGTAAAATTCCATCTTGTATGACATACATGCTTGTAGACAAGCTTTTGAACTATTTAATAAACTTAACAATGCAAGAGTAGAAACACATGTTTGAAAATGAATATGAAAGAAAACAGGGCAGTTAAATATGTTTGATAATTTGCATACCTGTGGGTAAATATTTTCAGATAAATGTGACATTTTCATATCTGAAAATGACAAACTAGATGTCGGTATGTTCGCAGATATGCGTATGCTACAGAACGTTGTACACAGCAACTTCCTCATCGCCTTGACGTTGATTGAACGCGACTGTTCGAGATTTTACGTTGACATACGAGAATTGGATATCGTCTGGTCTTGTCATGTATGTAGTAGTGCCTATAGTCTCATGCATGCAATAGTTAGATTGGAGTTAGGAACACAAGTTAAAGTGAGTGGATGATCTACTGCAGCATCGCATGTGTCATTATATCATGCTACAACAGAGGGTCCTGGCTAGCGTGATACAAATTGTGTGGTAAAGGTTTAAAACGACGATGAAACACTGTTTTGTGTAACGTTAACATTTACTGCTTATCGTAAACGTCGCAAACAAAAGCCCAGTAAATAATCGAACATGGACTCGAAGGTTGATTATAAGCGAGTTACATTGTGATTAATATAAATAACTTTGAGATATTCCATTGAATCTAGCTTTGTTCTTGAATTGTCTAAATGGGGGCACGTGTTGCCCATTATCAAAAACGTCACAATTCGCTATGCACAGTTGCGTCCCTTAGGCGTGACAGAAATCTATGATTGTTGGATCGAATCTTAAATTCGCCCTGATTATGTTTGCAAATATGCTAGCACTATGCCCATGCTCTTTGGTGAAACTGAAGTGAGACGTCTAGGACCTGCATCACTTCAGGATTTCCTCCCACATCAACTGACGCGCTATTGTATAACAGAAATACTGTATAAAGCAGTATTTACCAAAATCTCGCTTTCCAACTCCATTGTTTTCAGATTTAATACGATTTAAACACACATTCGCGTCGATCTGACCGACTAAGTAACAAGTATACTCCTCACTGACTAAAGGTGAGGTGAAATTGGGTATAACGTCGCGTCCAAGATTATTGCACTTATATAGCGACGTGCATGCACGTTTGTGTGTGTGTTTGTTGCTGTTTGTACTCGTCCGGACTGTTGCCGATTTAAAGTGCTAGCTCACTGAGATACCATGCCACAGTTTAACATGAATACCCCACTCAGACACTGACTCCGAGCCGACCAGTCCTTGTTTTAGCCCCTTAATGCCGAGCGCCAGACATAGAAACAACAAGTACCATCTTTTAACGTCTTTTGGTATGACTCGCCGGGGATCGAACCCCAGACCTTCCGCTCTCCGGGCGGACGCTCTACCACAAGACCACGGAGGCGGCCTCACTGACTAAAGCCTTAACATCAACTAATGGTCACCCCATCCGTCTCCACACAGCCAGACCACCTGTCAATGATCACCCCCGGGTTACGGTGACACGCTATCGTAAAGGTTACACATATAAAATCTGATCCTAGCCTCATTTAATTCGGTTTTAACATGCAACATCGGATGCTTGAGACCCATTCTCCCCTGGAATCACCAGGAGGTTTACTTGGGTTGAAGAAGTAGCAAAACTAATTTTATGAGGTAAAGATGAAAAAAAAATAACGAAGAAATAACCGTGGATAAAAGGATGGATGGTGTCAACAAACAAACAAATCTTATTGATCACACAATTTATATATATAACATAATGAACTAATATATAACAAATTAAAAAATATGGTGAATAAAGAATAAATAAATGGATGGTTTATGGTGTTAAACAAACAAACAAACGAACCTTACAGATCACATCATTAACATAACTCAATTTTGACTTCCATATTCACAAGAATCGACTGTACGATTCCGACTATATCGTGAGCATGTGCTTTTAAATCACTTTCAAATAGTGATAATACCAGGTACTCGCAGAAAGATGGCGGTGCCCTGCCCAACTGTTGGCATCCGTCAAAAATGCATGTAAAGGCAAGTCAATTGATCACCTGAAAAAACCCCACAGGAACATATGGTACAACTCAAAATAGGGAAATACATCGGAGATCATTTTGTCACTGATTTGTCAAATTTGGAAATGTCCTCCACATGTCTACCATAAAAAAATTTGAAAACTTTACTGGTGCCTTCAATGTTGTAACCTTGATCAAACAATTTTTTAGTAAGGGATGCCTGCCACGCTTTGAAGTCTTCGTAGAAAGAGCATGCTCGATTGTACCTGAAAAGTTGTGAAATGAAGACACAGAAGGTTGGTGCTGCTAGACAAAAAGGGAAAGTTGACTATTAGAAAGTGGAAGTCTTGTTTTTTGTCGCTCTGAATCACTGTGACTAGGGATAAATATGAAACAGTTGAGGCGGTTTCACTGGTGTCTTTCTAGATTTCAGGTTCAGATGGGTAAATCAGTGGAAGGGAATTGGCAATTTAACCGTTATTGAACGATATCAGATCATCGATATACCTGAAGCCGAAGTTCAACTTCTTGTCCAAATTCCCTTGTTTTGACTTTGCCAATTCGAGCAGAAATTCTGATTTTGAGGGACAGATCAGCCAGGAGCATAATTATTGCCCATGGTGATGCCTATTTGCCTAAATGTCTTGCCCCCACATTTTCAATAAATGTTATCAGTGAGGCGGTCATTTTCACATATTGTTTTGTCAGTAAGCTTCAGATGACATTAGATTTGCTTTCATTTTTTTACAAATTGTCCTGAACTTCTGAAGAGAGATATGTCACTATATCTGTGATTAATGACTAATGCTCCATGGCTCAGGAAATGAGCCCATTTCTGGTTTCCCACGCCGTGATATTGCTCGAGTATTGCTAAAAGCGGCGTAAAACCATATTCACTGTCAGTCAGTCACTCACTCACTCAAGAAAGTTTCCGCAAAAGTCTGTCGTGTAAAATGATGGTGTACAAAGTTGAAAAATCAAATGTTTTGACAGAACTGAATTGTGTTCTTTTCTTAGACAGCAAAAATGCAAAAAATCCTTGGCGTTTTTGAGAATCCACTTGGTATTAATTCCACTCAAATACGTTCTGTGAACATAACGAACATCCTTCATTTGTATTAAGGATTATGGTTAATCTTTGAGATAGGGATTTGGTAGTTAATTTGCAGGACCCAGTAATATATCTCTCTTTGTGCGGAGTTTACTGGAGCCTCGGAATCCAGTGCAAAGGTGGATGATTATGTTTTCAGGCTTTAGAGTAGAGAGCTGAGAATACTGAAACTTGGTTTGGCATATTACTCCCTCCGTTAATATAACGGCCTTATATGTGGCGTTATTTAATCTGTCATTTATTCTAAGGTTTTTTTTATCAAACAAAGTAATGAAGTAATCATACAAAAATAATGGGTAAATCGACTGAAGGATGATTTAAACAACAAACAAACAAACAAACAAAAAAACACAAAAAAACAACAACAAACAAACAAATAAATCAATAAATCAGATCACACTATTAGCAAAATCATTTAAAACAATTTTTTAAAAACAATGCTTCAAATAATAAATGGATAAATCGATGGAATATGATGGTGAAAAAATATAATTAATAAATCTTACAGGTGACAGCAGTTTATTGAACCTCAAGTAATTCCGCACGCCAAAAATTATGTCTTTTAATACCCGGAAACGTTGCCAGTATGAGAAAGTCTTAGAAGGATTCCAAAGGGAAATTATAAACCGCATTGACCTACACCACGTATTATAGCCAAGATGCAATAGGCGCCAGTTTCAACACAAAACCTCTGTTGAACTTGTCTTATTCTCTTTAACGTAATAGGTCTCTATCTTCATCTAAGACCTTAGCGTCATCCGAAAAGCTGTTAAAATTGGAAATGTAAAAAATCTTGCATTTTCAGAAGAAAAACAATCACAGATCTATTTGAGTTTCTCGTTAAGTCCTGGCAATATTGTTTTATTTTTTTATCGTCTTGATAATACCTTTCTGCTGAGCTGGGTTTCATTTTCTTGTTCTGTTTTTTTGCAGCTTTTTCGTTTTAACAAGGAACGCGGTTTTACCTCTTTGAAAAACGACAGAGGTCACACGAGCTGTATCGATACATGTTGTCATGACACGATAGGTTTGTTGATAGAATGTCATGAGATACATTTCATACATTTGATCGACACTTGTCATGATAATATGTCTTACGACGCCGTAAAAAAAGATTAATCACCACACACCCAAGGTACTAAGGCAGGGTATGTTAAACCTTTCGCGAACACCTGCCATCACTCATCCATCAGTGAGTTGTCCAAATATTTTTAACCGTTATGTTGGCTTTTACGCCCAATGGAATCTGTTTCGGCGGATAATCGAGACTGGTTATTCTCTGGCGTTGACGTTTGAAATTAATGATATCTATCAGATCTCTTTGCTATACCAATGTTTATTTGATTTTAGTACGTTTTATAGCTTTCACAGTATACATACGAAGTAAAACGATGCTTCGGTCAATCGTTTCGAACAAAGTAGTAATATTTATGGGTAATCCATTTGACATGATTTTTTAACGAGTATACGATTACAACTCCCACAAACGTGCCGACCTCGACTGAACTAAGTACGCAAAAGTCTCTTAAGGCAGTGGAGAAAACATTAAGTAATTAAAGATATATTTTTTCAAGATTTCCAAACACAATACAACTGAACATTTCGAGATACAACATCCCTACCTAATACAACTAAACCGAGGGTAAAAAGAATATATACCGAGTTGTTTTTTTAAGAGACTGAAAATTGAAATAACTGTTGTTAAATTTGATTAGGTCTATTTAACCATCACTCATTCCTGCAACTGTTTATAAAAAATGTGGCTGAGCAATTTTGTGTAAAAAGGAAATTGGTTCAATAAAGACTGGAGTAAGAAAAACATCTGAAACCACATGACCCCCACCATGTTTGAAATGTTGTAAATTTGACCCGAAAAAAAGCAAATTTATTGATTTTCAGTGCCTAAGATACCCTTCAGCAGTAGTGTATAATGTGATTTAAAAAAGAAAAATTCTAAAAGTTTTAAATCCACTTATATTTTAAAAAGTAAAACCATGTAGAAGAATTTTTTGAGTGCTGATAAAGGGCTAGTACAGCTGATTAAAAAATATATAAGACATTTTCATTTGTAAATCAAACATGTGAAAAAAAGGTGAGAGGTATAGTTTCCTTCGCCTCTCAGTTTATTTTGTTAAATATTCCACGCTGTTAGAAATTAACTGAGTTTCATTTATCACACAAAGTTTAGGTAATTCCACAAAATCAACGTTCTGCATAAAAGTTTTTTAAGTCTATTGTTTACAATCAACTTCAAACCAAAACCATATTACTTCATTCAAGAACATGTATCCCCGGCTTACACGCCGATGTTTGAAGCGGAGCGTTGTCAATGTTGTAGCCTTTGACCACTGCGCTCGTCCTTGAAAATGGACAAGGAAAAACACATTCCCACCAAAATCAATACCGACTTAAAACAGAAAATCCCCGGTGTTTTCTAAATTAACCAACGCCACCAAGTCAGCGAAACGGGTCTAGATTCCAAGTAAAATACGAAAGCAGCGTCGTATCCAATTATACTTTAATCCCTCAAATTGCAGAGACATTTAACTCCATAAAACACTCATCTCCACTACTGCCAGCTGGGGTCAACCTCAACGACACCCATCCGCGGCCCCTAACATTCTAAATGAACAGAAAATCCAAAAAGTTGAATTACTTTTAAAACGATGTTTTTACGGCAAAATAATTTCAAAACTTTTATTAACTTTTAAGAAGGTAGAATTGGTGTATTTTTCATTCGCGAAACGCTGTTTAAATGGCTATTGTTATTAGCCGTCATTCATCCTTTTGAATCCCCGTGGTGATTCCGCAACAGAAAAGTTCCTCAAACTCATCATTTCCCCGTGTTTGTTGTAAGAACCTACTTATATTAAGATCTGGTTGATCACAATTTGTCTTTTCGATAAGTGTGGGTAACTGTACCCCGAAAGTGTGGAACATTCCTCATGCTATCAATCACTGGTTTACTTGGTCCATACGCGATTATTTGCAGACTCGGTTCATCAAAAAGTACTTATCCTCATCAGCTGTTATCACCACTGTGATAAACCCCATTTCACCTAATCTCACTACAACTGACCCGTGAAGATCCGGGGTAGAATAGGTCTTCAACGACCCATGATTGCCGTAAGAGGCGACTATGCTTGTCGTAAGAGGCGACTAACGGTATCGGGTGGCCGTGGCTAGGCTCGCTGACTTCGTTGATAAATGTCATCGATGCTCATGATATCAGTCACTAGATTGTCTGGTCCAGACACGATTATTTTCAGACCGCCGTCATATAGCTGGCATGTATCTTAGTGCGGCGTTAAACAACAAACTACTACTACTACTACTACTACTACTACTACCACTACTACTACTTCTACTACTACTACTACTACTTTACCGTACCACAACTGTGCCTGTAACACTTTTTGCTGGGGAGGCGCGGGGGTGACAATGCGGGTCAAACTTGGTGATGGGTGACGGCGGAACCGAAGACTCGTCATCATCCGGGCGTGTGCTGGTGCTACTTCCGCCCGATCTGGTCCTGCGCACAGACGACCTTTTGCCGCTTCCGCGGTTCTTCCTGACCAACGTACCGCTTCTCGTCAGCATTGACATGCTGAACAGCTACATCACGGGGACGATGGCAAGATGTAGACACTGCTCATCTGTGGAAATAAAGAAAAGTTAAAGAAAAGCAACAGAATTCTTTTCATAATCATAAGAAATCTACACTTTGTACACTTTCGATAATGTGTTTATGATTCACACTAGTGACACCATCACAAACACATGCAAAGGCAAGTCAAATGTTCACCTATAACGAAAACACGGAAAAATGTTGAATGTATAAGTCAAAATAGGGAATTGCATCGGACACAATTATTTTGTCACTGATGCGTCAAATTTGGAAATGTCCACATGTCTGCTATAAAACGTTTTTAAAGCTAAACTGAGGCCTTGAATGTTGCAACCTTGATGAAACAACTTTTCAGCGTATGACATTCTTTGAGAGAGGGATATAATTTTAACACCAGGGCGTGCTGTTTTATGTTGTTGTTGATTTCACTGATTTAACGTGCATTACGGATGACATAATGGTCATTGCAGATTTGCCTCCTTTGGCCGTGCCAGGATCCGATGCTCCGATTTTCTCTGATACCTTATCAGTACCATACACATCCCTTTGGGCTCTCCTCCCACATTAAGCTGACACGCCGTGATATAATTGGAATACTGTTCACAGTGGCGTTAAATAAACCTCACTCACTCAGTATGGAGAGAGAAAATACACTACTATAATTAATAAACAACAAAAAGTCAGAGAAAAAATGGAATCACAAATGCTTCACCTAAATGTTGGAAACTTCTAATTCATAAAGAATTACGTGTTGCAGCAAAACTCTTCTTGTTCTGACATGTATTGTTTATATTGTTTATTTAAGAAATAAACGACGAGATAGAGTTGATTAACGTGCAATAAAACACTACAGGCAGAATAAACCACGAAGGGCGCACATATAAGACAGCTACGGGATAAATCGCAAAGAGGAATGAAGAACGAAGCGTGCTTTATTTGACGCTAAAACATGACGTCATTTGTGGAGACTCAAATATGTGCTCGCAACTTGATGACGTCACATATAAGACGACGTTATTATTGGGAGGGAAGTGTCTGGTAAGTTGATCCCCACAGCTGTAGCTGAGCTGCGCAGATAAACGCCGTGGCCGAATGATCGCTTTTAAAAGTGGGAGAGATATGACGATCGGTATTAGGAGCAAAGGTACAGATAATCGGCGTGAAGATTGTGAGAATATTTGGGAAATACCGAACTTAACCCACCTGTTCGTAAAATGTCCGACATTTCCGTGGTAGGATTCTATTTAGGGAGTCAACATTATTAAAAATTTGGAAAATATTTTTAAAGCTTGTATATTTATCTACATCCTTAAAAAGAGTCTGTACACACTGTTGATTTCTCATATAAAAAATAAACGACTCGACTGCCCCCCCTCACGGTTTATTCTTTCTGTAGTGTTTTATTGCACGTTAATCAATGGAATTTGTTATCAAATAAAAAGAAACAACAATATCGGTTTTGAAACATTTACTGCAATCAACACGAATGTCACTGATCCACTTTTACAAATATGGAAACGTCATAGAACAAACCAAAATGACGTCACTGTTGAACGTGACGTCACCTATCCCTATCCTATGAAGTCACCTAACAACGGGCGTGATAATGGCCCGTCGTCAAATAGTATGAGGGCATTATCAAGTTACAGTCGCCCGCTCATTTCTGATAACATGCGGGCGTTTTAATGATAATTCTATCCATTTTAGCTATAATGTACGATAAGAAATTTCCACTCGTCGTTTATTTCTTAAATTTATTATGTTTCAATCGTTATCGTTATATTTACATACAGTAAACTACGGTTATAACGAACTCTAAGGGAACTCTTATTTTAGTTCGTTATAAGCATATATACAGCATAACTACAGCAAATAGTCGGCACAAAAAAGTAAGTTCGTTATATCCGTCAGTTCGTTATAAACGTGTTCGTTATAAACGTAGTTTACTGTACATCTCTGTTATAAACGATTGAACACTTTACTCATTAAGGGTCGTAAAGTTTACATTTAAACATCTCAGACTTTGCTAAGTGTACTTTTTTGTATTGTGGTATTCTCTCCCGTGGATGATGATACAATAGCTTACTATTGATCCATCTAAAGAATATGGTTCATGGAATAGACACTGACGGTTAATATGATTCAAGTGAAATGACCCACAACAATAAAAGATTTTTTGAGGACATATTAAGAAAACAGGAGACAAGTAGACGATGCTTGTTCACAATATGGTTTAAAAGCAGACACAATTGACGGTGAGGTGAGGTGGGTTTAACGTCGCGTCTAAGATAATTGCACTTATATAGCGACGTGCATGCACGTTTGTGTGTGTGGCTGCTTGTACTAGTCCGGACTGATGCCGATTTATAGTGCTAGCACACTGAGATACCATGACACAATTTAACATGGATACCCCACTCAGGCACAGTATACTGACTCCGAGCCGACCAGTCCTTGTTTTAGCCCCTTAATGCCGAGCGCCAGACAGGGTAACAACAAGTACCATCTTTTAACATCTTTTGGTTTGACGCGACCGGGGATGGAACCTCGGACCTTCGGCTCTCCGGGCGGACGCTCTACCACTAGACCACGGAGGCGGTCCACAATTGACGGAAATGTATGGCAGTCTGGACATTCACTAGGCAGCTAGGATGACGTTTTATCTGTAGAGTACATCGGTGCCACAATCCTGTTTTGTTTCGCTGCCCGGGAATACATTATTGGGTTATGAGAAAAGGTATCGTCACTTTTTTCTACATTACATATTCTTGCATATACGTTTCGGATCACCACATACCTTGATCTTGTGTGTGTCATGTCAGTGTATATGTTGTTGTCCTTGGTGGGTTTATTGCCGCTGTATTAAATCAAAACGTATATCATTAGTTATCGATTACCCAAATTGATAGATATAACATTGATTTTCTCAGAGGACACTAATTACAAGGTCACGACATTGGCAGGAAATAGGTAGCGTCAAAGTGCTTATTGGCTTTGAATCAAATTCGTCCTAGCATTAAATGGACATATTGCATATTGTGTCAAACAAGGGTTGAGTTTCGTGAGATTAAAGATATGGCTTCTCTACAAATCTTTGATCACTGCATTTTGAATGTGTATGATATTGACAATTCATTGTTCAGTGTTGCTAGAGATATTTGGTTTCTGTTTTTTCTCTTTCACATTGAGCTGATACAGTATAAAATAACTGATACACTGTTAAAATCAACGTAAATCCCGTTTACTTAGATGAGTCAAAAAGCATGTTTATGCTTAATGTAGTATGTGGTTCGGGTGATCAAACCATTGGACGACATTGCATACACTGTGTGTTGTGTGTGTGTGTTGTGTGTGTTTTGTGTGTGTGTGAGTGAGTGTGTGTGTTGTGTGTGTGTGTGTGTGAGAGAGAGAGAGAGAGAGAGAGTGTGTGTATGTGTGTGTGAGAGTGTGTGTGTGAGAGAGAGAGAGTGTGTGTGTGTGTGTGTGTGAGAGAGAATATGTGTGTGTGTGCGTGTGTGTGTGTGTGAGAGAGAGAGAGAGAGAGAGAGAGAGAGAGTGTGTGTGTGTGTGTGTGTGTGTGTGTGTGTGTGTCCCAGTCACTTCACTGTGCAAAGTTGCGGTCATTGGTCACGCCAGACATCTATGATCGTGGGTTAGAATCCAAAGTAGTGAACATCTGAGACCTGCATCACTTCAAGCTTTCCTCCCACACTGAGCTGACACATCGTGATATAACTGGAATACAGTTCAAAGCGGTGTTAAACCAAACTCATTCACTCACTGTCATACACTTTGAAGGAGTGTCTAATTTTGTGCCCTAAACCTTGGTGAGGTTACAACCTTCCTCCCCCCCCCCCCCCCGCCCCCCATCCCGATCCAAAATGTCAAAGTATTGCGAATAAATCCTTACACCATGTCACGCGTGCATTTAATATCAAATATAGTGGCAAGTACTTTCTTCTAGTTTTCAAAGCGACTGCCTATTTATATTCAATACCGTTTAGCAGTGTAAATACAGCATGTTTTAAATCCGAATATTGATTCTAAATTCTATTTCCATATAACGACAACACAGTAATGTAGTGTTGACATATTAAAATTCAAAATGACTGTAAGAAAAAACCCATTAATGAATATTAATCTACAAATGTTCTTGATGGCTAAGTTAATCAATATGCTCTATCTTCAATCTGTTTTATACTGATTCTGTTGAACCATAAACCAGATGAACTTTGTGTGTGAAAAAAAATATTATGGATTTGTTGGAGAAGCTTACCAAACGAAATCCAATTTGTACTTATTTCGGGAACAGCAGCTGATTGCCTTTGGAAATCATAATGACAAACATAAAAACATTCAGCAAACAATAACTTCCTATCCCTTAAACTGTGATAGTACACCGGTTCTGAAGCAGTAGGGCAACGGAGGATAGGAAGTGATGATGTTGATGGATTTCAATATGATGAAGGTATGGCCCAAGACAAGTCGGAAAAATAGTGTGTGTGTGTGTGTGTGTGTGTGTGTGTGTGTGTGTGTGTGTGCGTGCGGCCGCTTGCACTAGTCCTGACTGATGCCTGCCGGTTTTAAAGTGAGTGAGTGAGTGAGTATGGTTTTACGCCGCTTTTAGCAATATTCCCGCAATATCACGGCGGGGAACACCAGAAATTGACTTCACACATTGTACCCATGTCGGGAATCGAACCCGGGTCTACGGCGTGACGAGCGAACGCTTTAACCACTTGGCTACCCAACCGCCCCGGTTTTAAAGTATAAGCCCATTGAGATACCATGCCGCAAGTTAGAATTGAAGCCACAGTATACTCCGAGCCTACAAGTCCCCGTGATATACCTTTAATGCGAGCCCCAAACAGGTTAACAGTACCATATTTTGTTTTTCGGCATAAACAACTTTGTTGCCGTATCTGATGTTTCTTGAAAGCACATTTGAGATTCCTGTGTCGGTACAAGTCGTAAGCAATGCCACACTGAGTTTTTAAGTTGAATTGCATCTGTCCATATCGACCCTCGTGGGCGTTGCGGACATGAGATGTCTCTAGTATCCGATGCTTCTCGTCAGAAGTTGGTCACGATGATTGCAGGAGCTTAGAGGCAATTAGATTGGTGGCCATCTGGAAAGACCAAGTGTCACCAAGTGGTTTGGCTGATCTGGTGTGTCATCGAACGTCGACGATGTGAGCGGTCTTTATACTATTACTCGCTGATTTACCATTTTCAAGACACAAACACATATTGCTGATTATGATGTAAGAGTGAGTGACTGACTTGGGTTTAACGCCGCTTTAAACAGCATTTCAGTTATATCACGGCGTGTCAGCTTAATGTAGGAGGAAAACCCGAAGTGATGCAGGTATCAGACGTTTACCTCTTCGGTGAAACCCACGAGCACGGGTATGGTTCTGACAAACCTAGAAACATAATCGGGGCGAACCGGGATTCGAACCCACAATCACAGGTTGACATGCCTAAGGGACGCAACTCAGCGAATCACGTCGCCTTAGACGACTGGGCCACCCGTGCCCCCCATGATGTAGGATAAAACTATTATACCATTACCAACAATGCCAGCTTATCATGGGGCGTCATATGGAGTTTAAAATGGAGCAGGTTACAGACGTTTAGTCACTTTGGTGGTGCTGACAGACCGAGGATCATAATCTAGATAAATATGGGATTCGAACTCTCGAATAAACGGAGGGACACAACTCGAATTGCTACACCGTATATAACTTGGATACCCGCCCCTCATTTTGACAGAACACATAACTGAGATCCGACTTCATGTCATATTTACGTGCACTCTTCAGTGCTGACTTAAAAAAAGACATACAAATAAATATCACATAGAAACGCGGGTAGCACATTTGCAACCTGATTAGAAAAACAAAGACATTTTAAATCTGCTCGAACAAGTAGGCGAATTCCTCTAAAAGACTTTCTTTGACATTTTCGCAATGCAATGTGATTAAAAAATGGCTGTAAACCCATGGCTCAGATTTGCAAGGAATTTACAAGATTAGATCACAAAGACAGTTGTGTCAATTGACCTTCGAAATCTTAGAAGTTGAACTGCTTGCCAGTAACCATGGTTACGGGGGTTTTGAGACTGGAGGAAGTGAAATAAACCAGTAAAGCAAGAGGCTCGTGATATCGAAGTAGGAATCGCCACTTGTAGGATATCCGCCCGTGGCACCAAGGAAGAACCTGATGGCGAAAAGACGTCAATTATTTTGAGATTACTGTCATATAGTCCCTGGCCCGTACATGACGTCATTAATCGTGAGGAGTTTGATTCCGGCTCATGTCGACTTTAGCGCATTGATACACCGGATAATTTTGAAGATGTACCAGAAGTGATCTGATTGGCTGAAATCGGGATAATTGTCCTCCTTGGTTTCCTGGAGTAGAGTTAGAAGCGACACTGATGATTTGTGTGACAGGGGCGAGAAATGGTACATTATCATTACTAATAATTGATATGGCATTGCTAAGCTGCAGATACTGTACAGATTATACGTTCTTAATGGAAACACCCAGTGAAGATCAAGGCTAATTTACCTCGGCGCTTAGCGCCTATCACAAAATGATACTCGTTCATGCTTTCTTAATGACTCGTGACTAAGCTATAAATAAATGAAACTCAAAACGAGAATTGTTATTTCAAAAACATGTTTACCTGCTTCACTAACGCCGTAAAGGTATAAAGAGTTTGCGATTTGACAATTAAATGTGTATGTATGTTTGGCACATACACTTTTTGTAGATTAAAAATAACATCTTATGATGGCATTTTATCAATTTTCTTATTGACTTATGTTAATGCATTATATTTATTTTATCGGCACTGAACGTCAGTAATGTCAATTGGTAGGGTAACTCGCTATGTTTTAGAGAAAAATTCATACCTTACAAAGTGTTCTGTTGTCAATTTAAAAAATAATACATTTTTATGCAAATTAACGGTAAGCATAGAGAACCATACAAATCATTCAAATATCTCTTCTGAAGATGTTGGAAAAATGAGAACATGTTTTGCTTTTTGCTTTAACAGACAATAAGCAATTTTTCAGCTCGGCCGCATGTCAATAAGCCAGTGTGGACCGGAAAATCGATAATCGATATTGTGAGCAACGATAACGCGGTCTAGGTGCCATGGCACGCATGAACCAAGTCACCGAGCCCGACCACCCGATCCATTTAGTCGCCACTGAGACCAGCATATGTTGAGGACCAATTCTAACCTGGAATCCCCACGGGGTCGCTTGATGGGTGAGTTTGGTTTTATAATTACACGGTTTGGTTTTAGCAATATTCCAGCAATATCACGGCGGGGGGGCCCCAGAAATGGGCTTTACACATTGTACCCATGTCAGGAATCGAACATGGTCTTCGGCGTGACGAGCTAACGCTTTAACCACTAGGCTCCCCGACCGCCCCGGGTCCTTGATGAGGAATGCTTCGTATAAAGTCATGTTTGGGAGTGAGTCATTGAATGAATGTGTTTTAACGCCGCTTTGAATAGTACCCCAGCTATATCACGGTGCTGTGGTTTGGTGTTAGAGGAACGTGTATTAGTTCGGTATAAGTTACGGAAAGGGACGAGTGTTGACGAATGCTATCGCTGTCACCAGTCAAAACTCCCCACTGTGATGGGTGGCTACAACCATGCTTGGAGCTGAACTCGCAACCGGATGACCGTTGCATTTACAAAGAAGTGACGACTGTCATGGCGCCGAATACACTTTCCCCTGCTAAATTACTTTCTTTGTTTGTCAATTTGAATTTCTATTTCATTAAATCTATCATGTCATTGATATAGTAAGAATGTAAGGGAGAAATTGGTTGATATTCTGTTAGTCTGTAATCTCGAACCAATCTCATTATACAAACCACAAAAGTAATTCATCTGGAAAACATGGCCAGTCGTAAACCGTTTAAAAAATAACTATGATGGCATTCCCAAAGACATAAACAAAAGTGTGAACGTCACTACATTCGGGGTTACACTGCAAATTTCAAGATTCTTGTAATGGCCGCGCCCACACTGGTGGCAGCGATGTTACCGAGAGTGTAACGAAGGTGTCACGCGCTTGGAACGAGCTTGCACATGTGTCCTCAGCCGTGATATTGCGGAATATTGCTAAAAGAGGCCTAAAACTCAACTCACTCACCTTGAATGTAAAACCACGATGCGAGTCTGACTGATGCGACGACTTTAACTTCATCATCACTTACATAAAAAACCCTTCATTTAAAAGACCTCCTCCTCCCAATCCTGCCCCTCATCACCTCCGCGTTTCATTTCCATCCAATCCATCTATGTTGTAATAGATATGCCTGCGCCGTAGTCCATATAAACGAAGGTAATTTTCAACTTACAAATACAGCATTGTACAAAGTCCAGACTTTAGTTAAAGGTTCTTATAGGCCAATTTCATGAATACTAAGTTCTCAACGTGCAGCAAAGTGTTAATCAAGACAGCCTAAGGGAAAGATAGGACCTCCATAGTTGCCCTGTGATTTCGCCAGCCAGTCATATAGTCACGTGTTATTTGTTCCCATGGTATTCTCGACGTCTCTACACCTTGTCATCTGCGACACAAGATTACAACCGACATCGCCATACATAGATTTTAGCAATCACCAGTCCAGATAACGACCATCGGATCATATAAAATCATTGGTTTTGTCAGGTGGAAAAATGACTGGTACCAATTGCTGGCTGTGTTGCTCGTCAGCCGAATGGAATCTCGACCTCAGGAGTTTAGCGAAGCTAATATTCTTTAAGGTAGGAAGGAAGAAGGCGGGGAAAGAAGTACAGTGGGGAAAGGCCAAAGGGGAAAGAGAATATGCTGACATGGATATTGAAGATTTGGAAAAAAGATGAAACCTTGTCTTGACTGAAGTGGTAAACATCTGAGACCTGCATCACTCCGGGCTTTCCTCCCACATGAAGCTGACACGCCGTTGTATTACTGGATACTATTCAAAGCGGCACTCACTCCAATGCGTTTAATACGATTTTATGTATATAAATTCGACAAACCGAATGATATGAATACAATTCCAAAAACGTTCATTTATAATTCTTAAAAAAAGTTACACTTTCTGTACACATATCCATCTGCTTCATCAACATTTAGTAGAAAGAAAATGTTTTGCATCATCCATACTATAAGGTATAAAAGTTACGTGTTCGTCACACCTAACTACTATTCTGTCTCTTCTTTTCGATGAAGGGTTAATACTACCGATTCCGCGAATTGAATAAAAGGGAAAGTATTCCAAAGATCATTTTTAAATGCTGAGCTTTCGCAGAATTTAAATATTTTCCTTCACGGTAAGCTTCAGGTTTGACAGAAAACGAGAAGAAAAAATAAATGTTAAAAAAAAACCCGTTTTCCAGGGCGTTTACACACCAACTTTCCTGTCCCTTCAACTCGTTTCTTTGATGTTTTCTGTGACAAGTTTCCCGGTCTTTAATTCATTATAACTCAAGCAAAGTTCAAAGATCGAAAACCGTCCCCATTACTGCGGCAGATATTATGAGAGCTTGTATGATAGCGTTTCAGAGCCGCCATCAGCACTGATCGGATCACGGCGGAAGTGACCTATGATATTTGAAACGAGAGTTGGGTGAGACTTTGAGGGCGTAACCGAATTGATTGTCGTTCAGGTCTTGTGTCCTTCAAGAGATGCTTGTTTCAAAGACCTTTTGTGGGATAGAATTACAGGGTACAGATGAAGTAACATTGACGCACAGGGACATACAATGTATGTTCCCCCGAGAATATTTATATAAGACAGGACAGCATATCAACCCCCCCCCCCCCCCCCCCCCCCCCCCCCCCCCCCTCTTAGAGGCAGCTATTCAAAAGCGGAAGCAAAATGCTGGTGATGGCCTGTGATCGTCGGAAGGTGTCGCCCACACAATGTTACTTAAAAACTGCAGGGCAAAAGAAAGTATTTGTTAGACTGAAATGTATACCTTGTATATAATATCCAACCAGATTATATACCACAGTGTATTTTAATGTCTAATAGAAAATGTTATCTCAATATTTTTTTAGTATTGTTGTCAATGTTAATGCTCACCATGACACCGTTCAATAAACGATTGTCTCAGGTTTATGAGAGTCTTAGCGATAAGATCGCTTTGTGGAACGGGGCCCTGATCTTAATGATCAGTACGAATTCGAAAGCCAAAAGCCACGGGTCCTGGTGTGGCTAAGGGAGGTAATTCTACACACGGCGCCTTGGATGACTGGACCACCCTATTATATGTTCTTATTAACATGGACCGCCTCCTTGGTCTAGTGGTAGAGCGTCCGCCAGGAGAGCGGAAGGTCCGGGGTTCGATCCCCGACCGCGTCATACCAAAAGACGTTAATGGTACTTGTTGTTACCCTGTCTGGCGCTCGGCATTAAGGGGCTAAAACAAAGACTGGTCGGCTCGGAGTCAGTATACTGTGTCTGAGTGGGGTATTCATGTTAAACTGCGGCATGGTATCTCCGTGTGCTAGCATTATAAATCGGCATCAGTCCGGACTAGTACAAGCAGCCACACAAACACACACACACGTACATACACATACATAAGTGCAATAATCTTGGCCGCGACGTTAAACCCCATTTCAACTCACCTCTTATTAACATGCTGACGTTCTTGTTGCCAACCAATTTAGAAGGGGCCTGTTATAAAAGTTGTGTTCAAGCACGACTGCATTTTACTCCTGTATCGTTTGCATCACGGCATCTTGTAACAGACTCGTGTCTCTATTTTACTGTAATCAATCTTCATAACAACACGAATTTCGCATGTCAGAGAGATTCATTACTTGCCCCAGGTTTTGCGATCAACAAGCATGTTTGCTGTTAAGGTCTGATTGTCTCAATAACATCGCACATTCATCGTGTATTACATTGCTTCATAGCGAAAAACACTATCTGCCTGAAACGTTTTAAGCACCATGAGTTAAATTCGTTTTAAATGAAAACAGGGACAAAACATGTGGTACGTTGTGTATTCATTGGGTATCAGAACAAGTTGTGGAGAAAACATCATTGAGGTATCATAAGAACGACGTTTGGACTTAACCCCTACTAGTTAACGTCTCTTATGATCCAATAAAATGTATAATGACTGATATTTTAACTAACCGAGGACACTGAAGAGTTAAATGGCTTGACATGACAATCTTTCAGGGAGAATTTATTTCCTTAATAAAACCTGCTATTAATCAAAGAAAGTTCAGGATGGTTAAAAACTGTGAGATGAACAAAAGAAGGTTGGATATTAGGCCCTGGCATCTAATCAATACATTGACCAGGAATGCAAGGCCTTCTACTGGAAGGTAGCGTTATTGTGTGCGTGACAAATATGGTTAAAGTTTCACATCGTTACAGACCTATTTGGAAACAAAACGAACGGGGAGTCTGTAATTAAAGAGGAGGGGAGGAGAAGCTTTCAGTGACATCAAGACAAACGACTTTGGGATGGAGGGCTTGATCCTTTTTCCGAGTTTGAATCCAAATGACAACGTTTTGTCGTCAGCAACGTTGGTATAGATAGTTGCTAAATGCTATCTCTGGAACGCAAAATGCAAGAGAGGCGAAAGCTGATAACAGATTAAATATCAAAGGACATGATAGGGGAAAGGGTTGCGAGACAATTTGATGCACAGAGATGCGACCCTCTGGCCTGCCAGAAACTAAGGATCGTGGGTTCAAATTCCAGATTCGTCCTGATTATGTTTCACGGTATGTCAACATCAGACTCGTTGGTTTCATCAAAATCGTAAATATCTAAGACCCGCATCATTCCTCATCACGTGGTGATATGATCCAATACTGTTGTACACGCCCTGCAACCAAATTCACTGACAACTGATGAGTGAGTGAGTGAGTGAGTGAGTTGGGTTTAACGCCGCTTTTAACAGTATTCCAGTTATATCACGGCGTGTCAGCTTAATGTGGATGGAAAGCCCGAAGTGATGCAGGTCTAAGACGTTTACCACTTCGGTGAAACCCACCAGCACGGGTATGGTGCTGACAAACCTAGAAACATAATCTGAGCGAACCGGGATTCGAACCCACAATCATAGGTTTCTGGCGTGCCCAAGGGACGCAACTCTGCACAGAGAATCGCAGCGCCTAGGACAACTGGGCCACCCGTGCCCCCGACAACTGATGACATAAGCAGAACAACGCAAATGACACCAGGTACTCTATAAATCATCCATGTCTTGGCCTACTGCTGATGTTCTCATTAGGTCTCATCCGACTGTGTTCTCGTGATATCTCCATTGACCTGTCCTTTCGAAGGTGTTCGCATGATGCCTCCCCTGACCTGCCCTTCCGATGGTGTTCGCATGATGCCTCCCCTGACCTGTACTTTCGAAGGTGTTCGCATGATGCCTCCTGACCTGTCCTTTCGAAGGTGTTCGCATGATGCCTCCCCGACCTGTCCTTTCGAAGGTGTTCGCATGATGCCTCCCCTGACCTGTCCTTTCGAAGGTGTTCGCATGATGCCTCCCCTGACCTGTCCTTTCGAAGGTGTTCGCATGATGCCTCCCCGACCTGTTCTTTCGAAGGTGTTCGCATGATGCCTCCCTGACCTGTTCTTTCGAAGGTGTTCGCATGATGCCTCCCCTGACCTGTACTTTCGAAGGTGTTCGCATGATGCCTCCCTGACCTGTCCTTTCGAAGGTGTTCGCATGATGCCTCCCCTGACCTGCCCTTCCGATGGTGTTCATAGGTCGTCTCTTCTGACACGCGCTTTTGGTGTCAAGTCAGATCGCGGACACCGGGTGCTGGCGACGATGTGTCCCTGATGCTCTGACAGTCATTATTACAAGTTTGTATATCACCTAGAGAATACATCACTGAGCCATCTGGCAGATCATCTTCATTGAAATCGCACAACAGACTATTAACGGAAGTAGTCACATCTCGCATTTACTCGAGTCCACCGGAGACTACAAAATATGATTTCTTTGTTTGTTGTTAAACGCCGCACTCAGCAATATTCCAGCTATATGACGGCGGTCTGTAAAATAATCGAGCAATTTGGATCGATGAAATGTATCAACCAAGTCAGCGAGCCTGACCACCCGATCCCGTAAATCGCCTTTTACGACAAGCATAGTCGCCTTTTACGGCAAGTATTGGTCGCTAAAGACCTATTCTACCCCGTGATCTTACAAAATATGAACTATATTTGTTCCTGACGGTGTGAACAAAATTTCTATTTTTCTCTTATCGCAAGCACAAAATCAAACACTCTTTGACAGAAAAGCATTTGTTTAGAAGCTGTTCGTGTTACAGTTCTTCGAGCGTGTAACCGTGTTAGTATTAGGATGGACTGTATTCATATAAAGGCATACAAATCTTGCGACAGGTGATCCGCATGGAACTTGAGATTTTCTTACACTATGGAGTGCAGTAGCCCTGTACCGTATAACTGTGAAAATTAGTTTGTTTGTTTGTTGTCTGGACCAGACATTCCAGTGATTGACATCATGAGCATCTATCCACGCAATTGGGATCGATGACATGCATCAACCAAGTCAGCGTACCTTACCACCCGATCCCGTTAGTCGCCTCTTACGACAAACATAGTCGCCTTTCAAAGCCCCAGACCATATATACCTCAATACAAACTGTGAATGCTGGAAGTCTAAGGCCATCGTCGTAACATTAACTGTGAAAGCTAGCAGTCCTTGACCATACGCCCCAACACAAACTCTAAATGCCAGCAGACCAAGGCCATATTTCTTTACACAAACTCTGAATGCCAGCAGATCAAGTCCATAAACCCATATAAGTCTGAAGGCCAGCGATTAAGCACATATTCGCCAACACAACTCAACAGTTACGACTGCGTGCGCCAGTGCAACACAATACCCTGATGCCATTCGCCACATCTCCTAACGCCGGATGCAGCGATGGCCGTTTTACATGCATCGTCTAAATCTGTTATTGAAATACATGGTGTCACAATCTAACACTCATTGTCAAAGCACCGTTGTACCATTTAGAAAGACGATATGGACGCTTTGATACCAGGCGTGAGAGTAAATCAAATAGACACATAGTTAAAAACATCGTCGTGATATGGATTACTGAACACATCGTTCGCACAACCCAATGCGTCACTCTAAACCCCATTCTGCACGGGAAAATCCATTCATATTAATCCAACACTCACGACTGGGCATACACACGTCGGACCAAACAGGCACTCAGAAAAAACACATGCAAACAAAGTATATGAAATTCATATATGAAAATAAAGTGAATTAAGTTTCTTCAGAATTAGATTTTTCGTCAAATAAAACTGGTTTTGGAGCTTTCGGAAGGCTTCTCGTCTAGATGTCTATACATATAATTTTCCCCATATTTTTCCCAGTCAGAAACATTCTGGTTTAGGATTGTAAAGTGGTGGGTGGTGGAATGGGGTTTAACGTCGCGTCCAAGATTATTGCACTTATATAGCGACGAGCAGTTACGTGTGTGTGTTTGTGTGGCTGCTTGTACTAGGCCGGACTGATGCCGATTTATAGTGCTAGCCCACTTAGATACCATGCCGCAGTTTAACATGAATATCCCACTCAGACACAGTATACTGACTCCGAACCGACCAGTCCTTGTTTTAGCCCCTTAATGCCGAGCGCCAGACAGGGTAACAACAAGTACCATATTTTAACGTCTTTTGGTATGACGCGGCCAGGGATTGAACCCCGGACCTTCCGCTCTCCTGGAGGACGCTCTACCACTAGACCACAGAGGCGGTCAGGATTGTAAAGTGATACGATTAACAATAGTAATTTGTTTAGGCTCAAATGTACGGTTCTTTGGTGCACACATCAGAACAATCACGATAGAACACTCGAGTAATGATAGTCAGCCAATGCAAGAAATGCATTGATGAAATCAACATGTGATGGTCTTTACCAAAGATGACAAGCGTGAATTATATTTTTTAAACACGACGCCGTTTCAAGGAATTTTGTTACAAAGAAATATAGTTCCATTTATAATCATATCACTGAGGCGTCAGAAAAGGAATGTAATAAATGTAAGAAATGAAAGATAGCAGTTTTGGTTGCATTTACTATTAGAATATTAAGGTTCCTTCTCTGGTCCACATTTCGTAATGTTAAAGCTAAAAAGTTAAATAAATCGATGAAGGTATTTACATTTCTGACAAACAAAGTAACGAACTAAACGGGCTATATTAACGCTAGGCTCACCTCTTGGCAGGGTGCTCCCCGGTTTATCACAAATCAATTTAAGCGCTGAAGACCATGGCACTTTCTCCGTGGAATGGAATCCATAAGCGTGCGAACACCTACAGAGCATGTCGACTGTGAGACAATGGGACTGCGAGAGACGTGATCTCTTGAGAAGGTGTGGCCGCGTGCGGCGGAAGGACCCGCCTCCACGGTGGTGTTGGCCAGATGTGACAGGGACGCGAGAGGTGACTCAGGTTCGGTGTCTGTGCGGAGTTTGATATAATCTTTTTGGGAGTGTAGGTAGGTAACTGCTGAACACTGTCCTCAGTGTAGGTGGGTATTTGTGGCGTTCAATGATGATGTGTAGGAACGAGAGAGAGAGAGAGAGAGAGAGAGAGAGAGAGAGAGAGAGAGAGAGAGAGAGAGAGAGAGAGTCGTTAACTGATGATGTGTAGGAACGAGAGAGAGAGAGAAGAGAGAGAGATTTGTAGGAACGAGAGAGAGGGGCGAAAGAGGGAGATGTGAAGGAACGAGAGAGAGAGAGAGGGGGGAGAGACAGCGAGAGCAAGGAAGAGAGAGGGGAGAAAGAGGCGTTTACTGATGATGTGTAGGAACGAGAGAGAGAGAGAGAGCGATGGAGAGAGAGATGTGTAGGAACAAGAGAGGGGGAAGAGAGAGAGATAGAGAGGGGCGAAAGAGGCGTTTACTGATGATCTGTAGGAACGAGAGAGAGAGAGAGAGGGAGAGACATGTGTAGGAACGAGAGAGAGAGAGAAGAGAGAAAGAGAGAGAGATTTGTTTACTGATGATATGTAGGAACATTTGAAGAATGTTCTATTTCAAAGATACCTTCGTCATACCTATAAATAGCTTAGCTTGTTAATTTTAGAACGCGTTGATAGAACCCGTGTAGGCAGATGTAAAGAGAGAACACTTAAAAGAGACGGATGACCAATCTGTGGCCTATTTCACGAGTCATCAGCTGATCTGCGTTAAATATACATACGAACATAAGCCGTTTACGTCAATGCCAGAAAAAAGAGAATGACACTATCTTATTTTACACCAGATACGTTTTATCACATCTGTTATATCCTCCTTACAAAATCAGTGATTCTTTTGAATTAAAAAAGGGTAACTCTCCAGCAGGAAATGTCATTTTTACTGTGTTTATTTTGGTAGTTTTTATACAATACCTTCTTTTCACCTACTTTCACAGCAGTCCAGTGTCTGGGATATTTTTAACCTAATTCATAAAAAATAGTTTTTATACAGACAAGAGATACTATCACATCAGATTTTTGTTCACAAAAAAGTCTCTATTGAGCCAGTCCATTGAAACGCCGCTGGTTGTATAATATCACCTTTTTTTTAAAAGACCACTAATCATAACTGATATCATAATCATT
Organism: Haliotis cracherodii; assembly: GCF_022045235.1. Taxonomy (NCBI): domain Eukaryota; kingdom Metazoa; phylum Mollusca; class Gastropoda; order Lepetellida; family Haliotidae; genus Haliotis; species Haliotis cracherodii. Next base: position 55,837,004 of record NW_027266341.1, read on the forward strand.
ACATCACCTAACACTGAAATGGCATGTTTATCTTTAATATCACCATGACATCATCTCCGAGTGAAAAGGACATTATCAGTATGTTTATCTTTAATATCACCATTACATCATCTCCGAGTGAAAAGGACATCATTAGTTTGTTTATCTTTAATATCACCATGACATCATCTCCAAGTGAAAAGGACATTATCAGTATGTTTATCTTTAATATCACCATTACATCATCTCCGAGTGAAAAGGACATTATCAGTATGTTTATCTTTAATATCACCATGACATCATCTCCGAGTGAAAAGGACATTATCAGTATGTTTATCTTTAATATCACCATGACATCATCTCCGAGTGAAAAGGACATTATCAGTATGTTTGTCTTTAATATCACCATGACATCATCTCCGAGTGAAAAGGACATTATCAGTATGTTTATCTTTAATATCACCATTACATCATCTCCGAGTGAAAAGGACATCATTAGTTTGTTTATCTTTGATATCACCATGACATCATCTCCGAGTGAAAAGGACATTATCAGTATGTTTATCTTTAATATCACCATTACATCATCTCCGAGTGAAAAGGACATCATTAGTTTGTTTATCTTTAATATCACCATGACATCATCTCCAAGTGAAAAGGACATTATCAGTATGTTTATCTTTAATATCACCATTACATCATCTCCGAGTGAAAAGGACATTATCAGTATGTTTATCTTTAATATCACCATTACATCATCTCCGAGTGAAAAGGACATCATTAGTTTGTTTATCTTTAATATCACCATTACATCATCTCCAAGTGAAAAGGACATTATCAGTATGTTTGTCTTTAATATCACCATTACATCATCTCCGAGTGAAAAGGACATTATCAGTATGTTTGTCTTTAATATCACCATTACATCATCTCCGAGTGAAAAGGACATTATCAGTATGTTTATCTTTAATATCACCATTACATCATCTCCGAGTGAAAAGGACATCATTAGTTTGTTTATCTTTAATATCACCATGACATCATCTCCAAGTGAAAAGGACATTATCAGTATGTTTATCTTTAATATCACCATTACATCATCTCCGAGTGAAAAGGACATCATTAGTTTGTTTATCTTTAATATCACCATGACATCATCTCCAAGTGAAAAGGACATTATCAGTATGTTTTTCTTTAATATCACCATTACATCATCTCCGAGTGAAAAGGACATTATCAGTATGTTTATCTTTAATATCACCATTACATCATCTCCGAGTGAAAAGGACATTATCAGTATGTTTATCTTTAATATCACCATGACATCATCTCCGAGTGAAAAGGACATTATCAGTATGTTTATCTTTAATATCACCATTACATCATCTCCGAGTGAAAAGGACATTATCAGTATGTTTCGTTTATCTTTAATATCACCATGACATCATCTCCGAGTGAAAAGGACATTATCAGTATGTTTATCTTTAATATCACCATTACATCATCTCCGAGTGAAAAGGACATAATCAGTATGTTTATCTTTAATATCACCATTACATCATCTCCGAGTGAAAAGGACATCATTAGTTTGTTTATCTTTAATATCACCATGACATCATCTCCAAGTGAAAAGGACATTATCAGTATGTTTGTCTTTAATATCACCATTACATCATCTCCGAGTGAAAAGGACATTATCAGTATGTTTGTCTTTAATATCACCATTACATCATTTGTAAAACTTAAGGTTGGGTAGCCATGTGATTAAAGCGTTCGTTCGTCACGCCAAAGATCTGGTTCGATTCCCCCCGACGTTATGTGTCTGGAATACTGCATTAACTCAAGTGTCAAAATATTCTTTTAAGAATAGTGATTAATATATTGTAAAAATAAATAAACGAGCATGTAAATTCTTTGTCGTTTGAATCGATAGATGTATTCGTATGTATCCCCAAGCGTTGTTAAATATAAAATGTCAATGCAAAAGAATAATCAGTCTTGATTAATCACCGAAACAGATTTCATTTGGAGTAAAGGGCTAAACAGCTGTGCAAATTATATGAATGGACCACTGAAAATCAGTGATGACACCAGTTTTTTTCGAAAAGGGTAATCATTTCCTGCCTTACGGATCACCCGCCTTTCAATTGGCCTAAAAAAGTAAGTATTTATTGCCTGACGCCGCTAAGCAGATCTCCTGTCAGTAAACAAAACAGACAATGAAGTGATCGATGAGCTAGAAAATCCAGTGCCAGTGACACGATAGTGTATTTACTGATTTTGTAGAAACCTACGCGTAACCGAACCTGCAATCTTGAAATTAATTTAATTTACACCAAGTTATTCTTGTATATTATACAATAACATCACAAAATAGCATTATTTACCTTGGAAATTTGTTTGAAAGGCTTATTGACAGGATAAATATTGCAAAGAATGCATACAATACAAACTAAGAAAAACAAAAGAAATTGAAAAGGTAAACGTTCAATAAAACATGTCAAATTCCATATTTTAAAAGCAAACACTGAAGTATGTTTACCAGAAACATATTGAGGTGTGACATTTGCCCTTCATTATAGTCAAAAATTGTTTGACACGTTCCTATCAACCAAAAAAAGGTGCCTTAAATATATAGTTATTATCAGTAAACCTATATGGAGAACGACTTAAAGGGAAAGACCTATAGAATATGCACAACGCATTGCCACATAGACATTTGTTAACACCCCATGTGACCTGAGTCACCCTGTGTTTGACTTTACACTTCACTATCAATGGTCCCGTGTACATAGAAAGCAAAGTAACTGGTAGACCTATCATTGATTATACACTATCAATTGAGATAATCTCCACATCAGACAAAAATGATGGTATAAAATGTATGCATTAACTTGAATGCGGCACAGTATTCGCTGTCTCGACACGGGTTTAGGGGAATAAATATACCCAATCGGATGTTGTTGGCTTGGAAACACGAGAAGATCAAAGAGCAACAGGTTTTTTACCTTGTTACTTCCACGGTCTATGTTTTTGTATGTTAAACAGAGATATGCTATAGTCTTTGTGATCTGGTTGCCGGATGTCCAGTCTTATTTACAATGAAAACTTGTTAATTCGAACTCCCCAAGAGGAAGTCTCTTCAATATACAATGTCTTAAATTCGAGTGTCTCCATAACTTCGAGTTAAAGAGGGTTCTCTGTGTCCTACTTTGTCATATATTTATATAATGTTATCAGGAAGGTAATCTTGAATCTAAAGACATGAGTTTTGAGTTATTTGTGGTTATTCTAATTCGGTTTAATCGAACTTTAATATACATGTATATTCGAGTTACTCTTACAAACCATCCACGCATATAACTAACTGCTAAGTATATCCTTACATATCCTCAGAGAAATAGTAAATGAACAACAAAGTTTGCACTTTAAGGATGCTTGATTCTTTGAGCACTGAATACCTTCCTCAATCTGTTGTTCATTTGTAAACAGTTCAATGGGCAAGGCAGGCTTATTCACGTCCAATTCTCTCCCAATTTATTTTGAAAGAGATAAAAAGCCAGTCGGAAGTGTGTCGACCCAAACCAATGTGGCACAAGAGGATCGCCTTGAAAAAATCGATGGCAACTGTTTTAGGTCTTGCGAAGTCTTTCAGTGTTGAATTTGGATAACACGAACTTAAATAGAAAATCATTAAGAAGTGGTCTTGATGAAGGAGGTCAAGCCATTTTAAATTTTCATTTGGTGAGCACGGATAACATGAACACAAGGAAACCCTGCCATGGCTTCAAGACTCTTGCTACCGGACATGACTTTTGTGGAGGTAGGATTAACGTTAACTTGACATCAGTTCTCAAGGGACTGTTTCGGATTTACGTAAACTCGTTCCCTTTCTGTCACAGCAGGAATGCTACTCGTAGAACTCGATTCTTTCAATGTCTGGCAATGTCAAGGTTATTTAACCGTCTCATAGTATATCTTTTTCTGCACGGATATCTTGGTTTAAAAATCCACTTAAAGCCACTTAAGTACATTTTTAGTCTGAGGCACGGTTTCTTATCTTTCCATGGGAATTTCTATCTAATTTGTAATTGCCAAGCATTTTTTGCAAAAAAGTTAAAGACAATTACATCACAACTGAAAAAACGGATAGGTTTTCAGGCAATGTCATTTCCACGACAAGATTGCTTGCAAAGGATATATGCCTCTCTGTAAGTACTTCGAATTCGCCGTGGGGATGTTTCAATTAGTTATTTGAACTCTGAAGATTGTTTGTTCGTTTTAGGCAGAAACATTTACCGAAGATTGTTGGACATAAAGTTCGTTCTTGGCGCATTCAGCAATATTTCAAAATTATATCTGCGCACTGTCAAAACTGAATCCTGGCCTAGACAAGACAGTGGTTGATATCATGAACAACGTTGGCATAACTACCAGGTCACAGAGCCTGTTCACCCGATCCAATGTAGTTTGCTTCTAGAAAAATAGAATATTTGGGACCTATTACTGGAGATAGATTCTAAAGAGGGTCAACTGAGCTTTTTGTAGAATATACATATGGCAAAATGAAAACAAGGGAATTGGCCAAGAAGTTTAACATGTAAACTTCAGGTAATCGATGATCTGATATTAACAAATTGTAAAATAACTAATTCCCTTATTTACCCGCCGGAACTAGAAAAAAAGAGATCAGTGAAACCGCCTAACCACAATATGTATGAAAAGATGGATGACTTCACATTTCTAAATCTAAATTTCACAATTTTTGAGATATAATCGAGCATGCTCTTTGTATGAAGACCTGCCAGAGCGTCATTGAGTTTTGCTCCAAAGTTGTTTCATCAGGGATATAACAACCAGGGCCTCAGTAAAGCTTTCTATGGTAGACATGTGAAGGACATTTCCAAATCAGTGGCCAAGCTGACGTCCGATGCATTCCCTATTTCATATGCTCCCGTTTTCTTTCAGGTAAACAGTTGACTTGCCTTTACATGAGTTTGTGATGGGCACAAGCGGTGGGGCACACTCCGTTCACCTTTTCTCGAACACCTGGTATCATCCCTATGTAATAGTGATTCAAAAACACATGGTTATGATATAGTTGGAATGGTACTGTGGATTCCAGCTTTAGCAGAAAATATTTTGTCGAATCGTTTCATGGAGAAATAGGAAGGCGAGCCTCCTTTAAGATTTTAGAACCCGTCGTTGAGATTTGTGGTCTCGAGGCGATATTGAGAAAACGCGAGACGTGACCACTTCCGTTATTAGTCACATTATGCGATCCAATGGAGATGACAAATCAGACGTCCTACTGATGTAGTTATTGATTCTCTGGGGTAATATACAGTCTGGTAATAATGACTATCGGTCGTCAGTAACACTTCGCCATCACCCGGTGTCCGCGGTGTCTATGACTTTATTTCACGCTAGTGAACCAGATGTCACCCAATAGCAGTATGGTCTCCAAGAAGGTGGAATAAAACAGTGTCACTATGTCATCAGGCCAATGGACAGAACGACACAATGGCTTCAGCTGAACTATTGCCATGGGTTTCCCTGGTACACGAAATTCAAAGCACGTCATTTGTTGTCATGAAGTATTAGCCCCGGTTACAACCACAGCTGCAAAGAATGACCAAGTTGGACAACTGGAGTGATTGGGTGTAGTGATTGGGTGAATAAATTTACGCTGCTTTTAACAATATCCAAGCAATAGCACCACGAGGTTCAATGGAACTTTGCCTTTCACTCAAAGCGAGTCCTTCAATGTATTAATCTGTTATTACTGTCACTCAGGTGAAGATGCAACAAACCCTACAAATAAGTCGCGTCAGGTAAACCCTGAGCACACAATGACTGTCCTCATGGATTATGCGCGTGTTATTCTTGAGCCAATCACATTTCATAAGCGATACGTGATCATCTCTTTACCACCTCGGTTCGATGATTTCGATCTGAACAAAAGGTAACCCACAGAAAATACAAATATTCCTTCGCCCGTACACAATTCTGGGTGTAGATGCCATGGAACTCAGAGACGACAGGGTTGTAAAACTATTCACAACAATATGACAGTGCGGCCTTTAATATTTACATTCAGGACTGTCCGTATCTATTCGTTTTGAGATACTGAAATCAGATATGCTGTTCTGAATGCATCGCTCGATCGTACCGAAACTTGAGAAGCCTCGACCTGATTTGGCTGATTAGAAAATTCACCTGATGTGACATCCTATGGACGGTTTCTCAGCTCTTTCACACAGATTTATAATATCGGACTAAAAGATATGATTTTAGTAAGTTTGTTTGTTTGTTGTTTAACGCCGCATTCAGCAATATTCCAGCTATATGACGGCGGTCTGTACGGAGTATGGACAATGCAGTGATTGATACCAAGAGCATCGATCCACGCATTTGGGATACGATAACATGCTTCAATTATGTCAGCGAGCCTGATCACCCGATCTCATTAGTCGCCTCTCACGACAAGCAAGGGTTGCCGAAGACCAATTCTATCACGATCTTCACGGGTAGATTTCAATGAGACTGTGAGTGAATAAGGACTAACACGTTTATCCGAACTCACATATATCGTTTGAAGTTTTCATATACTCGTAACTATATGCCACATGGTGATATAATATTTAGTTTGAAGATATTTATATTATTTGAATGTAAATATTATATCACCATGTGGCATATAGTTACGAGTCCGCGACCGTTCAATTCAGTCAACTGATTAAAGTTACACTGGCGGCGAGTAGGTACATAGGTGAAGACGCTCTGCATGCTTGACACTGCAACACTGCTTATTACGTGACCTATTCAAATTTAACCTACCATTAAAACTATTATTATTATTATTGTTATTATTATTATTATGAGTGAGTATGGTTTTACGCCGCTTTTAGCAATATTGCAGCAATATAACGCCGGTGGACACCAGAAATGGGCTTCACACATTGTACTCATGTCGGGAATCGAACCCGGATCTTCGGCGTGACGAGCAAACGCTTTAACCACTACCCGACCGCCCCTATTATTATTATGACATGAGCTCTTGGCCGGTTTGTCTTATTCTTCGAAAACGTCACTGAAGACATGTTCATGTAAAATTATGTTTTGTGTAAAGGCATTAACAATGACAACACATTACATTATCTTTTTCTCTGTGTCTGTCGTCAAACTCGATTATGTTGAAACTGTAACGTCATATCTTAGATACACTGTCATTCTTTCGCATGTTATTTTTTCTGTTCAAGCTTGATGGGATGATACGCTCGGCGCATCTTGATAGAGTGTCCTTTCAATGACGTTGAAAGTTCGGATCAAGCGGTAATTAGAGGACGATTTGATATTATCCATAATAGTGTATTTGTATGTTTTAGATATGTTTTATGATGAACGTTTGTCAAGAGGTCATCCTTCACATGTTGTTTTAGAGTTCATAACAGAGCAGGATTTCTTTCTCTCTTTTTTTTCGCGAGCACCTGGTATCATTACTATTTGATAGTGTTTCATAAACTCATGCTCATGATATAGTCGGAATCGTACAATAGACACTGCTTTATGCAGAGATTTTTATTGGCTATGGAAAGGGTTTTGTCGCTAACGATCGTGCAACATCAAACAATATGGTTTGCAACATGAGTTCAAAGAAAATATATAATACACAAAGTATCTCTGATCACACACGTGCAATGGTATGGAATAATCAATGATAATTATGATCATATGTACTACATAGCTTTACAGAGTGTTTACTTTAAAAATGTGCTCACAACAAACCACGTGTCACGACAAACAAGGTATGCTTGATGCTGTTTTAATGCATATTTGGGTCTCTTAAAAACTCGTGTACTACACTAACGCCGAAAATAATCAGACATTCGCACCTTGAAATTGAATTTGCAATTTTGAATTTTCTATGAAGTTTGACTTACAAAAATGATAATTGCTTCAGATAAATTTAATAATACAGTACTTCAAATCTTCAAAGAGAAAGAACGAGTTCGTGTCATGTGCATCCAACAAAACCACAATAGGTTGCATAAGAACATGAACACAGTTTCTTCTTTGGATTATGTTTTCCACGATTTTACAGACCAAACTTCTGTTTAATAATCCAGACTCCCTCTGAAAATGAAAAAGAAGGTCCCACTTTCCCGTCAACGATGATACATACTCATTCAATTAATCAGAAGGGGCCCTTAGTGTGGACGATATCCGCCGGCCATGGTCGTAATTGTCAATGGTCTTTGTCGCGATCTGAAAGTAGCCTGTCACCCCCATGCATTCAACCCAGGAAGCAACGAGTCACGTCAATACATGGCCTGATTTAATTACTACCAAAGAAACCTTTCATTTTATGAAAAGAGCAAATATAAGAAAGAAATCTTACAAACACAGATTAACCAGCTGCCTGATTTGATTATCGGGCTCACAGGGGAAAGATTGAAAGAAGACCACATGCTTCATGTTTGGGTACATGAAATTATGTAGTCATGGACAGAAGTGCGGGTATTGACAAATGTAAAAGTAGGTATGAAGTTTACTGTCATCAGAAATCGGCAGCAGTGTGTCCCTAAAGCACATCACAACAGGAAGCATATACAGAATGACCTTGACGAAACAAGATGGTAGCAAGACGGATGACATCTGAAGAGTTCTTGAAAACATTCCACATCTCATCGAGATCTCTATAAGCTTGGTTTATGCCTCCTCCAAGGCAGTAATTAGCCTCACTAATTGGAGGCTGACGGCGGCCATGGGAAGGCCATTCAGGTCCGGCATCTTACTGGACTCTGGTCATCACAATCTGACACCTGTCTCAACACAGTAATCATTGGGAGTGTGTTAGCTTTCACATTATTGCATTCATATCACGGCATGTCAGTTGGATGTGGGAGGAAGACATGAAGTTAAGCATGTCGTTCACGTTTACATCTTTTGTAAAACCCACGATGCAACGGGGGCCTGTAAACAAACCAGACAATCTAGTGATCGATGAACCAAAAAATTCTGTGTCACGATAGAGCATTTAATGATTTTGTTGAAACCCAAGCGCAACCGAACCTGCAATCTTGTAATACATTTTAACAATTGCCACCAAGTTATTCTTGTATATCAGACAGTAACATCACGCAATAGCATTACCTTGGAAATGTGTTTGAAAAGATTATTGATAGGATAAATATTGCAAAGAATGCATACAATACAAACTAAGAAAAACAAAAGAAATGTCCGCGATGACATTTACAAATAGATTTAACATGCACACGGAAGGTTAATATTCAATAAAAAATGTCATATTCCTTATATTTCAGAAGCTAACACGAAAGCATGTTGACTAGAAACGTATTGGATGTGACATTTGGCCTTCATCCTTTAAAGATGTGTTTGACTCGTTCTGATTAACCGTTTGTGTTTCCTCCCGAGACTAAAGTGCCTAAAATAGTTATTACTAGAAAGCTTAGCTTTATTGGGAGACGGCTTAACGGTTAAGATCTATAGAATATGTACAACGCTTGCCACATAGAGATTTTTTAACATGCCATGCGACCTGAGACACCCTGTTGTAGAGTTCACTATCCATGGTCTCGTGTACATAGAAAACGGAGTAACTAGTAGACCTATTATTGGTAATACACTAGCAATTGAGATAATCTCCACATCAGACAAAAATGATGGTATAAAATGTGTGCATTAACTTGAAAGTGGCATTGTATTCGCTGTCTCGTCGCGGGTTTAGGAGAGTAAGTACACCCAATCGGATGTTGTTGGCATGGAAAGGTACACCCAATCGGATGTTGTTGGCATGGAAACACGAGAATATCAAAGAGCAACAGGCTTTTGACCTTGTTACTTCTACGGCAAATGCTTTTGTATGTTAAATAGAGATATGTTATAGTCTTTGTGATTTGGTTGACGGATGTTCGGTCTCATTCACAATAAAAACTTGTTATTTCGAACTCCTCATCGCTGTAGAGGATGTCTCTTCACATGTTTTGAACTCGAATGTCTCCAAGGCTTCGAGTTAAAGAGGGTTCTCTGTGTCCTGCTTCCTCATATATTTGTATAATGTTATTAGGTAGGTAGTCTTGAATCTAAAGACAATGTGTTTTGTGTTATTTGTGGGTATTCTAATTCGGTTTAATCGAACTTTGATATACATGTAATATACATTTTATGATATTACCCATAATAATGTATTTGTATGTTTTAGATATGTTTTATGATGAATGTTTATCAAGAGGGTCATCCTTCACATGTTGTTTTAGAGTTCATAACAGAGCAGGATTTCTTTCTCTCTTTTTTTTCGCGAACACCTGGTATCATCACTATTTGATAGTGATTCATAAACTCATGCTCATGATATAGTCGGAATCGTACAATCGACTCTGCTTTATGCAGATATTTCTATTGGCTATGGAAAGGGTTTTGTCGCTGACGATCGTGCAACATCAAACAATATGGTTTGCAATATTACTTCAAAGAAAATATGTAATACACAAAGATCACACACGTGCATTGGTATGGAATAATCAATGATAATTATGATCATATGTACTACATAGCTTTACAGAGTGTTTACTTTAAAAATGTGCTCACAACAAACCACGTGTCACGATAAACAAGGTATGCTTGATGCTGTTTTAATGGCATATTTGGGTCTCTTAAAAACTCGTGTACTACACTAACGCCGAAAATAATCAGACATTCGCACCTTGAAATAGAATTTGCAATTTTGAATTTTCTATGAAGTTTGACTTACAAAAATGATAATTGCTAGAAAGCCAATGTCATAAGTCTTCAGATACATTAAATAACACAGTACTTCAAATCTCCAAAGAGAAAGAACGAGTTCGTGTCATGTGCTTCCAACAAACCACAATAGGTTGCATAAGAACATGAACACAGTTTTTTCTTTGGATTATGTTTTCCACGATTTTACAGACCAAACTTCTGTTTAATAATCCAGACTCCCTTTGAAAATGAAAAAGATGGTCCCACTTTCCCGTCAACGATGATACATACCCATTCAATTAATCAGAAGGGGCCCTTAGTGTGGATGATATACGCCGGTCGTGGTCGTAATTGTCAATGCTCTTTGTCGCGATCTGAAAGTAGCCTGTCACCCCCATGCATTCAACCCAGGAAGCAACGAGTCACGTCAATACATGGCCTGATTTAATTACTACCAAAGAAACCTTTCATTTTATGAAAAGAGCAAAAATAGGAAAGAAATCTTACAAAAACTGATTACCAGCTGCCTGATTTGATTTACGGGCACATAGGGGAAAGATTGAAAGAAGACCACATGCTTCATGTTTGGGTACATGGAATTATGTAGTCATGGACAGAAGTGCAGGTATTGACAAATGTAAAAGTAGGTATGAAGTTTACTGTCATCAGAAATCGGCAGTAGTGTGTCCCTAAAGCACATCACAACAGGAAGCATATACAGAATGACCTTGACGAAACAAGATGGTAGCAAGACGGATGACATCTGAAGAGTTCTTGAAAACATTCCACATCTCATCGAGATCTCTATAAGCTTGGTTTATGCCTCCTCCAAGGCAGTAATTAGCCTCACTAATTGGAGGCTGACGGCGGCCATGGGAAGGCCATTCAGGTCCGGCATCTTACTGGACTCTGGTCATCACAATCTGACACCTGTCTCAACACAGTGATCATTGGGAGTGTGTTAGCTTTCACATTATTGCATTCATATCACGGCATGTCAGTTGGATGTGGGAGGAAGACATGAAGTTAAGCATGTCGTTCACGTTTACATCTTTTGTAAAACCCACGATGCAACGGGGGCCTGTAAACAAACCAGACAATCTAGTGATCGATGAACCAAAAAATTCTGTGTCACGATAGAGCATTTAATGATTTTGTTGAAACCCAAGCGCAACCGAACCTGCAATCTTGTAATACATTTTAACAATTGCCACCAAGTTATTCTTGTATATCAGACAGTAACATCACGCAATAGCATTACCTTGGAAATGTGTTTGAAAGGATTATTGATAGGATAAATATTGCAAAGAATGCATACAATACAAACTAAGAAAAACAAAAGAAATGTTCGCGATGACATTTATAAATAGATTTAACATGCACACGGAAGGTAAATATTCAATAAAAAATGTCATATTCCTTATATTTCAGAAGCTAACACGAAAGCATGTTGACTAGAAACGTATTGGATGTGACATTTGGCCTTCATTCTTTAAAGATGTGTTTGACTCGTTCTGATTAACCGTTTGTGTTTCCTCCCGAGACTAAAGTGCCTAAAATAGTTATTACTAGAGAGCTTAGCTTTATTGGGAGACGGCTTAAAGGTTAAGATCTATAGAATATGTACAACGCTTGCCACATAGAGATTTTTTAACATGCCATGCGACCTGAGACACCCTGTTGTAGAGTTCACTATCCATGGTCTCGTGTACATAGAAAACGGAGTAACTAGTAGACCTATTATTGGTAATACACTAGCAATTGAGATAATCTCCACATCAGACAAAAATGATGGTATAAAATGTGTGCATTAACTTGAAAGTGGCATTGTATTCGCTGTCTCGTCGCGGGTTTAGGAGAGTAAGTACACCCAATCGGATGTTGTTGGCATGGAAAGGTATACCCAATCGGATGTTGTTGGCATGGAAACACGAGAATATCAAAGAGCAACAGGCTTTTGACCTTGTTACTTCTACGGCAAATGCTTTTGTATGTTAAATAGAGATATGTTATAGTCTTTGTTATTTGGTTGACGGATGTTCGGTCTTATTCACAATAAAAACTTGTTAATTCGAACTCCTCATCGCTGTAGAGGATGTCTCTTCACATGTTTTGAACTCGAATGTCTCCATGGCTTCGAGTTAAAGATGGTTCTCTGTGTCCTGCTTCCTCATATATTTGTATAATGTTATTAGGTAGGTAGTCTTGAATCTAAAGACAATGTGTTTTGTGTTATTTGTGGGTATTCTAATTCGGTTTAATCGAACTTTGATATACATGTAATATACATTTTATGATATTACCCATAATAATGTATTTGTATGTTTTAGATATGTTTTATGATGAATGTTTATCAAGAGGGTCATCCTTCACATGTTGTTTTAGAGTTCATAACAGAGCAGGATTTCTTTCTCTCTTTTTTTTCGTGAACACCTGGTATCATCACTATTTGATAGTGATTCATAAACTCATGCTCATGATATAGTCGGAATCGTACAATCGACACTGCTTTATGCAGAGATTTTTATTGGCTATGGAAAGGGTTTTGTCGCTGACAATCGTGCAACATCAAACAATATGGTTTGCAATATTACTTCAAAGAAAATATGTAATACACAAAGATCACACACGTGCATTGGTAAGTAATAATCAATGATAATTATGATCATATGTACTACATAGCTTTACAGAGTGTTTACTTTAAAAATGTGCTCAAAACAAACCACGTGTCACGATAAACAAGGTATGCTTGATGCTGTTTTAATGGCATATTTGGGTCTCTTATAAACTCGTGTACAACACTAACGCGGAAAATAATCAGACATTCGCACCTTGAAATAGAATTTGCAATTTTGAATTGTCTGTGAAGTTTGACTTACAAAAATGATAATTGCTAGAAAGCCAATGTCATAAGTCTTCAGATACATTAAATAACACAGTACTTCAAATCTTCAAAGAGAAAGAACGAGTTCTTGTCATGTGCTTCCAACAAACCACAATAGGTTGCATAAGAACATGAACACAGTTTTTTCTGTGGATTATGTTTTCCACGATTTTACAGACCAAACTTCTGTTTAATAATCCAGACTCCCTCTGAAAATGAAAAAGAAGGTCCCACTTTCCCGTCAACGATGATATATACTCATGCAAGTAATCAGAAGGGGCCCTTAGTGTGGATGATATACGCCGGTCGTGGTCGTAATTGTCAATGCTCTTTGTCGCGATCTGAAAGTAGCCTGTCACCCCCATGCATTCAACCCAGGAAGCAACGAGTCACGTCAATACATGGCCTGATTTAATTACTACCAAAGAAACCTTTCATTTTATGAAAAGAGCTAAGATAGGAAAGAAATCTTACAAAAACTGATTACCAGCTGCCTGAGTTGATTATCGGGCACACAGGGGAAAGATTCAAAGAAGACCACATGCATCATGTTTGGGTGCATGGAATTATGTAGTCATGGACAGAAGGGCAGGTATTGACAAATGTGAAAGTAGGTATGAAGTTTACTGTCATCAGAAATCGGCAGTAGTGTGTCCCTTACGCGCTTCACAACAGGAAGCATATACAGAATGACCTTGACGAAACAAGATGGTAGCAAGACGGATGACATCTGAAGAGTTCTTGAAAACATTCCACATCTCATCGAGATCTCTATAAGCTTGGTTTATGCCTCCTCCAAGGCAGTAATTAGCCTCACTAATTGGAGGCTGACCACGGCCATGGGAAGGACATGCAGGTCCGGCATCTTACTGGACTCTGGTCATCACAATCTGACACCTGTCTCAACACAGTGATCATTAAGAGTGTGTTAGCTTTCACATTATTGCATTCATATCACGGCATGTCAGTTGGATGTGGGAGGAAGACATGAAGTTAAGCATGTCGTTCACGTTTACATCTTTTGTGAAACCCACGATGCAACAGGGGCCTGTAAACAAACCAGACAATCAAGTGATCGATGAACCCAAAAAATTCAGTGTCACGATAGAGCATTTAATGATTTTGTTGAAACCCAAGTGCAACCAACATGCAATCTTGTAATACATTTTAACAATTGCCACCAAGTTATTCTTGTATATCAGACAGTAACATCACGCAATAGCATTACCTTGGAAATGTGTTTGAAAAGATTATTGATAGGATAAATATTGCAAAGAATGCATACAATACAAACTAAGAAAAACAAAAGAAATGTCCGCGATGACATTTACTTAAGATTTAACATACACACGGAAGGTAAACATTCAATAAAAATATGTCATATTCCTTATATTTTACAAGCTAACGCGATAGCATGTTGACCAGAAACGTATTGAGGAGTCACATTTGGCCTTCATTCTTTAAAGAAGTGTTTGACTCGTTCTGATTAACCAAAGAAACCACCAATACATCAAACCGTTTGTGTTTTCCTCCCGAAAATAAAGTGCCTTAAATATTTATAACTAGAAGGCTTACCTTTATTGGGAGACGGCTTAAAGGTTAAGATCTATAGAATATGTACAACGCTTTGCTACATAGGGATTTTTAACATGCCATGTGACCTGAGACACTCTGTGTTTGAGTTCACTATCCATGGTCTCGTGTACATAGAAAACGGAGTAACAAGTAGACCTATTATTGGTAATACACTAGCAATTGAGATAATCTCCACATCAGACAAAAATGATGGTATAAAATGTGTGCATTAACTTGAAAGTGGCATTGTATTCGCTGTCTCGTCGCGGGTTTAGGAGAGTAAGTACACCCAATCGGATGTTGTTGGCATGGAAAGGTATACCCAATCGGATGTTGTTGGCATTAAAACAAGAGAATATCAAAGAGCAACAGGCTTTTGACCTTGTTACTTCTACGGTAAATGCTTTTGTATGTTAAATAGAGTTATGTTATAGTCTTTGTTATTTGGTTGACGGATGTTCGGTCTTATTCACAATGAAGACTTGTTAATAAGAACTCCTCATCGCTGAAGAGGATGTCTCTTCAATATCCCGTGTTTTGAACTCGAATGTCTCCATGGCTTCGAGTTAAAGATGGTTCTCTGTGTCCTACTTCGTCATATATTTGTATAATGTAATAAGGTAGGTTATCTTGAATCTAAAGACAATGTGTTTTGAGTTATTTGTGGTTATTCTAATTCGGTTTAATCGAACTTTGATATACATGTAAATTCGAGTTAACGTCCTCAA
This sequence comes from Haliotis cracherodii, assembly GCF_022045235.1. NCBI lineage: Eukaryota > Metazoa > Mollusca > Gastropoda > Lepetellida > Haliotidae > Haliotis > Haliotis cracherodii. Next base: position 55,852,916 of record NW_027266341.1, read on the forward strand.
TCTGTTGTTCATTTGTAAACAGTTCAATGGGCAAGGCAGGCTTATTCACATCCAATTTTCTCCCAATTTATTTTAAAAGTGATAAAAAGCCAGTCGGAAGTGTGTCGATCTAAACCAATGTGGCACAAAATGATCGCCTTAAAAGTCGATGACAACTGTTTTAGGTCTTGCGAAATCTTTCAGTGTTGAATTTTCGTGAGTGAGTATGGTTGTTACGCCGCTTTTATCAATATTCCAGCAATATCACGGCGGGGGACACCAGAAGTGGGCTTCACACATTGTACCTATTTCGGGAATCGAACCCAGGGCTTCGGCGTGACGAGCGAAAGCTTTAACCACTAGGCTACATACCGCCCCGTGTTGAATTGAATAGAAAATCATATAGGAGCGGTCTTGATGGAGGAGGTCAAGCCATTTTAAATTTTCATTTGGAGAGCACGGATAACATGAACACAAGGAAACCCTGCCCTGGCTTCAAGGCTCTTGCTACCGGACATGACTGTTGTGAAGGGAGGATAAACGTTAACTTGACATCAGTTCTCAAGGGACTGTTTGGGATTAACGTCAACTCGTTCTCTTTCTGACACAGCAGGAATACCATGCGCAGTGGTCGATTCGTTCAATGTCTGGCAATGTCAAGGTTAACTCGTCTCATAGTATATATTATTTCTGCACGGATACATGTATTTTAGTTTTAAATCCACTTAAAGCCACTTACGTAGTTTTAGTCTGAGGCACGGTTTCTTATCTTTCCATGGGAATTTCTATCTAATTTGTAATTGCCAAGCATTTCAGAAAAATAGGTTAAAGCAGTTTAAGACAATTACATTACAACGGAAAACACGGATAGGTTTTTGAGGCAATGGTATTTCTACGACTAGATTGATTGCAAAGGATATATGCCACTCTGTCCGTATTTCGAATTCGCCGTGGGGATGTTTCAATTAATTAGTTGTTTGAACTCTGAAGGTTGTTTATTCGTTTTAGGCAGAAACATTCACTGAAGATTGTTAGACAAAATGCCAGTTCTTGACATGACCATTATGAATATGCAGCAATATTAAACACATTGCATCTCTGCGCATTGTCAAAAATCAATCCCGACCAAGACAAAACAGTGGTTGATATTTTGAACAACATTGGGGTACGATCACTACCAGGCCACAGAGCCTGGTCATCCGATCAGATTCTAAACAGGGTCAACATGGTACTGAGCGTTTTGCAGAATATGTGCATGAGAAAGACAAGGAAGGAATTTGGCCATGAAGTTAAACATGTAAACTTCAGGTAGTCGATGATCTGATATCATAATGGTCAAACAAGCAATTCCCTTCGACTGATTTACCCACAGGAACTAGAAATAAAGGAGATCAGTGAAACTGCCTAGTCTGTTTCAAATTTAGATCCATGCAGAAACACTGAGATATCCACATGCTCTTTCTACGAAGATTTGAAAGACAATTCATAAGAGTTTTAGTCAAAAGTAATTTCATCAGGGATATAACATCCAGGTCCTAAATAAATTAAAAGCTTTCTCGAAAGGTTTTATTGTAGACATCTGAAGAAATTTCCAAATGAGTGGTCCAAATGCTGTCCGATGTATTCCCTATTTCTTATGTTCCAGTTTTTTCGGTGAACAATTGACTTGCCTTTGAATGTGTTTGTGATGATCGCAACCGCAATGGAAGCTCACCTTTTCGCGAACAACTGGTATTATCACAATGTATTAGTGATTCATAAACACATGATTAAAATATACTCGGAATCGTACAGTGGATTCAAGTTTTAGCAGAAATGTCTGTGTCGAATCGTTTCATGCAGAAATACTGAAGCGAGCTTTCGTTCAGATTGTAGAAACCGCTGTTGAGATTTGTGGTCTCGGGGCGATATTGAGAAAACGCGAGACGTGACCACTTCCGTTATTAGTCACATAATGCGATCCGATGGAGATGACAAATCAGACGTCCTACTGATGTAGTTATTGATTCTCTGGGGTAATATACTGTCTAGTAATTATGACTATCGGTCGTCAGTAACACTTCGCCATCACCCGGTGTTCGCGGTGTCTATGACTTTATTTCACGTTAGTGTACTAACCACATGTCACCCAATAGCAGTATGGTCTCCAAGAAGGTGTAATAAAACACCATGTCATTAGGGCAATGGACAGAGCGACATAATGGCTTCAGCTGAACTATTGCCATGGGTTTCCCTGGTACACGAAATTCGAAGCATGTCATTTGTTGTCATGAAGTATTAGCCCCGGTTACAACCACAGCTGCAAAGAGTGACCAAGTTGGAGAAATAGACTGATTGGGTGAATGAATTTACGCTGCTATTACCAATATCCAAGTAATAGCACCACGAGGTACAGTGGAACTTTGCCTTTCACTCAAAGCGAGTCCTTCAATGTATTAATCTGTTATTACTGTCACTCAGGTGAAGATGCAACAAACCCTACAAATAAGTCGCGTCAGGTAAACCCTGAGCACACAATGACTGTCCTCATGGATTATGCGCGTGTTATTCTTGAGCCAGTCACATTTCATAAGCGATACGTGATCATCTCTTTACCACCTCGGTTCGATGATTGCGATCTCAACAAAAGGAAACCCACAGAAAATACAAATATTCCTTCGCCCGTACACCATTTTGGGTGTAGATGCCATGGAGCTCAGAGAAGACAGGGTTGTAAAAGTATCCACAACAATATAATAGTGCGGCCTATATTATTTACATTCAGGACTGTCCGTATCTATTCGTTTCGAGATACTGAAATCAGATAGGCTGTTCTGAATGTATCGCTCGATCGTACCGAAACTTGAGAAGCCTCGACCTGATTTGGCTGATTAGAAAATTCACCTGATGCGACATGCTATGGGGGGTTTCTCAGCTCTTTCACACAGATGTTTGATATCGGATTATAAGATCTGATTTTAATGAGTTTGTTTGTTGTTTAACGCCGCACTCAGCAATCACCCGATCTCATTAGTCGCCTCTCACGACAAGCAAGGGTTGCTGAAGACCAATTCTACCACGGATCTTCACGGGTCGATTTCAATGAGACTATGAGTGAATAAGGACTAACGCGTTTATCCGAACTCACCACCATGTGGCATACAGTTTCGAATCCGCGACCGTTGCGCTGCGTGTTCTGGAATTCTCGCAATTCAGTCGACTGATTAAAGTTACACTGGCGGCGAGTAGGTACAGAGGTGAACACGCTCTGCCTGCTTGACACTGAAACACTGCTTATCACGTGACCTATTCAAATTTAACCTACAATTATGACTATTATTATTATTATGACATGAGCTCTTGGGCGGTTTGTATTATTCTTCGAAAACGTCAATGAAGTCATGTTTATGTAAAATTATGTTTTTTGTAAAGTCATTAAAATGACAACACATTACATCATATTTTTTCTCTCTGTCTGTCGTTAACTTTGATTAACTGTAAAGTCATATCTTAGATACAATGGCATACTTTCGCAGTGTTATTTTTTTCTGTTCAAACTTGATGGGATGATACGCTCGCCGCATCTTGATAGAGTGTCCTTTCAGAAGGAATATGTTTGCCTAGACAATGAGTAGACAGCGATGCCTTAAGTTACCTCTACCAACCAATGTTTAATGCATTAGTCCTCTTTCAATGACGTGGAAAGTTCGGATCAAGCGGTAATTGAAGGACGATTTCATGTTACCCATAATGATGCATTTGTAAGTTTTAGATATGTTTTATGATGAACGTTTATAAAGAGGGTCATCCTTAACATGTTGTTTTAGAATCCATAACAGAGAAGGATTTCTTTCTCTCTTTCTTTTCGCGAACACCTGGTATTATTACTGTTTGATAGTGATTCATAAACACATGCTCATGATCTAGTCGGACTTGTACAATCGACACTGCTTTATGCAGAGATTTTTATTGGCTATGGAAAGGGTTTTGTCGCTAACGATCGTGCAACATCAAACAATATGGTTTGCAATATTACTTCAAAGAAAATACATAATACACAAAGTATCTCTGATCACACACGTGCATTGGTATGGAATAATCAATGATAATTATGATCATATGTACTACATAGCTTTACAGAGTGTTTAGTTTTAAAATGTGCTCACAACAAACCACGTGTCACGACAAACAAGGTATACTTGATGCTGTTTAATGGCATATTTGGGTCTCTTAAAAACTCGCGGAAAATAATCAGACATTCGCACCTTGAAATTGAATTTGCAATTTTGAATTCTCTATGAAGTTTGACTTACAGGAATGATAATTGCTAGAAAGCCAATGTCATAAGTCTTCAGATATACTAAATAACATAGTACTTTAAATCTCCAAAGAGAAAGAACGAGTTCGTATCATGTGCTTCCAACAAACCACAATAGGTTGCATAAGAACATGAACACAGTTTTTTCTTTGGATTATGTTTTCCACGATTTTATAGACCAAACTTCTGTTTAAAAATCCAGACTCCCTTTGAAAATGAAAAAGACGGTCCCACTTTCCCGTCAACGATGATACATACTCATGCAAGTAATCAGAAGAGGCCCTTAGTGTGGACGATATACGCCGGCCATGGCCGTAATTGTCAATGCTCTTTGTCGCGATCTGAAAGTAGCCTGTCACCCCCATGCATTCAACCCAGGAAGCTACGAGTAACGTCAATACATGGCCTGATTTAATTACTACCAAGGAAACCTTTCATTTTATGAAAAAAGCAAATATAGGAAAGAAATCTTACAAACACTGATTAACCAGCTGCCTGATAAAGGGGAAAGATTGAAAGAAGACCACATGCTTCATGTTTGGGTACACGAAATTATGTAGTCATGGACAGAAGTTCGGTTATCGACAATGTGAAAGTAGGTATGAAGTTTACTGTCATCAGAAATCGGCAGTAGTGAGTCCCTTACGCGCTTCACAACAGGAAGCATATGCAGAATGACCTTGTAGAAACACAACAAGATGGTAGCCAGACGGATGACATCTGAAGGGCTCCTGGGAACATTCCACATCTCATCGAGATCTCTATAAACATGGCTTATGCCTCCTCCAAGGCAGTAATTAGCCTCACTGATTGGAGGCTGACGGCAGCCATGGGAAGGCCATTCAGGTCCGGCATCTTACTGGACTCTGGTCATCACAATCTGACACCTGTCTCAACACAGTGATCATTGGGAGTGTGTTAGGTTCAACACTATCGCAGATATAGTACGGCGTGTCAGTTGGATGTCGGAGGAAGACATGAAGTTAAGCATGTCGTTAACGTTTACATCTTTTGTAAAACCCACGATGCAACGGGGGCCTGTAAACAAACCAGACAATCAATCAAAGAGAAAGAACGAGTTCGTATCATGTGCTTCCAACAAACCACAATAGGTTGCATAAGAACATGAACACAGTTTTTTCTTTGGATTATGTTTTCCACGATTTTACAGACCAAACTTCTGTTTAAAAATCCAGACTCCCTTTGAAAATGAAAAAGACGGTCCCACTTTCCCGTCAACGATGATACATACTCATGCAAGTAATCAGAAGAGGCCCTTAGTGTGGATGATATACGCCGGTCGTGGTCGTAATTGTCAATGCTCTTTGTCGCAATCTGAAAGTAGCCTGTCACCCCCATGCATTCAACCCAGGAAGCTACGAGTAACGTCAATACATGGCCTGATTTAATTACTACCAAAGAAACCTTTCATTTTATGAAAAGAGCAAAAATAGGAAAGAAATCTTACAAAAACTGATTACCAGCTGTCTGATTTGATTATCGGGCACATAGGGGAAAGATTGAAAGAAGACCACATGCTTCATGTTTGGGTACATGAAATTATGTAGTCATGGACAGAAGTGCGGGTATTGACAAATGTAAAAGTAGGTATGAAGTTTACTGTCATCAGAAATCGGCAGTAGTGTGTCCCTAAAGCACATCACAACAGGAAGCATATACAGAATGACCTTGACGAAACAAGATGGTAGCAAGACGGATGACATCTGAAGAGTTCTTGAAAACATTCCACATCTCATCGAGATCTCTATAAGCTTGGTTTATGCCTCCTCCAAGGCAGTAATTAGCCTCACTAATTGGAGGCTGACCACGGCCATGGGAAGGACATGCAGGTCCGGCATCTTACTGGACTCTGGTCATCACAATCTGACACCTGTCTCAACACAGTGATCATTAAGAGTGTGTTAGCTTTCACATTATTGCATTCATATCACGGCATGTCAGTTGGATGTGGGAGGAAGACATGAAGTTATGCATGTCGTTCACGTTTACATCTTTTGTGAAACCCACGATGCGACGGGGGCCTGTAAACAAACCAGACAATCTAGTGATCGATGAACCCAAAAATTCTGTGTCACGATAGAGCATTTAATGATTTTGTTGAAAACCCAAGTGCAACCAATATGCAATCTTGTAATACGTTTTAACAATTGCCACCAAGTTATTCTTGTATATCAGACAGTAACATCACGCAATAGCATTACCTTGGAAATGTGTTTGAAAAGATTATTGACAGGATAAATATTGCAAAGAATGCATACAATACAAACTAAGAAAAACAAAAGAAATGTCCCCGATGACATTTACAAATAGATTTAACATACACACGGAAGGTAAACATTCAATAAAAATATGTCATATTCCTTATATTTTACAAGCTAACACGATAGCATGTTGACCAGAAACGTATTGAGGAGTCACATTTGGCCTTCATTCTTTAAAGAAGTGTTTGACTCGTTCTGATTAACCAAAGAAACCACCAATATATCAAACCGTTTGTGTTTTCCTCCTGAGAATAAAGTGCCTTAAATATGTATAACTAGAAAGCTTACCTTTATTGGGAGACGGCTTAAAGGTTAAGATCTATAGAATATGTACAACGCTTTGCTACATAGGGATTTTTAACATGCCATGTGACCTGAGACACTCTGTGTTTGAGTTCACTATCCATGGTCTCGAGTACATAGAAAACGGAGTAACTAGTAGACCTATTATTGGTAATACACTAGCAATTGAGATAATCTCCACATCAGACAAAAATGATGGTATAAAATGTGTGCATTAACTTGAAAGTGGCATTGTATTCGCTGTCTCGTCGCGGGTTTAGGAGAGTAAGTACACCCAATCTGATGTTGTTGGCATGGAAAGGTATACCCAATCGGATGTTGTTGGCATTAAAACAAGAGAATATCAAAGAGCAACAGGCTTTTGACCTTGTTACTTCTACGGTAAATGCTTTTGTATGTTAAACAGAGATATGTTATAGTCTTTGTAATTTGGTTGACGGATGTTCGGTCTTATTCACAATGAAGACTTGTTAATAAGAACTCCTCATCGCTGAAGAGGATGTCTCTTCAATATCCCGTGTTTTGAACTCGAATGTCTCCATGGCTTCGAGTTAAAGATGGTTCTCTGTGTCCTACTTCGTCATATATTTGTATAATGTTATAAGGTAGGTTATCTTGAATCTAAAGACAATGTGTTTTGAGTTATTTGTGGTTATTCTAATTCGGTTTAATCGAACTTTGATATACATGTAAATTCGAGTTAACGTCCTCAATCTGTTGTTCATTTGTAAACAGTTCAATGGGCAAGGCAGGCTTATTCACGTCCAATTTTCTCCCAATTTATTTTAAAAGTGATAAAAAGCCAGTCGGAAGTGTGTCGATCTAAACCAATGTGGCACAAAATGATCGCCTTAAAAGTCGATGACAACTGTTTTAGGTCTTGCGAAATCTTTCAGTGTTGAATTTTCGTGAGTGAGTATGGTTGTTACGCCGCTTTTATCAATATTCCAGCAACATCACGGCGGGGGACACCAGAAGTGGGCTTCACACATTGTACCTATGTCGGGAATCGAACCCAGGGCTTCGGCGTGACGAGCGAAAGCTTTAAACACTAGGCTACAAACCGCCCCGTGTTGAATTGAATAGAAAATCACATAGGAGCGGTCTTGATGGAGGAGGTCAAGCCATTTTAAATTTTCATTTGGAGAGCACGGATAACATGAACACAAGGAAACCCTGCCCTGGCTTCAAGGCTCTTGCTACCGGACATGACTGTTGTGACGGGAGGATAAACGTTAACTTGACATCAGTTCTCAAGGGACTGTTTGGGATTAACGTCAACTCGTTCTCTTTCTGACACAGCAGGAATACCATGCACAGTGGTCGATTCGTTCAATGTCTGGCAATGTCAAGGTTATTTACTCGTCTCATAGTATATATTATTTCTGCATGGATACATGTATCTTAGTTTTAAATCCACTTAAAGCCACTTACGTAGTTTTAGTCTGAGGCACGGTTTCTTATCTTTCCATGGGAATTTCTATCTAATTTGTAATTGCCAAGCATTTCAGAAAAATAGGTTAAAGCAGTTTAAGACAATTACATTACAACCGAAAAAACGGATAGGTTTTTAAGTCAATGGTATTTCTACGACTAGATTGATTGCAAAGGATATATGCCACTCTGTCCGTATTTCGAATTCGCCGTGGGGATGTTTCAATTAATTAGTTGTTTGAACTCTGAAGGTTGTTTATTCGTTTTAGGCAGAAACATTCACTGAAGATTGTTAGACAAAATGCCAGTTCTTGACATGACCATTATGAATATGCAGCAATATTAAAAACATTGCATCTCTGCGCACTGTCAAAAATCAATCCTAACCAAGACAAAACAGTGGTTGATATTTTGAACAACATTGGGGTACGATCACTACCAGGCCACAGAGCCTGGTCATCCGATCAGATTCTAAACAGGGTCAACATGGTACTGAGCGTTTTCTTCAGGTAGTCGATGATCTGATATCATAATGGTCAAACAAGCAATTCCCTTCGACTGATTTACCCACAGGAACTAGAAATAAAGGAGATCAGTGAAACCGCCTAGTCTGTTTCAAATTTAGATCCATGCAGAAACACTGAGATATCCACATGCTCTTTCTACGAAGATTTGAAAGAGATTCATAAGAGTTTTGGTCAAAAGTAATTTCATCAGGGATATAACATCCAGGTCCTAAATAAATTAAAAGCTTTCTCGAAAGGTTTTATTGTAGACATCTGAAGAAATTTCCAAATGAGTGGTCCAAATGCTGTCCGATGTATTCCCTATTTCTTATGTTCCAGTTTTTTCGGTGAACAATTGACTTGCCTTTGAATGTGTTTGTGATGATCGCAACCGCAATGGAAGCTCACCTTTTCGCGAACAACTGGTATTATCACAATGTATTAGTGATTCATAAACACATGATTAAAATATACTCGGAATCGTACAGTGGATTCAAGTTTTAGCAGAAATGTCTGTGTCGAATCGTTTCATGCAGAAATACTGAAGCGAGCTTTCGTTCAGATTGTAGAAACCGCTGTTGAGATTTGTGGTCTCGGGGCGATATTGAGAAAACGCGAGACGTGACCACTTCCGTTATTAGTCACATAATGCGATCCGATGGAGATGACAAATCAGACGTCCTACTGATGTAGTTATTGATTCTCTGGGGTAATATACTGTCTAGTAATTATGACTATCGGTCGTCAGTAACACTTCGCCATCACCCGGTGTTCGCGGTGTCTATGACTTTATTTCACGTTAGTGTACTAACCACATGTCACCCAATAGCAGTATGGTCTCCAAGAAGGTGTAATAAAACACCATGTCATTAGGGCAATGGACAGAGCGACATAATGGCTTCAGCTGAACTATTGCCATGGGTTTCCCTGGTACACGAAATTCGAAGCATGTCATTTGTTGTCATGAAGTATTAGCCCCGGTTACAACCACAGCTGCAAAGAGTGACCAAGTTGGAGAAATAGACTGATTGGGTGAATGAATTTACGCTGCTATTACCAATATCCAAGTAATAGCACCACGAGGTACAGTGGAACTTTGCCTTTCACTCAAAGCGAGTCCTTCAATGTATTAATCTGTTATTACTGTCACTCAGGTGAAGATGCAACAAACCCTACAAATAAGTCGCGTCAGGTAAACCCTGAGCACACAATGACTGTCCTCATGGATTATGCGCGTGTTATTCTTGAGCCAGTCACATTTCATAAGCGATACGTGATCATCTCTTTACCACCTCGGTTCGATGATTGCGATCTCAACAAAAGGAAACCCACAGAAAATACAAATATTCCTTCGCCCGTACACCATTTTGGGTGTAGATGCCATGGAGCTCAGAGAAGACAGGGTTGTAAAAGTATCCACAACAATATAATAGTGCGGCCTATATTATTTACATTCAGGACTGTCCGTATCTATTCGTTTCGAGATACTGAAATCAGATAGGCTGTTCTGAATGTATCCCTCGATCGTACCGAAACTTGAGAAGCCTCGACCTGATTTGGCTGATTAGAAAATTCACCTGATGCGACATGCTATGGGGGGTTTCTCAGCTCTTTCACACAGATGTTTGATATCGGATTATAAGATCTGATTTTAATGAGTTTGTTTGTTGTTTAACGCCGCACTCAGCAATCACCCGATCTCATTAGTCGCCTCTCACGACAAGCAAGGGTTGCTGAAGACCAATTCTACCACGGATCTTCACGGGTCGATTTCAATGAGACTATGAGTGAATAAGGACTAACGCGTTTATCCGAACTCACCACCATGTGGCATACAGTTTCGAATCCGCGACCGTTGCGCTGCGTGTTCTGGAATTCTCGCAATTCAGTCGACTGATTAAAGTTACACTGGCGGCGAGTAGGTACAGAGGTGAACACGCTCTGCCTGCTTGACACTGAAACACTGCTTATCACGTGACCTATTCAAATTTAACCTACAATTATGACTATTATTATTATTATGACATGAGCTCTTGGGCGGTTTGTATTATTCTTCGAAAACGTCAATGAAGTCATGTTTATGTAAAATTATGTTTTTTGTAAAGTCATTAAAATGACAACACATTACATCATATTTTTTCTCTCTGTCTGTCGTTAACTTTGATTAACTGTAAAGTCATATCTTAGATACAATGGCATACTTTCGCAGTGTTATTTTTTTCTGTTCAAACTTGATGGGATGATACGCTCGCCGCATCTTGATAGAGTGTCCTTTCAGAAGGAATATGTTTGCCTAGACAATGAGTAGACAGCGATGCCTTAAGTTACCTCTACCAACCAATGTTTAATGCATTAGTCCTCTTTCAATGACGTGGAAAGTTCGGATCAAGCGGTAATTGAAGGACGATTTCATGTTACCCATAATGATGCATTTGTAAGTTTTAGATATGTTTTATGATGAACGTTTATAAAGAGGGTCATCCTTAACATGTTGTTTTAGAATCCATAACAGAGAAGGATTTCTTTCTCTCTTTCTTTTCGCGAACACCTGGTATTATTACTGTTTGATAGTGATTCATAAACACATGCTCATGATCTAGTCGGACTTGTACAATCGACACTGCTTTATGCAGAGATTTTTATTGGCTATGGAAAGGGTTTTGTCGCTAACGATCGTGCAACATCAAACAATATGGTTTGCAATATTACTTCAAAGAAAATACATAATACACAAAGTATCTCTGATCACACACGTGCATTGGTATGGAATAATCAATGATAATTATGATCATATGTACTACATAGCTTTACAGAGTGTTTAGTTTTAAAATGTGCTCACAACAAACCACGTGTCACGACAAACAAGGTATACTTGATGCTGTTTAATGGCATATTTGGGTCTCTTAAAAACTCGCGGAAAATAATCAGACATTCGCACCTTGAAATTGAATTTGCAATTTTGAATTCTCTATGAAGTTTGACTTACAGGAATGATAATTGCTAGAAAGCCAATGTCATAAGTCTTCAGATATACTAAATAACATAGTACTTTAAATCTCCAAAGAGAAAGAACGAGTTCGTATCATGTGCTTCCAACAAACCACAATAGGTTGCATAAGAACATGAACACAGTTTTTTCTTTGGATTATGTTTTCCACGATTTTATAGACCAAACTTCTGTTTAAAAATCCAGACTCCCTTTGAAAATGAAAAAGACGGTCCCACTTTCCCGTCAACGATGATACATACTCATGCAAGTAATCAGAAGAGGCCCTTAGTGTGGACGATATACGCCGGCCATGGCCGTAATTGTCAATGCTCTTTGTCGCGATCTGAAAGTAGCCTGTCACCCCCATGCATTCAACCCAGGAAGCTACGAGTAACGTCAATACATGGCCTGATTTAATTACTACCAAGGAAACCTTTCATTTTATGAAAAAAGCAAATATAGGAAAGAAATCTTACAAACACTGATTAACCAGCTGCCTGATAAAGGGGAAAGATTGAAAGAAGACCACATGCTTCATGTTTGGGTACACGAAATTATGTAGTCATGGACAGAAGTTCGGTTATCGACAATGTGAAAGTAGGTATGAAGTTTACTGTCATCAGAAATCGGCAGTAGTGAGTCCCTTACGCGCTTCACAACAGGAAGCATATGCAGAATGACCTTGTAGAAACACAACAAGATGGTAGCCAGACGGATGACATCTGAAGGGCTCCTGGGAACATTCCACATCTCATCGAGATCTCTATAAACATGGCTTATGCCTCCTCCAAGGCAGTAATTAGCCTCACTGATTGGAGGCTGACGGCGGCCATGGGAAGGCCATTCAGGTCCGGCATCTTACTGGACTCTGGTCATCACAATCTGACACCTGTCTCAACACAGTGATCATTGGGAGTGTGTTAGGTTCAACACTATCGCAGATATAGTACGGCGTGTCAGTTGGATGTCGGAGGAAGACATGAAGTTAAGCATGTCGTTAACGTTTACATCTTTTGTAAAACCCACGATGCAACGGGGGCCTGTAAACAAACCAGACAATCAATCAAAGAGAAAGAACGAGTTCGTATCATGTGCTTCCAACAAACCACAATAGGTTGCATAAGAACATGAACACAGTTTTTTCTTTGGATTATGTTTTCCACGATTTTACAGACCAAACTTCTGTTTAAAAATCCAGACTCCCTTTGAAAATGAAAAAGACGGTCCCACTTTCCCGTCAACGATGATACATACTCATGCAAGTAATCAGAAGAGGCCCTTAGTGTGGATGATATACGCCGGTCGTGGTCGTAATTGTCAATGCTCTTTGTCGCAATCTGAAAGTAGCCTGTCACCCCCATGCATTCAACCCAGGAAGCTACGAGTAACGTCAATACATGGCCTGATTTAATTACTACCAAAGAAACCTTTCATTTTATGAAAAGAGCAAAAATAGGAAAGAAATCTTACAAAAACTGATTACCAGCTGTCTGATTTGATTATCGGGCACATAGGGGAAAGATTGAAAGAAGACCACATGCTTCATGTTTGGGTACATGAAATTATGTAGTCATGGACAGAAGTGCGGGTATTGACAAATGTAAAAGTAGGTATGAAGTTTACTGTCATCAGAAATCGGCAGTAGTGTGTCCCTAAAGCACATCACAACAGGAAGCATATACAGAATGACCTTGACGAAACAAGATGGTAGCAAGACGGATGACATCTGAAGAGTTCTTGAAAACATTCCACATCTCATCGAGATCTCTATAAGCTTGGTTTATGCCTCCTCCAAGGCAGTAATTAGCCTCACTAATTGGAGGCTGACCACGGCCATGGGAAGGACATGCAGGTCCGGCATCTTACTGGACTCTGGTCATCACAATCTGACACCTGTCTCAACACAGTGATCATTAAGAGTGTGTTAGCTTTCACATTATTGCATTCATATCACGGCATGTCAGTTGGATGTGGGAGGAAGACATGAAGTTATGCATGTCGTTCACGTTTACATCTTTTGTGAAACCCACGATGCGACGGGGGCCTGTAAACAAACCAGACAATCTAGTGATCGATGAACCCAAAAATTCTGTGTCACGATAGAGCATTTAATGATTTTGTTGAAAACCCAAGTGCAACCAATATGCAATCTTGTAATACGTTTTAACAATTGCCACCAAGTTATTCTTGTATATCAGACAGTAACATCACGCAATAGCATTACCTTGGAAATGTGTTTGAAAAGATTATTGACAGGATAAATATTGCAAAGAATGCATACAATACAAACTAAGAAAAACAAAAGAAATGTCCCCGATGACATTTACAAATAGATTTAACATACACACGGAAGGTAAACATTCAATAAAAATATGTCATATTCCTTATATTTTACAAGCTAACACGATAGCATGTTGACCAGAAACGTATTGAGGAGTCACATTTGGCCTTCATTCTTTAAAGAAGTGTTTGACTCGTTCTGATTAACCAAAGAAACCACCAATATATCAAACCGTTTGTGTTTTCCTCCCGAGAATAAAGTGCCTTAAATATGTATAACTAGAAAGCTTACCTTTATTGGGAGACGGCTTAAAGGTTAAGATCTATAGAATATGTACAACGCTTTGCTACATAGGGATTTTTAACATGCCATGTGACCTGAGACACTCTGTGTTTGAGTTCACTATCCATGGTCTCGAGTACATAGAAAACGGAGTAACTAGTAGACCTATTATTGGTAATACACTAGCAATTGAGATAATCTCCACATCAGACAAAAATGATGGTATAAAATGTGTGCATTAACTTGAAAGTGGCATTGTATTCGCTGTCTCGTCGCGGGTTTAGGAGAGTAAGTACACCCAATCTGATGTTGTTGGCATGGAAAGGTATACCCAATCGGATGTTGTTGGCATTAAAACAAGAGAATATCAAAGAGCAACAGGCTTTTGACCTTGTTACTTCTACGGTAAATGCTTTTGTATGTTAAACAGAGATATGTTATAGTCTTTGTAATTTGGTTGACGGATGTTCGGTCTTATTCACAATGAAGACTTGTTAATTCGAACTCCTCATCGCTGAAGAGGATGTCTCTTCAATATCCCGTGTTTTGAACTCGAATGTCTCCATGGCTTCGAGTTAAAGATGGTTCTCTGTGTCCTACTTCGTCATATATTTGTATAATGTTATAAGGTAGGTTATCTTGAATCTAAAGACAATGTGTTTTGAGTTATTTGTGGTTATTCTAATTCGGTTTAATCGAACTTTGATATACATGTAAATTCGAGTTAACGTCCTCAATCTGTTGTTCATTTGTAAACAGTTCAATGGGCAAGGCAGGCTTATTCACGTCCAATTTTCTCCCAATTTATTTTAAAAGTGATAAAAAGCCAGTCGGAAGTGTGTCGATCTAAACCAATGTGGCACAAAATGATCGCCTTAAAAGTCGATGACAACTGTTTTAGGTCTTGCGAAATCTTTCAGTGTTGAATTTTCGTGAGTGAGTATGGTTGTTACGCCGCTTTTATCAATATTCCAGCAACATCACGGCGGGGGACATCAGAAGTGGGCTTCACACATTGTACCTATGTCGGGAATCGAACCCAGGGCTTCGGCGTGACGAGCGAAAGCTTTAAACACTAGGCTACAAACCGCCCCGTGTTGAATTGAATAGAAAATCACATAGGAGCGGTCTTGATGGAGGAGGTCAAGCCATTTTAAATTTTCATTTGGAGAGCACGGATAACATGAACACAAGGAAACCCTGCCCTGGCTTCAAGGCTCTTGCTACCGGACATGACTGTTGTGACGGGAGGATAAACGTTAACTTGACATCAGTTCTCAAGGGACTGTTTGGGATTAACGTCAACTCGTTCTCTTTCTGACACAGCAGGAATATCATGCACAGTGGTCGATTCGTTCAATGTCTGGCAATGTCAAGGTTATTTACTCGTCTCATAGTATATATTATTTCTGCATGGATACATGTATCTTAGTTTTAAATCCACTTAAAGCCACTTACGTAGTTTTAGTCTGAGGCACGGTTTCTTATCTTTCCATGGGAATTTCTATCTAATTTGTAATTGCCAAGCATTTCAGAAAAATAGGTTAAAGCAGTTTAAGACAATTACATTACAACCGAAAAAACGGATAGGTTTTTAAGTCAATGGTATTTCTACGACTAGATTGATTGCAAAGGATATATGCCACTCTGTCCGTATTTCGAATTCGCCGTGGGGATGTTTCAATTAATTAGTTGTTTGAACTCTGAAGGTTGTTTATTCGTTTTAGGCAGAAACATTCACTGAAGATTGTTAGACAAAATGACAGTTCTTGACATGACCATTATGAATATGCAGCAATATTAAAAACATTGCATCTCTGCGCACTGTCAAAAATCAATCCTAACCAAGACAAAACAGTGGTTGATATTTTGAACAACATTGGGGTACGATCACTACCAGGCCACAGAGCCTGGTCATCCGATCAGATTCTAAACAGGGTCAACATGGTACTGAGCGTTTTCTTCAGGTAGTCGATGATCTGATATCATAATGGTCAAACAAGCAATTCCCTTCGACTGATTTACCCACAGGAACTAGAAATAAAGGAGATCAGTGAAACCGCCTAGTCTGTTTCAAATTTAGATCCATGCAGAAACACTGAGATATCCACATGCTCTTTCTACGAAGATTTGAAAGAGATTCATAAGAGTTTTGGTCAAAAGTAATTTCATCAGGGATATAACATCCAGGTCCTAAATAGATTAAAAGCTTTCTCGAAAGGTTTTATTGTAGACATCTGAAGAAATTTCCAAATGAGTGGTCCAAATGCTGTCCGATGTATTCCCTATTTCTTATGTTCCAGTTTTTTCGGTGAACAATTGACTTGCCTTTGAATGTGTTTGTGATGATCGCAACCGCAATGGAAGCTCACCTTTTCGCGAACAACTGGTATTATCACAATGTATTAGTGATTCATAAACACATGATTAAAATATACTCGGAATCGTACAGTGGATTCAAGTTTTAGCAGAAATGTCTGTGTCGAATCGTTTCATGCAGAAATACTGAAGCGAGCTTTCGTTCAGATTGTAGAAACCGCTGTTGAGATTTGTGGTCTCGGGGCGATATTGAGAAAACGCGAGACGTGACCACTTCCGTTATTAGTCACATAATGCGATCCAATGGAGATGACAAATCAGACGTCCTACTGATGTAGTTATTGATTCTCTGGGGTAATATACTGTCTAGTAATAATGACTATCGGTCGTCAGTAACACTTTGCCATCACCCGGTGTCCGCGGTGTCTATGACTTTATTTCACGTTAGTGTACTAACCACATGTCACCCAATAGCAGTATGGTCTCTAAGAAGGTGTAATAAAACACCATGTCATTAGGGCAATGGACAGAGCGACACAATGGCATCAGCTGAACTATTGCCATGGGTTTCCCTGGTACACGAAATTCAAAGCACGTCATTTGTGTCATGAAGTATTAGCCCTGGTTACAACCACAGCTGGAAAGAGTGACCAAGTTGGAGAAATAGACTGATTGGGTGAATGAATTTACGCTGCTATTACCAATATCCAAGCAATAGCACCACGAGGTACAGTGGAACTTTGCCTTTCACTCAAAGCGAGTCCTTCAATGTATTAATCTGTTATTACTGTCACTCAGGTGAAGATGCAACAAACCCTACAAATAAGTCGCGTCAGGTAAACCCTGAGCACACAATGACTGTCCTTATGGATTATGCGCGTGTTATTCTTGAGCCAATCACATTTCATAAGCGATACGTGATCATCTCTTTACCATCTCGGTTCGATGATTGCGATCTCAACAAAAGGAAACCCACAGAAAATACAAATATTCCTTCGCCCATACACCATTTTGGGTGTAGATGCCATGGTGCTCAGAGACGACAGGGTTGTAAAAGTATCCACAACAATATAATAGTGCGGCCTATATTATTTACATTCAGGACTGTCCGTATCTATTCGTTTCGAGATACTGAAATCAGATATGCTTTTCTGAATGCATCGCTCGATCGTACCGAAACTTGAGAAGCCTCGACCTGATTTGGCTGATTAGAAAATTCTCCTGATGCGACATGCTATGGAGGGTTTCTCAGCTCTTTCACACAGATGTTTAATATCGGATTATAAGATCTGATTTTAATGAGTTTGTTTGTTGTTTAACGCGGCATACAGCAATATTCCAGCTATATGACGGCGGTCTGTACATGGAGTATGGACAATGCAGTGATTGATATCATGAGCATCGATCGACGCATTTGGGATACGATAACATGCTTCAACTAAGTCAGCGAGCCTGATCACCCGATCTCATTAGTCGCCTCTCACGACAAGCAAGGGTTGCCGAAGACCAATTCTACCACGGACCTTCACGGGTAGATTTCAATGAGACTGTGAGTGAATAAGGACTAACGCGTTTATCCGAACTCACCACCATGTGGCATACAGTTTCGAATCCGCGACCGTTGCGCTGCGTGTTCTGGAATTTTCGCTATTCAGTCAGTTGATTAAAGTTTCACTGGCGGCGAGTAGGTACATAGGTGAAGACGCTCTGCATGCTTGACACTGAAACACTGCTTATCACGTGACCTATTCAAATTTAACCTACAATTATTACTATTATTGTTATCATATGACATGAGCTCTTGGCCGGTTTGTCTTATTCTTCGAAAACGTCAATGTAAAATTATGTTTTTTTGTAAAGCCATTAACATGACAACACATTACATCATAATTTTTCTCAGTGTCTGTCGTCAAACTTGATTATGTTTAAACTGTAACGTAATATCTTAGATGCACTGTCATACTTGATGTCTGTTCTTGATGGGATGATACGCTGGCCGCATCTTGATAGAGTGTCCATTCAGAAGGAATATGTTTGCCTAGACCTCTACCAACCAGTGTTTAATGAATTACTCTTCTTTCAATGACGTTGAAAGTTCGGATCGAGCGGTAATTGAAGGACGATTTGATATTACCCATAATAATGTATTTGTATGTTTTAGATATGTTTTATGATGAACGTTAATCAAGAGGGTCATCCTTAACATGTTGTTTTAGAATCCATAACAGAGCAGGATTTCTTTCTTTCGCGAACACCTGGTATCATTACAATTTGATAGTGATTCATAAACACATGTTCATGATATAGTCGGAATCGTACAATCGACACTACTTTCTAGAGATTTTTCTCATGGATATGGAAAGGGTTTTGTCGCTTTAATTCAATAACGATAGTACAACATCGAACAATATGGTTTGCAATATTACTTCAAAAAAATACACAAAGTATCTCTGATCACACACGTGCATTGGTAAGTAATAATCAATGATAATTATGATCATATGTACTCCATAGCTTTACAGAGTGTTTAGTATGAACATGTGCTCACAACAAACCACTTGTCAAGAAAAACAAGGTAATATGGTTGATGCTGTTTTAATGCATAGTTGGGTCTCTTACAAACTGATGTCCATATCCAACTCGAAAAAACCCACATTTACTCCTTGATACTGAAATTGCAAATTTGAATTTTGATGAAGTTTGAGTTACGAAAAATGGAAATTGTTAGAAAGCCAATGTCATAAGTCTTCAGACCAAGTAAACAACAGTGTACTTTAAATCTTCAAAGAGATAGAACAGATTCGTGTCTTGTGCTTCCAACGAAACAACAATAGGTTTTTTCTTTAGATTATGTTTTCCACGATTTTACTTGTTTAAAAATCCAGACTCCCTTTGAAAATGAAAAAGACGGTCCTACTTCCCCGTCAACGATAATACATACTCATGCAAGTAATCAGAAGAGGCCCTTAGTGTGGACGATATCAGTCAGCCATGGTCGTAATTGTCAATGCTCTTTGCCGCGATCTGAAAGTAGCCTGTCACCCCTATGTATTCAACCCAGGAAGCTACGAGTCACGTCAATACATGGCCTGATTTAATTACTACCAAAGAAACCTTTCATTTTATGAAAAAAGCAAATATAGGAAAGAAATCTTACAAACACAGATTAACCAGCTGCCTGGTTTGATTATCGGGCACACAAGGGAAGAAGACCACATGCTTCATGTTTGGGTACATGAAATTATGTAGTCATGGACAGAAGTTCGGTTATTGACAAATACGAAAGTAGGTATGAAGGTTACTGTCATCAGAAATCGGCAGTAGTGAGTCTCTTAAGCGCTTCACAACAGGAAGCACATACAGAATGACCTTGACGAAACACAACAAGACGGATGACATCTGAAGAGCTCCTGAGAACATTCCATATCTCATCGAGATCTCTATAAGCTTGGCTTATGCCTCCTCCAAGGCAGTAATTAGCCTCACTGATTGGAGGCTGACGGCGGCCATGGGAAGGCCATTCAGGTTCGGCATCTTACTGGACTCTGGTCATCACAATCTGACACCTGTCTCAACACAGTGATCATTGGGAGTGTGTTTGTTTTGACATCATTGCAGTTTATCACGGCATGTCAGTTGGATGTGGGAGGAAGACATGATGTTATGCATGTCGTTCACACTTCCTCTTTTGTGAATTGATCTTCAGCAACCCATGCTTGTCGTAAGAGGCGAATGACGGGATAGGGTAGTCAGGCTCGCTAACTTGGTTAATGGATATCATCGTACCCCAATTGCGTGGATCGATGCTCATGTCAATCACTGGATTGTCGGGGCCAGATTCGATTATTTACAGGCCGTCGTCGTATTGCTGAGTGCAGCGTTAAACAACAAACTAACCTTTTGTAAAACCAACTCAGCAATATGCCAGCTATATGACGGCTGTCTGTAAATTAATCGAGTCTGGACCAGACAATCCAATGATTTACGTCATGAACATCGATCTACGCAATTGGGATCGATGACATGCATCACCCAAGTCAGCGAGCCTGACCACCCGATCCCGTAAGCCGCCTCTAACGACAAGCATAATCGCCTTTTACGGCAAGCATGGGTTGCTGAAGACCTATTCTACCCCGGATCTTCACGGGTCCGATATGGCGCTAACAGACCAAGGATTATAATATGGGATTCGAACCCAGGGACTACTATGGGACGCATCCATTCACAGATAATTAATGCGTCCTATACTAGTGGGCTTGGCGTGTACCTTCTATAATTATAGACTGTACCGATGTGGGACCAATTTAAATTTCAACAAGGAAGCCCATGTGCTATTCATTTACACACGACAATGGGTACCGCTAGAAAGTCTCACCCAGAAGACAGATTCCATTCCCAACATTAATGGAATGTGTGAGGTAATTCTTTATGTTCCGGTATTGAAGCGATGGTGCATGGACCCTTAACTGATTCCACTTTTACTCATTGAAGGAACGGCCACACTATTGTTTTGAGTGATTACCACTTATACCAATTATACTTTAATTGTCTTTTCAGTACCCATGAAGAGGTTCCTGTACAAAACCCTAGCAAGAAGAGCACTCAGAAACCTCAGGAAAAATAACTATAGTGAGTGGGTGATTTGGTTTTAACGCCGCTTTCAACAGTATTCCAGTTATATCACGGCGTGGCAGCTTCATGTGGGAGGAAAGCCCGAAGTGATGCAGGTCTCTGACGTTTACCACTTCGGTGAAACCCACGAGCACGGGTATGGTGCTGACAAACCTAGAAACATAATCGGGGCGAACCGGGATTCGAACCCACAATCATAGGTTTCTGGCTTGCCCAAGGGACGCAACTCTGCACATCGAATCGCGGCGCCTTAGACGACTGGGCCAACTGTGCCCCCAAATAACTATAGGAAACAAAATAAAACTAGAAATTCTCATAGCAATTTCCCTAGAATGCTGTGACAATCTGTTACAAGCGAGTCATATCCAAATTGTTATTGACATAGCCGGTATGAAAATATCTTCATTATGTGTTTATCTACCGCTGTGAGAGATATGATCTGAGGCATATGACGTGAATGTCACTGGTATTAATCTTCGTTTTTAAAGCTGACTTGTATCTGTACTGTATGCTGATAGTTTCCTACTTTAGATTTTACATTTACCCGTGGGATATTTCTGAATGACGTAGTGATAAAATTGAATATTCTTCAAAGTGGCGTTAAACTAAATCTCACCCGCCCTCAACAATGATATTTTTTTAGACAGTTTTTCGTTCTTCGAAACTGCTAAACAATCCACTTTCTCTGTGAATGTACATAAAGCTAATTTTCATCAGCAAATCACTGTATCAATTCGATTCCCCTAAAAGCACGCCAGTTATTGCTTGTCGATCTGCAGTATTACGGATGTCGGGACCAGAATCTAATATGATTAACAGACGTGCATAATTCCTTAGAGAATCCGCATTAACAACCGTGTTATATGGCATTAAAGAGGACAGGCACCTCCTTAAACTACACACTGATGTATGACGACAATCCAGCCAAATAGCATATTGACGTGCATTGAAATGTATCACAAATCATTTGACATACAGGGGCTCTATTAAAGGGGACAGTTCCTATTGCTAACACTAAAACATGTCACAAATGATATGACATATAGAGGGTCTATTAAAGGGGACAGTACCTATTGCTAAGACTAAAAAAAGGGACAAATGATATTACACACAGAGGGTCTATTAAAGGGGACAGTTCCTATTGCTTACACTAAAACATGTCACAAATGATATGACATACAGTGGGTCTATTCAAGGGGACAGTTCCTATTGCTAACACTGAATTATGTCACAAATGATAGTATATACAGAGGGTCTATTTAAGGGGACAGTTCCTATTGCTAACACTAAAACATGTCACAAATGATATGACATACAGAGGGTCTATTAAAGGGGACAGTTCCCATTGCTAACACTAAAACATATCACAAATGATATGATATACAGAGGGTCTATTAAAGGGGACAGTTCCTATTGCTAACACTAAAACGTGTCACACATGATGATATGACATACAGAGGGTCTATTAAAGGGGACATTCCCCATTGCTAACACTTAAACATATCACAAATGATATGATATACAGTGGGTCTATTAAAGGGGACAGTTCCTATTGCTAACACTAAAACATGTCACACATGATGATATGACATACAGAGGGTCTATTAAAGGGGACAGTTCCTATTGCTAACACTAAAACGTGTCACACATGATGATATGACATACAGTGGGTCTATCAAAGGGGGCAGTTCCTATTGCTAACACTAAATTATGTCACAAATGATATGACATACAGAGGGACTATTTAAGGGGACAGTTCCTATTGCTAACACTAAATCATATCACAAATGATATGATATACAGTGGGTCTATTTAAGGGGACAGTTCCTAATGCTAACACTAAAACATGTCACAAATGATATGACAAACATAGGGTCTATTAAAGGGGACATTCCCCATTGCTAACACTTAAACGTGTCACAAATGATATGACATACAGAGGGTCTATTAAAGGGGACAGTTCCTATTGCTAACACTAAATCATATCACAAATGATATGATATACAGAGGGTCTATTTAAGGGGACAGTTCCTGTTGCTAACACTAAAACATGTCACAAATGATATTACAAACATAGGGTCTATTACAGGGGACATTCCCAATTGCTAACACTTAAACGTGTCACAAATGATATGACATACAGAGGGTCTATTAAAGGGGACAGTTCCTATTGCTAACACTAAAACATGTCACAAATGATATGACATACAGAGGGTCTATTAAAGGGGACAGTTCCTATTGCTAACACTAAAACATATCACAAATGATATGATATACAGAGGGTCTATTTAAGGGGACAGTTCCTATTGCTAACACTAAAACATGTCACAAATGATATGACAAACATAGGGTCTATTAAAGGGGACAGTTCCTATTGCTAACACTAAAACATGTCACAAATGATATGACATACAGAGGGCCTATTAAAGGGCGTAGTCCTTATCACTAACTTTTAAATATTTCTCATGCACAATATGGCAGGCAGAGGGTTAATAGGTCTTATCGTTCACATTGAAACATGTATCGCCTATGTGAAACATTGGCCGTTATTATATGATTATTGATAGCGGGTGTGATCGATGTGATTATAGGTGACAGATACAATGTATCTGCATCGATTTGATTTTTTTAAGATTTCGGGAATTGCATCGGTAAGTTTAGAGATGGCAGGTATATGCATCGATACGTTTATAGATGGCGGGTATATGCATCGATATATGATTAGAGATGACAGGTATGCGCATCGATATGATTAGTAATGGCAGGAATACGCATGGGTAAATATTCAAATAAACATAGTTAGTATTGACAGTCATGAGATTCTCGCAGACTAACGTGAAGTGAACGGCTGGTGAACTCATCTAATTCATTTTACTTTATGCCTGTAGTTTAAATAGAGATTTGAAGTTTTTATCAGTATATACATTTACCATTTACCATTTAGTATTTGAAGGACTGACGTGAGTGAAAGGACTGTCTCATAGATGTATTTCAAAATAAATACGACAGCATAAGAAGATAGACAGAAATTGCAAAGGAGCCGTGTCTGTCCAATTCTGATCCTTTCAGTTCCTTTCAGTTAATTTCGGTCACGAACAAAGCCATGTCAAAGGCATGTTGAAGGCCCTCGTCTCTTGGAGTGAGTAAGCGATTGAGTACAGGTTTAACACTCTTCCATCAACATCACGACAGACAACACTATAACGAGCTTCGGGCCTCGCACGCATTTAGGGTTGGTTGGTCGGTTTGTTGTTTAACGCCGCACTCGGCAATATTCCAGCTATATGACGGCGGTCTGTAAATAATCGAGTCTGGACCAGACAATCCAGTGATTGATATCATGAGCATCGATCCACGCAATTGGGATCGATGACATGCATCAACCAAGTCAGCGAGCCTGACCACCCGATCCCGTTAGTCGCCTTTTACGACAAGCATGGGTTGCTGAAGACCTATTCTACCCCGGAATCCCATTTAGGGCATGACATTCATATGGTCGGTGTGCAGAGCGAACACTCTTGCCACTTAAAGCGATTTCATACATGACGACTGTGGTGGATACGGCGATATGATTGTAACATTATACGTGTTCAGAATAATGTTTAACTGTCTTGAGAAATGAAGTATTGATGATATTACTTAAAAAGTTACCTACATGGTTTAAAATAACATCCAATTAAAAAAAATGTTCGTCACACTCTCGTCACACTCACGCTTTTTATTTTGATTTGAACATATCTTATTGCGGAAAATCAAATGGATTAGGCACAAGTGACACACTTACGAGACCTTCTCGATTCTTTCTTGTTTCAATCAGTAATGGTAATATCTGGTCTTGTACTAACGTGGGTGGTTTCATGGGAATAGAGAATCTGTAGCCAAGTCTGCTAGACGTTAATGCCTATTTCTGTCCACTCTCGGCCTTCGGCCTTGAACCTACGGATATAGTTTATTCAGCACCATTCAACGGTTCTCACATTCAGCTTGGTATTGGAAATTAGAGGATTAGTATTAGTACTGAGTACATATGCCTGTTCTCAGAAAAGAACCAAGTTCCATTCTGTCAAATCATTTGATTTTTCAACCTTGTACACCTCTATCCAACATGATAAACGTTTCTTGATCCATGGGGCTTTTGTTACAAAACGCGGTGAACAAAGATACAGTTACGTATCTATATTCAGAGGTTCAGGACAATTTGTGAAAGATGAAAGCAAATGTCATCTGAAGTTTACTGAGAAACAATATGCGAAATGCAGGACTTCCTCATTGATAACATCTACGTAACGTTTGAGGGTAAGATATTTAGGCAAGAAGTAGCTATAGGCATCTCCATGGGGACCAATTGTGCCCCCCTTCTTGTGGATGTTTTCTTCATGCATATAAATCGGAAAGTCTGTTCGGATTAGCAAAGTCAAAAGGTAATTTGGCCAAGAAGATGAACTTAAAGCTTCAGGTATATGGATGATTTGATGATTAAACAACAATCTAATCAATTCGCTTCCACTGATTTAACCCACCTGAACTAAAAATAAAGTGACCACCTCATATGTTTCATATTTAGACCTATGCATAGAGATTCAGAGTGGAAAAAACTCTCTCCACAAGACTGCATGACAAGTAGATGACTTCAACTTTCCAAAACTTTCCCTTCATGTCGAGCAATACTCCATCACCTCGAAACTTTTACATTTTACAACTTTTGAGATACAATTGATGCTCTTTCTAAAAAGATTTCAACGAGCGCCATACGACTCTTGCTCAGAAGTTGTTTGATCAGGATTACAACATTCGAGGCCTCAGTAAAGCTTTCCAAACGTTAAATGGTTGACATGTGGGGGACATTCCCAAATTTGACGCATCAGTAACAATAAGCTCACCTTTACGCCAACAACTGCTATCATTACTGTTTGATAATGATTCATGAACACATGCTCATGATATAGTCGGAATCGTACAATCGACTCGGCTTTATGCAGAGATTTCTATTGGATATTGAAAAGGTTTTGCACCCGTGAAGATTCCGGGGCAGAATAGGTCTTCAGCAACCCATGCTTGCCGTAAAAGGAGACTGCTTGTCGTAAAAGGCGACTAACGGGTGGTCAGGCTCGCTGACTTGGTTGATGCATGTCATCGATCCCAATTGCGTGGATCGATGCTCATGATATCAATCACTGGATTGTCTGGTCCAGACTCGATTATTTACAGACCGCTGTCATATAGCTGGAATATTCCTGAGTGCGGCGTTAAACAACAAACCGACCAACCAATGAAAAGGTTTCATTAATATTCAATTCTACAGTCATACTCTGTCGGGGATAGAGAAAGTAAGTGGTATTGTCCGGTACACTGACCCCATATAGGGTCTAGTATCCTGGGCAGCATGGCGGCTTCTGTGTTTACTACTACTACTACTACTACTACTACTACTACTACTACTTGTACTACTACTTTTACTACTACTTCTACTACTACTTTTACTACTACTACTACTACTTTTACTACTACCTCCACTACTACAACTACTTTTACCACTACTACTACTGCTACTCTTATTGCTACTACTACCAGTACTACTGCTAACATCACTACAACTGTTGCTGCTGTTCCTTCTACTTCAACTAGAATTACTACTGCTGAATTTACACATTTACTAATTTCTTTTTATTGTTTAATGATAACGACAATTAAAACAAATTCTGAAAGCAAGCACACGGCAAAGAACGTACTCTAAACAACCTCACTGATGCTTCATCATATTCCGCATCCCCTGCTACAGCGACTACCACATCGACAACCTTCGGCCATATGCATGACTCCCATTTCAGCTCCTCTTCTACCAAGCAGCTCCAACAACTGCTACAACTACAACCACAACTCCTTCAGCATCTGTTATGACAACAATTACAGCTACTTTGAAGTCCCTTATTTTCTCATCAATCAGCGTTATCGTTATCAAAAGAGAAAGTTGAGAGACACGGCCGTTCAATAATTTCGAACGTTCGTTACCTCCGCATCGCCAGTTTCCAAATTCCCCTCTTGCAAGAAGGAACGAGGGTGCCCGAAAGATGATTAGCGCCTGGGGCTAGACCCACAAGTGTTTTTCACACATACTTCTCCACACCAGATATTGATTAGAAATACAATCCCGTTTGTCTTAGCCACAGTGTTCAAATGATGTTGTACAAGCTGATGCTGCAGCTTAAATCTAACTTGGAGAACGGTGCTACTTTAACTGCTTAAGGTAATCTAAGCAAGCTTCTGTTTGCATTTTTCGTTACTTCACCCTACAAAGTTATGGATGACCCGCTGTGCAGATTCGCATCCCGTAGGGCGCACTTGTGTTGATTTAACCTATATTTTATTTTGTGCGTAAAATCCCCTTGGATCCATTGGCAATATTAAAGACTCCCTGGGATTTTAGTTTTTGTTGAATAAAAATAATAATCTTGACTGCTCGGACATTTTAGAACTAGTTTGGGGTCATCGGTGTATTACCATATTAAAATAGCATTTGGCTGGAAATATGAACAAATTGGAATATACAATCCTGTTTGTCGAGGGTTCCCCCTTAATTGTCAAGGTGAAAATTGTAAATATCGAACATTTATTTATTATTTATTATATTTAGGATGAATTCTTTCTGGAATAGAGATCATGTTCTTTCAAGTGGGACAGGACATTTTAATTTATTTCGGACATGTGGTGTCATCACTAATAATACAGGGCCTATTGTAACATTGAAAAAAAGACGCTCGAAATCTTTAAAACTTCTTTTAGTGAACAATTTTGCTACGGTTTCTATGAGGAATAATAACTTAACAATTGGGATTGATACAGAAGATTCGCTACTTTGGTCAAACCCATGACACTGACAAACCAAGAATCAAAATAAAGACGGATGTACAATTCGAATCCAGGTCTCCACATGTCTGGCAAGATTAGAAGATCACAAGTACCCAAAACACAATGCTTAATGTCAGTTTAAGAACAAGTCTTAAAAATCGCATTTATTTATATTTCTAAACACCCATCAGTGCAAATTAAAATATACTGAACGTAATATTAAAAATCGATTCGACATAATTACAAACTTAGGACCAGATAAGACACGGGCTTGAGTTAAATAGAAATGTCCTAAATCCAAGAACGCAAACTGTAGTCATCGTTTTATTAATCCGATGTTTGGGTCGTAAATTCTGAAGGAAGCAATAACCACTAGCTGTTATTGCCTTCATAAGGAAAACCTTTCAATATAATAATCAGAACTCTCAAGGGATTAGAGTGTCTCTCTGTCCATACGGCTGTAATTTGCTTCTAGCGACCAATTCACTGAATCTGTGTCCGTAATCTTCTCGGGAGCATTGTAAAACTGGGACGAAAAAAATCTAATACACACTGCTTTCTTCTTTAATTAAGATATATCGAAGAAGAGGAGAAAGATTCCCAACATAACTAAGGTTTACTGCATGTCGATAATTTGTCTTTCATGATCCTTGCTACGTTATCAGACTTGTGTTACTCGACGAATCCTCTCAGACATACCGTTTTTAACAATATATCTGAAAGCTTGTGGTATTAACCGCGAAACATTAGAATCTTCATCCCCGAAACAGAATATTATAGAAATGATATTTTTGAAAGTTTTGAACAATTTTGTAATGCACTTAAAGACATAGATGGGTGCTTATTGCAACCAAGTTGCTGTCATTAAAGGTACGAACATACATCGAGGGACAAAGAAGACATGATTATGGATTGCAACTTTTTGTTAACTGTTTATGTATTGTTTATCTTTATTTGTTCTTATCCATAAAGTGTGTCTACTTTGTCATCCGTCAACTTCTAAGTAATACCTTAGAATTACATCAAGTGGTTTCTTCTTTAGACAATATTTGCAAATTCTTTAACATATATCGATGACCTCTTGCCCTTAAGCCACGAATCCCACACGTTCTACCAAGGAAGGTCCACTACCACGTAGTAGACGTCCATGTTGCTGTGCATGCTTTTTGGCGTCACTTTTCGCATTGGAGAAATGCGATTTTATAATACTGAATCAATTCGACTTTGTAACATGTATCTAGCAGACCAAAACATTGATGGACACTGGTATGAGCGTTAAATGAACTTGTTTTAGTCTCTGTTTTGTATTAACAACTGAAACTATGTTTTGTTCCGTTTCTGTTTGAATTCAAGATCCAATTATCTGTACAACTGATGTTCTCAAAGTGTCTCAAAACAAGAAATTGAATTTCGCATGAATGAATACAGGTTCAAAGAGGTGCCCACGATCCCTGAATGTACGCGGTTTGTGTGATCAGATCTTTATTCGTCTTGAGAGTATCTTATTAAATCTTGTCAATTAAAGATTCAAAATAGAATCATTACCACGTGAAGCAGCAAATACAAGCAAACAAAGGTCGAATATCGTCATTTGAATTTGAATATAAGTCTTTTATACCGAATGACGCTATGTGTTCGCGAATATAATCCCGTTCTACTCACAAAATATATATTCGTCAAAGTTATCCTGGTTTGTCTTTAGGAAAAACGTAATGTCAAAATAGGGAATTGCATCTGACATCAGTTTGGTCTACGTCTACTTTGGAAATGTCACCCTCTAATATAAACCGTTTTGAAAGCTTCACTAAGTCATTGACGGTAGTAACCCAGATCAAACAACGTTGAAGCAAGTCAAAAAGTCTGAAAGATAGACACCAAAGGCTGGAGCTGCTGGGATATTGTTTAAAATAAAGAGATTACTCTGAATCTTTATGCAAAAATCTATATATGAAACAGAGGAGGCTGTTTCACGGGTAACTTTAATTCTACTTCATGTTTGGTAAATATTAGTGAAAGGGGATTGGATATTTGACGATTATTGGATATCAGATTGGATATCAGATCATCAATATACCTGATTAAACATCCTGGCCAAATGCCTGTGTTGTGATTTTTTCAATTCGAGCAGAAAGTATGACTTGTATCCTATGCAGTGTGGGACAGGGGTAAACACAATTAAGCACTTTGACATCATTGAACATTTATCACAACAATGCAAGAAAAATGTTTAGTCGTTTGTGTTTTGGGGAACCCACTTGTCAAAATTAGTTTCTGGGAATGTAAATATATAAAAGCGACCGAACCATTTCCATAATCATGAGAAATCTCTTTTTAAAGCAGATCCATAATTTTTTAAGATTTTAAGATATATTATGAATCACTATCAAAGAGTGATGACGAGGTGTTTGTGAAAAGGTGAGCGTGTCAAGCTCCTCCGGGGACACCCGTCTCAAACCCAAGTCAATTGATCACACGAAAAAAAACGGAAAAAAGTCAAACTAGGGAAATTCATCGGATATCATTTTGGTCACAGATGAGTGAAATTTTGAAATTTGCCCTTCACGTGTCTGTCATAAAACCTATTGAAAGCTTAAAGGGAAAGCTGACAATTGGAAAGTTTAATACTTTTTGTCACTCTGAACCTTTATGCACATATCTAAATATGAAACAAATAAGCGGTTTCACTATTCTCTTATATGTCAAGTGAATGTGCCACTGGGTAAATCAAAGGTATTGACTGTTTGGCCATTATGAAAACGCTTACCCTTACCGACTACCTGAAGCTTGAGTTAAGATGAAATATTTTTTTGTTTTAAAAAAAATAAAAATTGCTTTCAATAGTTTTGCACATATATCCATGCAGGTGTGTGTGCCTCTTGTCCTAGGGCGGCCCACGAGATACAATGCGGGAAATTTCTTCCACATTTCTACAATAAAACCTTTTGAAGGCTTTATACAGGCCTTCAATGTTCTCAACCTGATCAAACAACTTGTGGCCAAGAGTCGTTTGACCCTCTTTGAAATCTTCACAGAAAGAACATGCTCGATTGTACCTCAAACGTTGTGACAAGGTTGGAGCTGTTGGAATAAAGTCCTTTCTTGATTATATTAAGGATCATGGTTAATCTTTAAGACAGGGATTTGGTGGTACATTCCTTCAAAGGATCATACCGAAGAACATGTTCTTGGTAAAAGGTGATGTGATGATATAATGTTAATACCACATTTCAGAAATCTGCAACATGACCTTGTCTCTGGTAAATGGAACGAAGTTGATGGTAAAAGGTTTTCTGATCGTTTGTCAATAGTTCACTCTATTAATCCCCAACAGTGCTGTCAAAGTGCTACACTCGCGTACGTCATCCGTCACTCTGCTATACAGACGAAGACGTATCTATAAAGGTGAGACCAAATCAGGACGTGCGTTTAACAATCGTATTTTTGATACAGAAGGTCGTGCGAAATAATATGTCCTGAAAAGGTTAAACCAAGGACGTGTGTCTTGCAGTATTATCTTAACTAAAGAAGGACAAAAATGATGTCTGATGCAATTCACTATTTTAACTTGTACCATGTGTTCTTGTGTTTTTTCAGATGACAAATTGACTTGCCTTTGCATGTGTTTGTGACGAGTGCCATCGTTGGGACAGGATACGCTCACCTTTTCGCGAACATCTGGTATAATAACTATTCGATGATACTTCATAAACACATCCTCGTGATATAGCCAGAATCGTATAATCGAATCTTTATTTGGCACAGATGTCTTATGAATATGGAAAGGGTTAATTCGCTTTTATTTACTTCAACTAAAAGAGGTCATATGATCTAATGTCATATGTCAAATTTAAACCAAGGACGTGTGTTTTACAATATTTTCGTGTCTTAACTGATAACAATAACACAATACCACATCGCATCAATACCTTCTCCCTACCCATTATTAGTTGATCCTGAAATTCGTTTATTCGGAGCACAGTGTGCATGTATTGAAATCAAGGCACGAAATCTTGTTCTGTTCAAAACAGAGAAACCTCGTTAATGCGGTCATCGCTGTTCTGTGTAATATTCGAATTAACGAAGTCCGGACAAACGTGGTCTCACTGTTACCTAACATGATCATTTAAACAAAATCCGATGTTTTAATACGATAATAGTCACTTCAATTCTTAACGTAAAACATACCCTGCTAAGCATTTTTGTCTGTTCCCGAAACGTGATGTATGAGTTAATCCTCCAGAGACTTGTAGACACACGCTATTATGGAGTTTATCTTCTTTCAGATAACAAAACATACAGCCATTTGGTTCAAGAGTCGAAGATTCACACGAACAGATCTTCTTGCCTTGCCATAAGTAGATTTGCGCTGTAGTCTAGCCGTGTAGAGAGCTTGTTTACATCTACTGCGGTGTAAGGAGCTATATCCCATAGTTCCGGGTCTGTGTTGACTTCCGGTCGATTTCCTGTACTGGCAGGGCAAATGATATAGGTGACACAGTCACTTGTAAGCGAAGCCATGCTAATTCAGTCGATAATAATTCTACCAAAGTAACCAAAGTCTTTACTGCCTAGAGCTACATGAATTAGGAGCAGACAGTTGTCAGGTTGTTCATTTAGACCGAGGAAGAAACTTAGATATAATTTTACGGCTACGCAACATAAACAACGGTACTTATGTAAATAATTTCCTGACTGAGGTGCGAAACGATACAATTGAGTGTAATTGCTAACTATTAACTATGAGTAAGAAAGATACATACATGTATATAAGCTTAAGATGCGCATGTTAAGATACTGACCTGACGATATATCACCCCATATTCGTGATTCGGTATTATAATCAGGGGTATTGTATGTCCTTTCTATTACGATAAATTCCCTGAACCCATTATTCGCCATACCTTTCTTCGGAAGTGACCTCACTATCTCCATCCGTCTTTTGACTATTTCAGCACAGAATTTATATCGCATATGACAGTTATTCGATTGGATGGCTATTTTTAGCAGTAAGCCGTGCGAAGCAGGGTCAACATTAATAAATGTTTACGAATGGGTCCAGTGGAATAGAATAGAGATATTATTAACTGGATACTTCAGTATAGATTGGATTAAGGATACAAACAAGATACATTTATTGTTTTCAATCATTAATAATTAAATAGCATTAAAAACACGTTAACGTTATGCTGGTTTTGAAACCTCTAAATTTACAAATGATTGGTGCGCTCCAATTCAACCATGACACAAAAATAAATAACGCGACGTTTTTGGTTGGTTTGTTTATTTGATTGATTGTTGTTTAACGCCGTACTCACACTATTCCAGCTACAGCTGTCTTTACAGCAGACTGAATATAAGGGATTAATTCCGAAAGGCTTTATCCATGTACGTCTGCTTCAAAAACCAAAACTATGATTTTAACCATGAAACATATCACCCAATAAAAGAGAATAAAACATCTAGCACAGATACTAGGTAAAATTTTCAAACTGAGAATATGAAACAACCCTTGTAAAAGTTAGTTATATGGAATCAATCCAATGCACATCCGGTACTGTTTATTTTGCTCCGAGCTGCAATTATTGTGTTTAAGGTCAGTGCAAGGAGAAGGTCCAGTAGGTCGGTGTGACCTGTATCTAATCCTAATATTACCTTGATTAAAATATGTTTCAATCAATCGTTTAGTTATCAAGTACAGAACACAATGATGACATCTTTATGGTCTACAGACAGGATGTCCAAATACGCAGCAGAGATGACGTGATGACGTGATGACGTTGCGTTCTGTTAGAGTAACGTCAAAAGTCACGTTGTGTTGGTGATATTGAATTTCCTTGTCCTCTTAGTTGTTGTTCATCTTGTTTTCCGCATAGCATATATTGTCATCCATGCATACATGTTAATAATCTAGGACCAGCTGGCTGGAGAATTATTAACTGCAGTGGAAACCAACACGCTCATTTTTCTTCAACTGCCACTTCGGGATAATGATTGTTCCATTGGTAATTTTTAAATGGCTTAACATTTCCTCCAGATGAATGGCAGTTCGGAGTTAAAATGACCTTTTTGCATTTTCGCGAAGACCATTATCTTTAACTTTGAACACCAGCAGCCTCAGTCATTGACGTGTGCCACAGGTGGCAACATCATGGTTTAGTGTCCTCGTACATTTCTTTAAACGCCATAAAGTGAGTGAGCGAGTGAGTTGGGTTTAACGCCGCTTTTAACGGTATTCCAGTAAAATCGCAGCGTTTCAGCTTAATGTGGGAGGAAAGCCCGAAGTGATGCAGGTCGCAGACGCTTACCACGAGTTCGCCATGACATTCACGAGAAATCTCGATCCATAGGTTACATGATATAGTTTGGTTTATAAAACATGTTCGTAGTTCTCTTCCTCGTCGACAGCCACATAGCATGACATTGTGATTTCGTTTATTTCCTTCTACAAATCTATCTTAAGCCGATACCGTGCTAGGAATGCACCGTTACATACCTTCGTACAGTGTGGGATGGCGAATGTTATATTTTCAAAATATAAATGAAAAAACCCCTGCAACTCCCGCCTTTAAAAAGTGCCATACATATTTTGGTAAAACAAGCCATTTGTGTATATTATCTAAAGGGTAAAGCGGCTTATGTTAGCACTTATTGATTCTGTTGCTCCTTGGATTAAATATTTATTAACCTGTCAAAGAAGTGATACGTCAGTGTGTAGCTTAACGAGTGGCATGAGGAAAAACAACAGAAACGGGAACCTCCCATTTTGTAATTGACTGTTCCATCTAGCAGGAAATGAATGGATTTGGCCCTTTTAATAATTGATATGTTACATGATTGATGTCTTGTTGTGTCTATTTGCCCATGACCAAAGACTCTTTCTGGAACGAACTTTTCGAATGTATATATTCTGTCGGGGTGCACGGGTAGCCCAGTCGACTAAGGCGCCGCGATTCGCTGTGCAGAGTTGCGTCCCTTGGGCAAGCCAGAAACCTATGTTTGTGGGTTCGAATTGTGGGTTCGCCCCGATTACGTTTCTAGGTTTGTCAGCACCATACCCGTGCTCGTGGGTCTCATCGAAGTGGTAAACGTCAGAGACCTGCATCCCTTCGGGCTTTCCTCCCACATTAAGCTGACACGCCGCGATATAACTGGAATACTGTTAAAAGCGGCGTTTACACCAACTCACTCACTCAATGCCGTCGGTAAACTAGAAGTTTCAAATATTAAAATTTCCTGGGGTCGAATACTCAATAACACACGCAAATCTGTACACAAATATTGTTAATATATATTGTAAAACATTTTCTGAACGCTCTGATTTGCAGTGATCGATTATCATCACTGTTTTATCTTTAACATCCAGTGGAACTTGTTTCGGCAGATATAATTGACTGATTATTCTCTGACGGTTACGTTCTGTATTTCAAAGTAAGTTATTTAGATCTGGACAAAACAGATGGTATATATAAAGCTATTTTTGTATTTAAATGCTAAAATTTCCGGTGGTCGAATACTCAATAACACACGCAAATCTGTACACAAATATTGTTAATATATATTGTAAAACATTTTCTGAACGCTCTGATTTGCAGTGATCCATTATCACCACTATTTTATCTTTAACATCCAGTGGAACTTGTTTCGGCAGATATAATTGACTGATTATTCTCTGACGTTTACGTTCTGTATTTCAAAGTAAGTTATTTTGATCTGGACAAAACAGATGGTATATATAAAGCTATTTTTGTATTAAAGATGTATTGAACCAATATTTTGATGTGCCAACTTATATATATATTTAGTTCCGCCATCAAAGGATGAAAGGCTTTATGATGAGTGTGTACTTCATTCGTATTGTCCCGAAAGACGTAGATTGTCGGGAATGTATAAATAAAGGTTATGCACAAATAAGAAGGGGATAACAAACTTCTTCAAAATCATTACGTGGAATTTTGTTTGAGGTTAAGGTTTCAGGTTGGATCATCTGCAACTAATTTCATTCACATTTCTTTTCAAACGCGTTAAAACCCGCGAAAATCTGGGGGAGAATAGGTCACCATCAACCCATGCTTGCCGTAATAGGCGATTATGCTTGTCGTAAGAGACGACTAACAGGATCGGGTGGTTAGGCTCGCTGACTTGGTTGATGCATGTCATCGTAGTCTAATTGCGTGGTTCGATGCTCATGATGTCAATCACTGGATTGTGTGGTCCAGACTCGTTTATTTACAGACTGACGTCATATAGATTCCGGCGTTAAACAACAAACAAAACCCCAAAATATAAACGCGTCACAAACGCATGATGTCAGACACGTGTTCACATTAACAACAACAAAATTTTATTAGCTATGAGCGAAAATAGGGAAAGAAATCGGATATAATGTTGGCCACTGATGCGTTAAATTTGGAAATGTTCACCGTTTGTAAATTATGTTTGAATGAATATTTTGTATGGAATTAATACAAAGATAAGGAAGCCATTTTAGAACGTAAATGCAGTTTGCATTTCTATATTAAGAAATATTAATCTAATGAATATAATTGGGACGTTAACGATGTATAATCGTTAATTTGATACTTCTTAGTTGAATTTGAAACCGAATGCTTCTATTTGTGATGTTAATGATTCAGGGGTAGCAATTATCAGTCGCCGATTGATAATCAAAGAAAACCAGTACGTTAACTCCCTGAATACAATGCTCCACATTTAGAAACGTTTTGAGAATTCATGTATCTCGATTAGGCAAACTTGAGTCATTGCTTGAGAATCAATCTTTGATACAATGTCCGCCTTATCATAATAACGTTGTCATTGTGATTAGTTTTAATACATCATGATTGCAATCGATTGTTTTCCATATTCTTTGTAGAATTTGAACTCTCCTCGCGCTTGAGGTTTCCAATTAAAGTAAGAGCTGTATCATGTATACTTACGTATTATTATGGTACATAACGATGCCCTTGGCGGAAATATCAAGGTGAGAAACTACTAGAGTTATAAACAAAAACAATTATCTGAAACACGTATGTGTTGAATAATGTTAACAGAAGCTGTTTAGAATATCGTGTATAGATGACTATTTTATGTCACCCATTCTTGGTGCATTTTGAGGCATCAATGACAAAAGTTATGTCTGATGCAATTCCCCAATTTTACTTGCACCGTGTTATTTTAGGCGAACAATTGATCTGCCTTTGCATGTGTTTGTGACAGGTGCCTACGGTGGTACAGGTACGCGCACCTGTGATACGGGACGGTGGGGTAGCCGATTGGTTAAAGCGTTTACTCGTCATGCCGAAGGCCCGGGTTCGATTTTCCCCATGTGTACAATGTGTGAAGCCCATTTCCGGTGTCCCCTGCCGTGATATGGATGGAATATTGTTAAAAGATGCGTAAAACCCAACTCACTCACTCAAACACCGATGATACGCTCTGGTATCATCATTCTTTGACAGTGATTCATAAACACATGCTTATGATATCGTAGGAATCGTACAATGGACTCTGCTTTTAGCAGATAGTTCTTATGATGATTATGATTATTTATTGCTTGTATTTACGGATCTATGGATTAAATCTGTATGTTAACTCGTTACAATTGATAGACACGATTGATGTTCAGCAGTATAGAATATCAAGATGTCTCTCTATAGAACCGTCATTTGTTATATTATCACTGAATATATTCTTCTCTTTTCACTATGGTATACAATACATATATCTTGCTATCTACATTTTATAGTGCTGAAATGACAAATGAGAGAGTTGTATTAAACGCCGCTTTATAAAGTGTTATTGAACCAGCGACACACTAGCACTCAAATATCTCTATTAACGAGGTTCTACTGTTGACTGCTGTTCACGATGTCCAGATTAAAGAGGTTCTATTGTCGCATGGTCCAGAAACCTCAAAGGGACTGGGTAGTTTTCATGTTGTCAGTCAAATGACATGTAAAACATACAATACGGTTTTAATGAGTCATAATGCTGGGGTTCCATGAATCAGTTCAGGCATATTGAACCCAAACTAAAATCTGTCCATGTATCCACAAATATATGTTCACCATTAGGGCACGAGCAGATGAATAGAAAACAACGGAAATAGTTTCAGATAATAATGGCCCCCATCTGTGTGTCAAATCTTCATAGTACTAAGTGTAATGTGATAGTCACGATTTTCCGATATGTTCACAGGAAGTATCGACAGTAGAAGGTGTTGAGATGACTGCAAGTGTTCATTAATCTCGTAATGGGCTCGGATCGTCAGCTGTATGACAATCTCATATAAATAAGAGTTCCACACCTGTTGATTGATATTGCTCATCACTCTCGTGTACACCGGAACTAACAGCATCAGCAACAAGGGACTCGCTTTCTCCTTCAACACAAAACGGGAGATCTCGGTCGGCGAGACATATTAGCTCATAGAAAGGACGTTACTCAGGAAACGAAACTCGAACTGCCAGCACGTTGTCATTGAACTCCTCACACTGCATGTACGACGTGGTGGAAACAAAGATGTTGATAACAAAAGGGAAAACGATGCCTACTCGCAACTCCTCGCATCGACAGACCGCCATCACCGGAAGTTGGGTGTCATGTGACACGGGGTGACTGCCATTAATTCTTGCCGAACACCAAGTTTTATTACGATGTTCGATAAGCTTCGCTCATGGCTTATCTTGAGCTCAGCACAAGAACATGATCACACAAAGGTACCTTATCCTCTGAATCGCGGAACCAGACTCTTAAATGGGTGCTGGTATTTATTTAGCTTTCAAAATAGCGAAATTGATATCATGTAAAAATAGAACTCCCTTCCTGTGGAGTAATCCTCAACCAAGCTTAGTGAGCGATTTGAGTGCAAATAAACACACGCGTCAGCCGACCGTGTTTGCCATAGTGTCGTGTGTACAGCGTGTCTTCATCAGTGTCAGGAATTAGAAGCAGCACAACAAAAGACGAATGTAAAAATCTAGGCTGTAACATGCCGATTAGACAACGATAAATTACGATAAATTAATGATTCTTGTTTTAATCTTGTTTTAATTAGAATGTATTAAATGAAATGACACAAAATGTTAATTTCATTATTTACGATTTCACAAATTTCAAATTGTGAGAAAAGATCCAACATTTGAATTGCACGAATACGTGAGAGAGGTGAGTTTGAAACTCTTGAACTGTGTTTCAGTTTTTATAACGGTGCGTGTGACAAGAAAGGAGACCGAAGAATGGTGGAAGACGCGTAATTCAAGCACGCTGACAGTAATAATCGTCATGCAAGATTGTCAGGCGAGATTTGGCACATCAGTAGATCTGTTTGAAGAAGAAGCATTTTACTTTCAGTGGACTTAACCGTAACGATTTAATTAACATCAGTTTTTGAAACTGTTCCATTTTAGATCCACTTTGAAATTCAGTCGACACGTATTTCCAATTCAAAGCAAATTAAACGAAACATGAGTCATTCTTGCTCTGATAACTTTTTTTCAAGCAAAAAGGCAGAGTTGTTTTTCAAACGGATTACAAAGATTTTGTTTGTAAATTGCATTTTGAAAGAATATTACAATTTCTTCGTTGGAGTAAAGGCGGCGACTATAACCGATTTAAGACAATTTTCTTTGAAAGAAACATGAATTACTGGTCTGTTTGTTTGAAATATTCCTGATAAATATGAAAAAGCTTCACAAGAAGCTCATAGTCTACAATTAGAGCATTCGAGAAGATAACCATGTTGGTCAATATACTGGCATTTTGTTCCTAATGTAATCACAATGTGTGAAGCCCATTTCTGGTGTCCCCCGCCGTGATATTGCTTGAATATTGCTAAAAGCGGCGTAAAACCATACTCACTCACTCACTCACTCCTAATGTAATCACTAACAAAGCCTGATTTTCTGACGAACATGTTATCGGTTTCATTTACGTTTTCCCTTAGGATATAACTCTGCTTGTTTGTAAACGGTTATCAGGTACGCCATGTGGGAGCCATACAGTACACAGCAGCGCAGGCCATTAAACACAGTTAAATATCAAATATGATTAAAACAAATTGTTCCCTAGGCTTTGGAAATTTCATAAATTTAAAAAAATTGGCTCTAGGTACGTCCGGAAAATTAACTAAGAGAACGTGAGCCATCATATTCTAATTCTTTTCTCTAACTCTCTCATGTTTGACTCCAGCGCGGAAGTTTATTGGGACAGCTTAGAGAGCAGTAACAACATTGTTTTGACATTCCATGCTGCCTTGCCATGGGGGAAGTGACTTCTGTAATAAGGGTGTCAACTGATGACCGCCAGAACCAGATTAGCAGAGGGCAGTGTCGGCATTGATGCCATTATGCAAACAGGTGTTGAGGGACTCCCACCGTTAATGTTAGGAGATCATGAATACAAGTCATACGATGACAACTGTGGATCATGAGAAAAGAGGGATGTCAAGTTTTGCTACTCCTTGTTGGCAGTTTACCAGCCACAACCTAATATATTTTGTCTTTTTGTGTTCTCAACTTGTCAGACCGCCTCCATAGTCAAGTGGATAGAGCGTCTGCCAGTACTTCGGAAGGTCGGTGGTTCGATCCCCGTGTCATACCGAAAGACGTTAAACATGGTACCTGTTGTTACCCTGCCTGGAGCTCGGCATTAATTTAAAAATTATAATATTCATTGAAAGTGACCAAGTAAACACACAAAGCTCACACAAACATAGCCATTTAGGACTTATTAAAGATAAATTTGAACTTTAGAAATATGTTTCTGCTGTAAAATGTAAAGGTCATAGATTAGTTTTAACTAAATTAAGACTTAGTTGCCTTAATCTGGAGATTGAAAGAGGCAGATACACTAACACGCCTGTCGACCAGAGAATATGTAATTATGTAACTTAGACTTAGAAGACGAAAAACACTTCCTTTTGTACTGTCAAAAGACAGTTACTTCTTCGAGTGAGTGAGTATGGTGTTACGCCGCTTTTAGCAATATTCCAGCAATATCACGGCGAGGGACACCAGAAATGGGCTTCACACATTGTACCCATGTCGTGAATCGAACCTGGGTCTTCGGCGTGACGAGCGAACGCTTTAACCACTAGGCTGCTCGACCGCCCCGTTACTTCTTCGAACAACAGATTCATTAAACTGCCAAAATGATTATAAAATCTTTGCAAGTATCCTGAACCCCTGCCCTGAAAAAGCAAAATATGTTTCACATATTATCTCTGACATGTTCATTAAAAGAACCTCTCTTATAGACAACATCTAGATATTACCTTAAACCTTTACTACAACTGTTATCAATACAGTATATATACTCAACAACAAAAGTTCCTGTGACACCGAATTTTAGTGTATTTTTCAAACAAGTAAAGTTTGGTTTTCAATATTGTAGTACATGAATGGAATCAAGTAAAAAACCGCAACTGCTACAGAAAAGCATGCATTCCATTCAAAAGTGGACTTTTATGAAAGCCCCATGCATTTCACTACCCAAGAATGGGAATAAAAACATGTGCGTTAACGGGATTCCATATGCATTGTTTAGCATCGTGCTGACAAAAACCACTCAGAAAATCAACAAAATTACGCA
The DNA here is from genome assembly GCF_022045235.1 of Haliotis cracherodii. Lineage (NCBI taxonomy): Eukaryota > Metazoa > Mollusca > Gastropoda > Lepetellida > Haliotidae > Haliotis > Haliotis cracherodii. Next base: position 55,894,656 of record NW_027266341.1, read on the forward strand.
ATTATTCAACATTATGAAATGCCACACCTGTCCGAAAATGAGCGTCTGCGAGCCATTGACCAGTATCGTTGAAGTTGGATCGAGTCAACGTGATGTCGCAAGACAATTTAACATCCATAGAAACACCATTTGGTGTTTATGGCAACTTTGGCAACAGACGAATGGAGTCAGAGACCATCCTCGGAGGGGCAGGCCACGCGTAACCAATAATCGACAAGACAACTGGATTCGAACAATCGATTCCAGCCAGCAACAGTGACTGCAAGAAGCATCCCTGGCCTTCGACGAATATCTTCACAAACCGTACGTCGTTGCCTCAGATATGCAGTGATTGTCGCCAGAAGACCTGCCAGACGTCCCATTTTGACAGGAAACCACCGTCAAGCACGTCTATAGTGGTGCAGACAGCGTCTACGGTGGACGGCCATGCAGTGGTGACAAGTTCTATTCACTGACGAGTCGCATTTTCACCTCAGCCACAGCGATGGACGGATTCGAGTGTACCGACGTCGAGGTGAACGGTACGTCAATCATTGTGTCATGAAAGAAGATCGGTTCGGGGCGGCAGCGTTATGGTATGGGGTGGGATTACAGCAAGACAGAGGACCCGTTTGATAGTGGTAGAAGGATATCTCAATGGACAGCGCTACCGTGACGAGATCATCAGCCCTGTTGTTCTACCGTTTTTGCGTCGTCATAGCCCTGGCATTACCTTTCAACATGTCAACGCCCGGCCTCATATTGCTCGACTTGTTCAGGATTCTCTTCAACAAACCAACGTGAATGTCATCCCCTGGCCGACTCGCTCCCCTGATCTCTCACCCATCGAGCACATGTGGTATGAGATGGATCGGCGCCTTCGACGTCAACCACGTGTTCCACAGACACTCCAGGAACTTCGAAACATGCCCCAGCAGATATGGACAGATATCCCACAGGACTTTGTGCGACGCCTGGTCCATTCCATGAGAAGAAGATGTGTTGCTTGCATTCCAGATTTGTTAAAAAACATAACTTTGCATTAAATCTTATTCAATGTCACAGGAACTTTTGTTGTTCAGTATACATTATTAAACTGTACACTGCCAGCCACCTCATGATATATATAATAAATGTTAATACACTATGAATGAAAATAATATGCAATATCTCCATATATAATGTACATTATGTATATCTACCTTTCATGTTTATAGTTACATTTATTACCATATGTAGATAGTTTGTACCCTGTCCTACAAGGGGATAACACAGGTGGTCGGCTTGGAGTCGTTATACTGTGTCAGAGTGGAGTGCTGTTAAACTGCAGCATGGTAGTTCTATGGGATTGTTCTATAATTAGTCTGGACTAGTAGAAGCAGCCACACAACAACATGTGATGTCTGGGACATTTGGTTTAAAAAAGGATATTTTGAGGACATTGGGGCATTGGTTAAAAACAAGCAGATTTGTCGCTGAAAGGAGGGGCCGAATAATGTAATACTTTTTCACATCGTTTTTCAGATTGTCCATAATTGGCAGACGAATTATTTGTTGCCAGTTGCTATGGTAACAAAATAATTGCTTCACCCCTGCTCCCTCGAACATGAAAATGGTCGGTCCCTATAGATAAAGTGTGAGAGAGCATGGGAATGTGCACATCTCCATTACCGTGAAGTGAGGTGAAATTGGGTTTAACGTCGCGTCCAAGATTATTGGACTTATATAGCGACGTGCAGACAAGTGCGTGTTTGTGTGGCTAGTACTAGTCCGGACTGTTGCCAATTTATAGTGCTAGCTCACTGAGATACCACAGTTTAACATAAATACCCAACTCAGACACAGTATACTGACCCGAGTCGACCAGTCTTTGTTTTAGCTCCTTAATGCCATCGCCAGACAGGGTAACAACAAATACCATCTTTAACGTCTTTTGGTATGACGCGGTCGGGGATCGAACCCCGGACCTTCCGCTCTCCGGGCGGACGCTCTACCACTAGACCACGGAGGTGGTCCGTCTCTATAACGTAATCCGAAGATATAGGCAATCAATTTACACGCATCTATCTCAATGTGGGATTGACGTACAGTTAACACAAGAGCTGACGTTGAGCATCTGGTCAGATTGTGGGAAACAGGGCACACGGATCATTAGTTACTTCTCGGGGGTACAATTACCCCAGGTGTGACCTGCAAGGAAGCAGTGAGGGGAATAACATGTGCATCAATAGATTAGTCACCAAATGTTCATATAGAACTCCTGAGAGTCTACCTACACGTGTGTTGTACGACGAGGGTGACTCGTTGTTGTAATCGGCCAAGGTCAATATTGGATTCAAACCCGAAACCGGCGTATGCTGGCATTGTGGTGCATAATGAAACAAGTCAAGCAATTGCTGGTTGGGGTACATATTGTAGAGTGATTGAATGGGGATTCGTGCTAGAATGCACCTGAACTCTTTGCTTGTCGTGTAAATTGAGTGGGGCATGGTTACGTCGTTGATAGTGGGTTATCACAGCCGTGCAGCTTGGGGAGCTGTTCATATTATCAGCAATAATTTTCACTGGACAGACATAATTACGAAAAGGCGGCCAAGATATTTGGCGTTAAGGTGAGATGGTGAAATGGGGTTTAACGTCGCGTTAAAGATTATTGCACTTGTATAGCAACGTGCAGACACGTGTGTGTGTGTGTGTGTGTGTGTGTGTGTGTGTGTGTGTGTGTGTGTGTGTGTGTGGCTGCTTGTACCAGTCCGGACTGATGCCGATTTTGTAGTGCTAGCCCATTGACATACCATGACGCAGTTTAACATGAATACCCCATTCAGACACAGTATACTGACTCGGAGCTGACAAGTCCTTGTTTTAGCCCCTTAATGCCGAACGCCACACAGGGTAACAACAAGTACCATCTTTTAACGTCGTTTGATATGACGAAGCCGAGGATCGAACCCCGGACCTTCCGCTCTCCGGGCGGATGCTCTACCAAAAGACCACGCAGGCGGCTATTTGGCGTTAAGCAACGTTCCTTCATTGACACAGATTGAGAAGAAGGCGCTGTGGTGCTTTTAGCAATGTCCCAATAGTACAATAGTTTTAGGCTGTATAAATGTATGGAATCGTATCCGAAAGTAATATTTCCAGATAAGATGTAAAATAGCTTAATTTGCGTTGAATTCACAAAGGTAAAAAGACAGCGAACTCTGTAAAGCAGGCCTTTAGAGACAAAACTGGTGAATTAGTTACGCTGCCACCACGATATGCGTGATGACCATTAGCTGCTGTGACTAATGTCCAATCCCAGTCCGACGAGTGCACCTGCAGAGGCATCATTCGGGTAATGTGGTACGCCAGCAGACATCTCGGAGCAGCGACGGACAAAGAAGAATCAATTCCACGTTCAGTCGTCCCTGCAAATTAATCTTTGTATGTTCACACACTCCAGCTAGTAATCCATCCCGAGGGACTATGGTCTGTGCACGCCGCCACTGCGCCTAACGCATCATGACTCCGTTGAAATGTCACAAGGCAGATCAGCAGGCGAGTTGAGGAACATTCTGCTGTGTCTTGCACCTTCCCACTTGCAATATCTAGTTACAAGATATACCACCTTTTTCTTTAACAGGTTTTGTTCTACTGGGAGGTGAACATCAATCATGCCTGTTTTCACATAACATTTCTCAATTACACAATCTTACCAAATTCATTTTTTCACGATTTGGGCGTTTTTTAAACCGTATTTTCAACCCTGTCTTATGGAACAATGTTGGAGCAAGCATCGGCAGGCGATGCACACAGCTGTTTATGGAACTGATTCGTACAATAATCGAAACAACACCGTGATTAATGCTTCTTTTAATAGCAGTACCATCCCCACTAAGTCTGGAAGAAGTATGTTAACCTCTTAATGAATGGTAGAAATGGTAATGGTTTTAGTCTGGATTTGAAATTGTAAAAAAAGTCCAACAATTATACCGAATTGCACAATCACATAGCAAAATCACAGACAACATACTGTATTGATAAAACGTCCACTGATTTAAGGCTGTCTTCAATGCTCTGTTTGGTAAATCAAGAGGCGGAAAGACCTCAGTTATCGTAAATAACAGACACCACAGTGACAATACACCATGTTCATTTAATCTATCTGCGCCCAACATTTATAGAGCGTTACTTTTTATTTTGTTCCAAAGTTCCCCGCAACTTCCACCATGAAGTCGACATTGGCATATGCATAGCACTGTTCTTGAGTGTTGCTTTCTGCGTTGGCTGGCCATCAATTATCTGGGTTTTGAGGATTACTGAACACCGGATACTACCATGGTAAGCTACGAAACAATAATTGGGACCACTGGGACGGGTTTGGGAATGGTGTGATTGACCATTAAGCTGGCTGGTGTGACTAGACCTTGGCTTTAGAGACGCATCCTAACACAGCCCTTACAATAAATAAATGACTGCTCCCGAGGTGTTATACTAAATAAATATAGGTCCCTTGTTTCTGGGCAGCAGAAGAGAAATGACTTTTAGGTGCCTGGATTTATGTCGCTTTTGTTCAGAGCAAAACACTCAAGAAAATCATAATATTTGTGGAAACTGATGAACGGCAAATGTTATGACAACGGTCATATGGAAACGCTGTACAAAAATGACGTCAAACGTCTATATTGTTGGCATACATCATCAGGGGCCTTTGGTAAGAAGATGGATGATAAATGCGGTTCCGCATTGCTTCAACCTTGTAATCCGGTAACTGTGACACGATGGAACAAGAGGTGCATTGTTTACACCATGAAAACAACATAGTAACGATGATGTAAATACATTAGAATTGGTCTTCAGCAATGTACGCTTGTCGTAAGAGGCAACTAACGGAATCAGGTGGTCAGGCTCGCTGATTAGTTAATCGATGATCACGATGTCAATCAGTGGATTGTCTGGACAGATTCAAATGTTTATAGACCGCCATCATATAGCTGGATTATTGTTGTGTGCGGTGTTTAACACACAAAGAAATACAATGCTGCAATTTTAGTATTATCCAAAATGGTACAGTGGCAGCGTAGGTTTACCGAGGCTGATGTATAGTGCATTTCTTTTCTCCTGCCGGCCTAAAGTATCGCCCTGCGAAAAATAAAACAAGATTGCGTAGATCGATGCTCATGATGTCAATAACTAGACTGTATCGTCCAGATTCGATTATTTAAATACCGCTGTCATTTAGCTGGAATATTGTTGAGTGCGGCGTTAAAGAACAAACAAAGAAACTGATTCGACAATATCTTAATGTTATCATTGATATCGAGATAACAAGGTTTCGTTATGTGTACTTCTCGGGAACTGCAGTCTAATTCGAATTCCCTGATATATTTAAGAAGCGACACGTTAGCGGACAGCGTGATATGGACTAGTGAGTGAGTGAAGTTTAACGCCGCTTTTATCACTCTTCCAGTCATGGCGTGTCAGCTTAATGTGGGAGGAAAGCCCGAAGTGATGCAGGTAGACGTTTACCACTTCGATGAAACCCACGAGCTCGGGCATGATGCTGACAAACCTAGAAAAATAGTCCGGGCGAACCGGGATTCGAACCCACAACCGTGCCCCCTGATATGAACTAGAACCACCAGTAGGCATGAAAGCCATCTTCCGTCATAATGATTAATATATCTGTTAATAATGTGTCTATATGCAAGACACACAACACAAAAAAGCTACTCACATGTACCATAACCCACGTCTCCCAGTCTTGTAGATTTTGATTGAAGTCCCTCGTCAAATATTTGCTATAATTCACGATGCCGCTTAGAAGAGAACCACAGAAGAGCCTGTGTGTTCGTAGACTTACTTTTTTCGCTATCATATTTTTTTAATAAATTTTAGTCCAAAGATTATGGACAATGCGTTATCAACATAGACACATTGTACATCCTTTTAGCATTGCCGAAGGAAGTTCTAATTCTAAAAATCAAACGTACATTCCCAGAAAATTCATCTTCTACATCATTGCAACGGATGCATCTCACGCCAAGCAACCTTATTAGATACAACCATCGGTAACACGTCCAACAACCATTCTTGACACACCCATTATGAACGTATCAACGCTGATATATACGTCCTTTAGAAATTCCTTTAATACATACGTCGTATGCATGCTGTTCCAACAGAAGGTAATAGAAGTCGGTGTACAAAACCGATCAGGCACTAGTATTGTAATAAACGTATCACGACTTGTATGATAAAATGAACTCTCCTGGGATCTCCGGCAATGAGGAATGGCAGATTTGCCCCGCGGCGAAGATATCCATCAAGCCTACTGAAGAACTTTGGTTGCTGTTCCCATGGTACCGATAACAGAGGACAGGTTAAACAAAACATGCATGGTTACTATTATCAACTAAAACACACGTCAGGTACCGCCTCCAAAGATGGAATGTTTGTTTTCTTCTTTGTAACTGTAATGGCGTCGTTTTTTCGTGGTTGGAAAGAAAACCTATTTATATGCCAAGTCTTTAAGTGCAAAGTGGAAACACTTCTCTATCAGGGATACGTTATACCTTCGGAAAACGGAGACCTTGAACCAACTTCTCTCACAGCGTTAATTGCTGGGTTTGATGCATAGGAAGGTTTTTCAAAGAAAATACCTCCAATCCAAGCGAAAACGTTATTTGGTTTGTAAGCACAGTGCAGAAATAATACTTTTGTATTGCCTGTGGGAACCGCAGCAGAGAGGGATGCCGTTTTAGTCGTTGCAGGACGGCGAGGTCACGCCTGACCGTCGTTCCGGCGCCATAAAATCCATCGGAATGAGAAATACACGAGCGTGTGCATAACGCTGGTGCTTTTGTTGCTAGCATGTGAGAAATGTTTCACTGATCTCAGATTATCGTAATTATATAGTCGTGATGTGGTACACCTCTAACATTGTGTAACGACCAAGGAGGGAAACATCATATGCTGGTTGTTGTTGCTCAGAAACAAAAGACGGAATGAAACAATCTAAAATAGACAATGGTCACAACAAATGCTCAAAGCCAAAGGTTAGGGGCTGGTTATTTATTAAAGGGGTGGGAGGGCTGTGGGGCTGGTGCGGTACGCGGAGAGATTGCTTTTAGGACTGTATCATATCTTCCCGACACCGCCCCTTAACTTTTATGTAACCCCCCACCCCCCCCCCCCCCCCCCACACACACACACAAATAGTAAATGACCAGTACCTTAATGACGTTTGACGTCATTTTTGTCCAGCGTATCCATATGACCGTTGTCATAACATTCGCCGTTCATTTCACAAATATTATGATTTTCTTGAGTGTTTTGCTCTGAACAAAAGCGACATAAATCCGGGCACCTAAAGGTCATTTCTCTTCTGCTGCCCAGAAACAAGAGACCTATATTTATTTAGTATAACACCTCGAGAGAAGTCATTTATTTATTGTAAGGGCTGTGTTTGGATGCGTCTCTAAAGCCAAGGTCTAGTCACACCAGCCAGCTTAATGGTCAATCACACCATTCCCAAACCCGTCCCAGTGGTCCCAATTATTGTTTCGTAGCTTACCATGGTGGTATCAGGTGTGCAGTAGTCCTCAAAACCCAGATAATTGAAGGCCAGCATGGATACCCCTCTCAGACACGGTACATTGACGCCGAGCCGACCACAAGTACCATCTGTTAACGCTTTGGTATGACGCGGCCATTGGTTCGAACAACCGACCTTCCGCCCTCAGAATAAACGCTCTATCCACAACACCACGGGTCCATTTGTGACATCCATGTATTTCCTTAGTTTCTTATAAAGTGTCAGTTTGATGTTACCCTTCTCGTCACCGCTTTCAATAATATGATAGAAAGATTCACGTAGAATCAGAAGAAAATATCTATTTCAATGACAGTGAAACGCTACAGTAGAACCTAGAGAGCTTGTTGTCAAGTTCTATATCTAAAGCACTAAAGGACAATAGAAGAGAACATATATACCGTAAACTACGGTTATAACGAACTCATGATCAAAGGGATTACTTATTTTAGTTCGTTAAAACCGTAGTTCGTTATAAGCATATATACAGCGTATATACAACAAATGGACAGGACCAAAAATATACAGTTCGTTATATCCGTCTGTTCGTTATAACCGTAGTTTACTGTATAATCAAACGTCACTGCTAAACATCCTATGTCCTTTAAAATATAATCCATTATTCGCGACATTTAGGAACTCTTAAGGCATTAGTCCATTAGCACGTCGTGAGTGAAAGCAGTACAGAAAAAACATTGCTCATCGATGGACTGTTAACCCACTAGTAGGTCGATAGACGGTTATCTATAACGTGTCCATGCTGTGTCGATGGTATATTGTATATTGGTACCCGCGTAAGAACAGATGCATTTACCCTCTTAAACGTTATTTGTTATGATGAAGGGCACACTGCTCTACATATTGTATATCGGTACCTGTGTAAGTACTGATGCAATTACCCTCTTAAATGACATTTGTTATGATGGAGACCACACAGCCACACATATTGTAGACCTATTTTGTTAGTGCCATCTATTTGTCTTCATTAAATGGAAGCGACGGTGGCCAACCATGCATTTAACATATTGCAAAATATTTGAGTAATCATGGTATTGATAAAAAAATATATACTGATAAAAAATACTTTGGAATTGCACTCACTGAGGCCTGTAGTTAACTCTAACGCTGACCTTCCAGAACAAATAGATCCATCTTTGCTTGTATGCAATATGTTTCATTGACATACATGTATCACCGCGGCCTGAAAATAATCGAGTGTATCAAACAGTGGATGAAAGCATTGTCTACGCGCATCGTCATACCAAGATGACACAAAGTCAGAGAATTTCACTGAGCTAAACCATAATTTCTTAGGAAATGTCAAGGATGAAGTATTTGGGACCTATTCTGATCCAGAATTTCCACCTGATTAAATGATCAACATGTGTTTGCTAAATATAAAGTAGCTGGGACCTATTCTGATTCAGAATCTCAACCTGATTTAATGATCAACATGTGTTTGCTAAATATAAAGTAACTGAGACCTATTCTGATTCAGAATCCCCCCTGATTAAATGACACTGCAAACACGAAAACGTCGTTTTTTTCCGTATATGGTCATTGGACGGAAAAACGACGTTATTTGGACGTTTTCAAACCATCGTTTTTCCGTCCAAATAACGTCGTTATTTGACATCGGAATTTACTGGGAGAGAACGATAGCGTTAAGCTCCTCCCTTTCTTGATTGACATTGTCAATCAAGCAACAGCGTCTACCGGTGTTTCTACTTCTCAGATTTCATTGGTCAGTCCCCGCGTGTTAGATTACAGGCCCGCGTTTGACGCTGCACTCGAAGCGCTTAGCGGAAGTACTGAAATCAATCGTTCTAAGCATGCGGATTACTTAATGCCTTGACCACATTTTCCGTTCTGTGCATGCGTGATTTCGCGTATTGTTTCCTAGATTTAATGTCACCACTATTTGACAATGTTTCCTAAACCCAGTCACGTGAAGGTTCGGAATCGTAACGAGTAACTCCATTTAAATTGAAGAGGATCCCCAGTGATATGGGAGATTCCAAGATGAAACTATTCTATGGCTATCTAGGCTGCCACCCAAACCGATCTAAACGGGACCCGATAGCTTATTGTATGCTCTATAGTCATATGGAAGTGGACAAGAACTATACATTGTATTCCGGCCGATTGTTCTTGCATTTACTTATAAGTCAGGAAAATGGACTTAAAAGGGGAGTTGTTGAATGTAATTATTTTAATTATTAAATGTTGCCTATACACTAATCTGGACGAACTTCTCATTGTTCTGTTTATGTCATCCTATATACTATTAGTATGTTACCGTTCTAAAGTCAACCTCTCACATAACATTATATTGATCATAGTATCAAAGTTTAATCAACAATATCAAGAGCAGCGATTTAAACCACTGAAACACCCAAACACAAGGCTGTTATCAAGCGCTAGTGCAGACGTGATGCATCGTAAAAACTGTATCGTGATGTCTTCAGAAGTTCAATTATACTACGAGATAGTACGGCTAACGCTGACTCACCGGTGGAACAAAGACAATATCGCTAATACAGATATAACGTATTTGAATGTTAATACTAAAGACAAACAATCATTATTTTTGCAGTGACTATATAACACGTATACACGTTTATTGTTAACTTTCATCAGTTTTGCTCTTCATTTTAATAACTTTGTTTTCACATATATATGTAGCAATACCCGACAAGCATGTCATACATAATTATGGGGCAGTTTTCAATCATGTACTGACTTACTCTGGTGTTAATGAGCGAAGTTTATTGGCTTGTGTGTAAAACCCCGTTTTTCTGGTAATCCTATGATTACTTAGTTTATTTCTATCTAATGACACCCTGTTCTCTGGATCATGGCTCCGTGACTATCTAGAAGAAGAAGTCTTTATTTGTACCAAGGCCACTGGCCCATATACAATACATACATTTGAAATAGTGTGGTACATGAAAAAAGGTAATGTCAGGTACAAATTTACAGGTTTACAGGCTTTTCATAATTACGTCTTCTTTCATAGCTGCAATAGGTATTTACATAGTTTTCCAAGTAATTGTTTACACGAAGATGACAGTAGCGTTTTAAATTTATGCATATTTGGATTATTGCAAAATGTTGTTGGTAAATACAGATGTCTAATATCGTTGTAATATTCACATTCTAAAGTAAAATGATATTCATTCTCTATACTTGTTTCACATATGGGGCAGAGTCGTAAGCGTAAGTCAATATCAGCCCATCTACCTTCGTTTACCTTAAGTCTTAGTAGCCCGGCTCTAAGCCTTATCAAAACATTTCGATATTTTATTTCAGTAATAATGGAAGGTATTTTTCTGGTTCCAGGAGACTTTTAAATTCTTTATACAGAATGTACCTAGAACTAGCCTTGATAGTACTATTCCATGATTGGTAAAACATATTTATCAAAACGTTTTAAAACTATTCATGAATGATGGTTTGTCGCCAACAGCTTGACTGAGCCAAACTACTCCGAATCCGTGAGAAAATAATATGGAACGAATAGAAGAAGCATAGTTATGACGACCACACTTGTCGTTATATACAAGCATATTATAAGATTTTCTTGGTATCCTACCTTCGTCCATTTCAATCAGTTTTAGCCAATACTTTACAGAACGACACATAGCATTTACATGTAGTGGGTACCGACCGCATTCCCCATACACAATAGCATTTGGGGTTTGCAAACCAACGTTAAGAAACTTCTTACAAGCCATAATATGCACTTGTTCTATTTTTTCAAATCTGTCTACACCCCATATTTCCGCACCATATAAAAGAATAGGTTGAATCTGAGTATCAAATATTTTAAAGAAAACTGAAGTGTCAACAAAACCAATCTTCCGTAAATTGCGAAATATTTCCATTAAAGCTCGTTTACCCCTTGATGCTAGATCTGAAACACATTGGTTCATCTTTGATGTATATGAGAATACAAACCCAAGATATCTATAGGAGTTGGCGGTTGAAATACGTTTGCCTTTATAGAACCATTTCTCATGAACAGATAACCGCCCTCCTCGTCTAAATACAACAACACTCGTTTTATCTAAATTAACCGTTAATCCATGTGAATCTGCAAAGTTATCAAGAATATTAAGTTGGTTCTGTAAACCAGTTACTGTGTCAGAGACAAGAATAACATCGTCGGCAAACAATAATAATAATATTTCAAACAAGTCAGGAAATAATTGTACGCCGTGTTTCCCATGTGATGAAACATCATTTGACAGTTCATTGATGAAAAAGGAAAATAATAGAGGGCTTAATATACAGCCTTGTTTAACTCCGTTAGGACAATCAAAATATTCTGTATAAATGTTATCATTACATCTCACACACGCTTTCACGGAGGCATAGATTCCCTTATCCATAACAGTTAAGATGAACATTCAGTTCAAGTAAATGAATGAGTTTGTTTTGACGCTACAGTCAGTCAAAAAACCAATGATGTGAGGTTTGATAACACACTTCTACCAGGTCGAACATCGTGGATCCTCATTTTCTGCCTAAAGAGAATCATAGTTCATATGCTAATCCATCTGCGAATACCCTCCCACTCAAGAGGACCTTACATGTTGCTAAATCTATCATCTATCCCCCCAATCTCACCAATCCCTGAATTGAGAAGACGTGCGTTACGAAGCTCCTCCAAGTCATCATCAATATCCGTATATGTCTGTGATATCATTACCCATCCAAAGCCGAATATACATTTATTGTGTTTTCTTGACAACAAATGTTATAATTGGGATAACACTTTCTGAGTAAAGTACAGATTCTCGTACTTTCTTGGGTTGAGTCCCGTCCGGGATTTGAACCCACACTGTGAGTGAGGCACCCAATCGCCAGAACACAAAGTTGGCGATCTAACCCAGCCATCGAACCAAAAATGTTAGTCCAGATGACGTATACTTTGTGTACTCCTCTGACAAGAGAAAAATGACACGGCTTCTATGACCGAAAGCTTTGAACCAACAATGCCTTTAAGAAAGTGGTCAACAGTAACACACATTATATTTGGATACCACTTTCTTAGTAAACTACATATTTTTAGGGTGGAAATAATAGACGTTGATGGTTGATTATCAATGGACAAATTAAAGCCAAAACTTAACTTATGAATGATTGGTAATGGGAAATGGACAATGGGCAAACGGGAGGCGGGGTAATCAGCGCCATGCCAGTTATCTGTTGGCTTCCCTTGTTGCGTTCCCTTCTTTGCTATCTTTTTACTTTTGTTGTTCTTACAGGTACAAATATATGTTCTCTGCCTCATAGCATTTAATAATATGCACCTGATGAAGGAGAAAGTATATATTCCGAAACGCAGTGTTCCTCCGTTGACATCCATAAATAGTTTTCCTTGTGTGTATCAGTTCTTAATGCCCTTCAAAGACTCAATCTAGCTTTGTTTTTAAATGTGGTGATATTTGCGTAGAATATAATATGGTCATGCCTATATACATTTGGGTCTTTGTCTACATAAGCATTTAGACATACAATTTAGAGCTAAGGACATTGCTAATTCTGCCGGCATGAAGTACACGTCATAGCAAGCTGTGATCTTTATTCATACTTTAGATATTCGTAATGGAGATCTGTAACTGAAGTTTACCGTAATCTTCCGCAACTCTCACCTCCTGACCAGTTGAACGTCTTAGTGCATTCAGATGCCATTGTAAAATTCCAGGCTGCCCCTCTTTCTGTGATGTTTTGACGGATGAAATCTATTGCGTTATAATAATCTCTGTTTGCTGATATATAATATGTACATGTTGTAAAATATTTACGATATGTTAAACGTGTAATTCGATGCATATGCAATGCAAGGTGAACATAAGTGCGGATGCACGAAGGCGGTTATAGTCATAGTTATACTGCGATGGATGTAGGGGAATGGTAGGGGTGTGTATGTATGTATGAAAGCACGAATACCGATACATGAGGGCGGATATAGTTATAGTTCGATGGATGTTGGGGAATGGTGGGAGGATGGATTATGTATGAAAGCATGCGCATGGATCCATGATGGCTGACGTAGACATAATGGTGGGGAAAGAAGAATGTGATGTGTGTGTGCGTGTGCGTGCGTGCGTGCGTGCGTGCATGCGTGCGTGCATGCGTTGTGATACGAGGGTTTGCGAACATGTTGTCAGATGATTGTGTGAGTAAGTTAAGTGGTTGAGGATGTGGCAGGTATGAGTATTGATACATGCAGACTTGGGGTTGGGGGACTGGGTGTGCCTGTACTGAGGTCTTTTGTTTCACTCACTTATAGTGTTTTCTTTCACTCAAATACTGTTTTACGCATTTTAATGACTGAAACTGTAGTGACTCAAAGGTCATACTGGCCGGGCATTCAACATATCTACCCCAACTACATACGTAGCCATTTTTATGGTGTACAATTCTTCTTCTACCTCACACACACACACACACACACACACACACACACACACACACACACACATTTTATTAAATGTATCTTCTAGAGTCAGTAAGAAACTAGAAATAACTGCCTTTGTTCGGTAAACCTCACCAAGTTTCAGCTTTCGCCTCTTCCTTTGTGGACTGAGGTTTCACATTTGTAAAATGATCTCTCTTATCTGTCTGTACCATCAACTTAACTGCCCTCACCCCCTGCAGTTTTCCCGTCCCATATTGCCAAGCAGGTGACCCACAAGGAGGAATACCGCCCTCCCTCAGTCCAGTGATACTGTGCCTAGCACAATATGTTGGATATGTTGGGCAAACATTTTGTAACAATTTCGCACACTTTGATATGTAAACAGCAAATATTAATCAGTTTTATTTCAACAAAAACTGAAAAAATCGGATCCTACTTATTTTGTGGATACCATAACAATAAATCAAGCCAATAGATCGTTTGAGCTGGAATGAATATAAAAAATAATTAGCAAGTCGATAGTCATATTCCCTCTGTTGGTCCCACGTGAAATGTTCTTCATGAATAGAATAGATGGCTGATAGACGTTCGACCGAATAATATCATTTGCTTACTTCAACTGTTCATCTAATTTCCATGAATGTATGTTACATAGTTCATATGTTCATGGGCTTCTTCACTGAATGTATAGTGTGAAGGACTACTTCACTTGAGGATAAGTAACATAAATAATGATGATAATTATGATAGTATTGCCATTATTATTCCTTCAGATTATTAAAAAAAAGAGAAAAAGAGAGAGAGAAGAGGTATGGAGATTGTGAGATTATTTTTAGCATCGGAATTGTTAACATAATTCTTAAATATATTATGTTTTGTTTGTTTGTTGTTAAATGCTGCACTCAGCAATGTAAGGATATTAAAACATTACATTTAGGTTCAGTTGTATTTTTATATTTGTATCATTTTGCAAATGTTACAGAGACCTGATAAGGGATATATAATAATGTATAGTCGCTATTCTTAAAGTAAGAATATGTTAGATTTATCGACCAGAAATATTGCACACAAGAGGATAATCAGATTTCATGACACTATTCAACGTCGGTCAACGATATTTGTGTATGTTATTGCTACATGACACGGATACGTCATGATAAAGCAATTAGAAATTGGCATTTGATGATATAAGATAGCTATGCGATAAATCACAAAGAACAAAGAAGGAAGCGATATTTATTTCACGATAAAACATTGTTCTATCATGACGTCATTTATTGAGATTCGAACATGCACTCGCAACTTGAAAAGTAAAATTTGTAAATTTGACCTTATTTTTGAGAGGTATGTGTCTAGTGAGTTGTTCCCAATAAATGTTGCTGGAGAATCCGGAAAATGAGAGTGATATGACAATCGGTATTGGGAGAAAAGGTACAGATGATTGACGAGAAAATTGTGACGATATGTGGGACCAAACTCAAATCCTAAAATGGATTTATCTAGCATGGCCGCTGGCGGATTCTATTCAAGGAATCATCATTATTTAAGTACGGGTAAATATTGTAAAGCGTGTATTTTTCCTAATTTAACACCCTCAAAGAGGCTGTACGTAATGTTGATATCTCATATAGAAATAAACGAGTCTCGGTCGTTGTTTATCGTACAATAAACAACTCCCACTCGTCGTTTGTTTCTTAATTACATGACCATATACACTAACATTATATCTTTTCATGTTTATCGGTCAACAAAAGCGACATAAGCATTTCCATAATCATGAGAAACCCTTGCCAAAAGTAGCGCCAACTGCACCATTGCGACAACATCAGGAGCATGTTTCATGATTCATCATAATAAATGATGACATTGGATGCTCGCAAAAACGCGAGCTCATTCCGATCCACTAGTGGCACCCGCAACAAACACATCCAAAGGCAAGCAAATTGTTCACCCGAAAAGGCAGAAAATTGCATCTGACATCATTTTTGTCATTGATACGTCAAACCTGGAAATGCCGTCTACACGTCCAACACAAAGCCCAAGCCAGGACCCAAATCCTTCAAACCCGGCCAAAGTTCTGTTAATTACATACATTTCCCCCTAACCTTAAATAATCTATACTAGTTCTGAAGTAAATCGTATTTACCCGTATGAATCGTCTTAGGTTATTTATTACCGATAAACAGAATATGCACACTTTCTGAAAGTACTGTGTGATAAGTCACGCACCAAACCTATACTCTCGATATACATGCTGCTCTTACTTAAAAAAGAATATTGGGTTAACAAGATACGTATATTAAAGTACCATGCTTTCCTGATGTGCTCTCATTCTAATTTGAAATAATGGCGTAAATAGTTACCACTCATCTTTCAATATTTTTCAAGGTTGGGTTAATCACGAACATATTTGAATATGTACAACATCTATACTTACTTACCTTTATACTTAAAGGCATCAGGTTTGTCTGTCATAAGACCCCGAAACAAATATGTTCAACACAGCCCAATATTTGGCTCTTGGCTCCTTGTTCTTATATTTTATAAGTATTGTTTAAACAACTGTTTTTTTCTGTAAAATATGTTCATTTCAGAAATTAGATGCTATTCTAGCATTAGGTCTGTGGTACGTTTACTGCATCAGCATTACATTAAAACAATATTACATTATATAAATCCATACAGAGGAAATGCTTAACATTTATCTTTTAAGGAAGAGTGCAGGACGACTTGCTTTATACATATAAATGTGGACATATATGTATGGACATTTGGATGATACAGATATACCTCCTTAAAGATAGTGTTCGTAGATGACTGTAGAAAATGGAATAATTATGTGAGTAATCGGGTTAATACCACGTTCAGCAATATTTAGCCATATTGCGATATTGGTTTCCAACATACAAGACGGACCATGAAATTATGACTTGAATTTGGACCTGGCTTTCTGGTGTGATGTAACACCCCAGAATCTCCGGTAGAAAAAGGGCTCAAAGCACGAATTAAGATCACGAGATGATACTGATGTATGCATCTTGACATATATTTGCGTAGTATTACTACCTTAATTCATCAGTATATATGTATTTTGCATAAAGGGATATTATAGGATCGACGCTGACATGCGCATATAACCTATTCACCAGTGCTGTAATATTTCATTTCTTCTGACACATATTGACACGAGAAATTATATTTAAATTTAAAAGGAGCCCAAGTGGGATAGAAATTTGAGTCTGAACCTGTTGAACAAGGCTTGTTTCATTTTGGGCTATAGCATTGCCGCAAGGCCTGGGCGGAAGGGAACACCTATTTGCACCCATCAGATACCAATCACAACTTCTCTCTCCAAACGAAAACAAAATAAGAAAAATGTCGGAAGTGTATCCTTCTAATTTTCTATTTAGATACATGTTTTAACTTTAAAGTAATTATATGTATCTCATGTATTATTGGTATCTGTGATGCTGGTACCGTTTTGTTGCCATTGTGTACCTTTTGTGGAGTTATTATGAATATCAAACACATGCCTTGAAATATGGACTTGTGAAAGAACTCATCATTGAATCATTTGCATTTAAATTAATGCATATACCATTTACTTGGCGTGTATGGACATATTATCCATCTACTTATACACACTTATTATGGACATATACAGAATTTCATTGTACCTTATTATTTAAAAAAATACCCGTGAAGATCCGGGTTAGAATAGGCATTCAACAAACCATGCTTCT
Source organism: Haliotis cracherodii (assembly GCF_022045235.1). Classification (NCBI taxonomy): domain Eukaryota; kingdom Metazoa; phylum Mollusca; class Gastropoda; order Lepetellida; family Haliotidae; genus Haliotis; species Haliotis cracherodii. The sequence goes on from NW_027266341.1 coordinate 55,912,384, forward strand.
ACGAAGGCGACTTGGCTCGCTGACCTGGTTGATGCATGTCATCGTATCCCAAATGCGTAGATCGGTGCTCTTGATGATAATGACTAAATTGTTTGGTCCAGACTGGATTATTTACGAACCACCGTCATATAGCTGGTATATTGCTGAGTGCGGCGTTAAACAACAAACAATCAAACAAAATCTATATAATTATTAAACACCTTCCAACAATGAGAAATTAAACTTATATTTTCTAAATATTCTTTTATATTTATAACATAATTTGATTCATAATTTAATGCGTTGCTTTCTTCCCTGTCATTCAATGTGCATGTTCAAACCCCTAAACTTTTAATATTTCATTTTTCATAAATGGCTACGTTAGTGCGTTGCCTAGATCTCTCGTTACCTACTCACAAGAATAGATTAAAATAATTTGTTTTACTATCATATTTCTGTTTATCTAATTCATAATACGAAATTGATAATTCATTTATAATAGTATATATCATATTCGTGTATATCACTATCTGATGCTAAGGTTTTATTTCAGAAAATATAATTAATTCAAAATGTAGAAAGATACACAATTTGCCATTATTTGACTTTTAAACTGTACAAAGTATGATATAATGATCAGAATGCCTGTAACGGGTAGTATTTAAGAAAGAAATATTTGTCGAGAAGTCCCATTTTTCAGATATACCCTTCAGTAGTATTATTGCATATCTCCAGAGAGAGGTTTACATTGTAGTTCTCATTATTTGTGGATAATTCAAAAAGCAACATAGAATATATATATGCTACCATGACGAAAGAATACAGAGTATACATAACTCGCAATTCTATATATTCAGCAAACAGCCCAAAACCGAAACTCCACAACATATCCGATTACACTGATTAAGGCTGTCCCAGTTCTCCATGCGATACTGACGCCCGTTCGTCTCCCAGACCATACAGAATAAATTTAAAAGGAATCCAGCTCAAGTCTAGAACGATTTGCAATTGGCAAGCCTAGATTGCCTTAATTCTATCCATGAAAGTAAGCATTAATAAAAAAATATTGTTCTTGTCTGCTTCAGATTATATTTTGTAGATACTTATTTTAACTAGGCAAATTGTACTGACACCGGCGCTGTCCCTATTGAAGCTATCCATAAGAATTTCGAATTGCCGTCCATTGTTCGATGTCAATACATCGATGACAAGTGAGGATATCATAAAGTAATCGTTGATGCCGCGCTACACTTTGATAAAAATTATAATCAAGTTGACTGGTGTGTACATTACTACAGTGAACATGTACATGATCATGCCCTAATAATCAAATGCCGTAATGTCAAATACTAATTTATTATTGTGTGATGAATTTAACTGGATCAGTGGTAACATGTGATATTAATATTCCATCAATTACTTTCCTGGTTGGTCCATCCATGTTTACAAAATGAAAATAATACAAATTAAAATGGAGCATAGAACAATTCTTAATTTCAGGCTAGAGCTGTGGAAATCTAGACTTTCCCAATCATTATAGACTTGAGTTGGTCTCATGTTTTACATTATTCTCTTGGGTCAACGTCACAGCTCATACCATACACTAACAAGACCAGCTTGCCCCCCGCCGGAGCGCCTGGATTTTGGTTATATCATCTAACATGGCCAACTCTGCTCTTAAGTAAACAAGAACCTAATCAGCGAGGGGTCCTTTATCATCCCTATGTGGCTGCTTATAAAAATCTGATATCTTTTCCCAAAGACCTGCTTAATAATATATTTTCTGCTGAATATTCGAAACAAATAGAGTGAGTTGGTACTACATGTACATATGTATACGGTTCTATTTTAAATGACTGCAGCGCTCCATTATGAAAACAATTTGTTTTAACGCCGCTCTCAGCAGTATTCCAGTGATATATGACGGCGGTCTGTTGTATATGAAATATATGCAAATTGAATCTTGAATCTTGAAAGTTGTAACATTTCCGCAAATATGTATCACATGCAGTATACAGTATATCAACTTCAATATACTGTATACATCAGTATACAGTGTGTCGCGAGCTCTGCGCTCGGCTGGAGCACACATTTCCTACCCCTCTCCCTTCGGCAAACACATCACGAGGGTTGCAACGAGGTCACAGGTCAGGCGTGCACTCGTCGGTGGGGGGATTGCCTAAAAGTCGGGCCAAGAAAAGTCGGGCCGGGCCAGCGGGTAATCCTAAAAATGGATTGCAGAATAATAAAACGAAACGCGCATATCTAGGCAGATCTCTAATGTCCACAAACGTATAGTTTTGCTCATTTAATTGAGTTTGAATAAAAATGCACCTTCAACAATGTAATAAACTGATGATTATGACTACATACCGTGAGTCTCGTAGAAAAGTCAGTGTCTTGACTGTGCTCGTTCGTTCATTCGGAGATTTAACGTGCGCTTTCCGTGTGTAATAAATTACACTTTAGCGTATCTCGCACACGGGGAAACACTTATACTATTGGGGGAAAAAAGCATTATGAATAAATAAAGAAGTGCGACCCCAAAAAATGTAAATTAGGTAAACCTAAAATGATAATCTAGGGGTGTGTGATTTGGCTGGGAAGGAGGGGGTGATAAGAGAATAATAATAATATGGAAAAGAGCTTGGAACAGTGCGGTGGTGAGGCGGGCGGCGGCGTTGGTGATGAAGAGGGGGCTGACTTGAAGATCGCAGTCGACCAGGAAATCCGAGAGATCCTGGTAGCTGTGGATTTCATGTTCAAATCTCTCTTCTCCCCAGTACTGCACCAGCACCATGGGTGGGCGTGGGCGGTTGCTGGGGTATACCTTGCCGCTCTCATGCTGGTAGCAGGGTTTAGGGTGGACCTAGTGCTGCTCCAGGATGAGGCTGGCCTTCTGGGCAAGGTCGACACGGACGTCTTCCTCAACAACTGGTTCCGGAACCGGGTCGGTTTGGACTTGGCTGGTGTTGAGGGAGGGGCCTGGTGTTACGGCGGTCTGTGTTTCCGTGGTCTTGCTTGTAGGTGGTGATGGGAGGGGGGGGGGGAGATACTTTTCCTCTTTCTCTTCTTCCTTCCGTGTCCTGTCCCTACAGGCGTGCGAAAGGGCTCCTCCCCTCTGGAATCGAGGGGAGCGAGTTCCAATGCTGCTGTTGGGGGCGGAGGGGTGGTGGGTAGGCTCTCCTGGATCTCCATGGCGGCGACTGGTGGAGCCTTCTTCACTTTGGGCGGCCTGGCCTTCTGTACCGGGCGTGGTGCAGCAGGGATAGGGGCCGGGGTGGTTTTCTCCTTAGGCTTGGTCTTGGCCGGAGCTTTGACCAGAGGCCTTTTTCTTTGACCTAAGTCAAAGGAGATGGAGAGGGTGGAGGAGTTGGACTTGTAGGAAGTCCTGAGGGAGTAGTCCCCAACCCTGAAAGCCAGCAAGGGCTCCAGGATGGCAACTAGCTCCCTCGGTAGCTTACTTACTTACTTACTTACTTTGGAGATTTAACGTGCGCTTTCCGACTGATGCGTATTTCGCACACGGGCCCGGCCAGGCCATTTAATGTGTTTCCGAAAGGGGCGAAGGTGGTCTGTGCAACCCAAGAGGTGGGGTTTAGGGGTTGCTTATATAGAATTTGGGAATTTTGAGATTTGGAATAGATGCCGATGGGATTGGGGAGGAGAACTAAGGGAGCTGGGTATGGTGGATGTTTGTTTGTTTATGTGATTTTGATTTGGTAGGTTATTGTGTTTTTAGATGCGTTTTATTAGTTCCGTTTTTATTAAGAATACGCCTAAGGCCTTGAAGTTTTCTAGTTTATTTTGTGGGTTTAGTATTTCTTCTAGAGTTAGAGCCTTGTTTAGATTGAGGGTGGTTTGTAATGCGGTTCGATGTGTTAGGTAGTGTGTGCAGTGGATGAGTGCGTGTTCTGGGGTTTCTGGTTGTTTGCAGTGTGGGCAGTTACCTGTAGTGTGTTTTTTAATTTTTTTTAGGTGGTTATTTAGGTTGGTGTGTCCTGTTTGGAGTTTAGTGATTACTCTGTCGATTTTTTTGGATGGATGGAGAATTTTTGGTTTGGTTAGTGGTTTGCTGAGCACTTTTTTGATTTGGCTATTTGAGTTTAGATATAGGTTATGCCATTTTTTGTGATTTTTTGCTTGTTTACACTTTTAATTTCTGATTTTGAGATGGGTAAGTTTAAGCTTATTTCTGGGATTTTGAGGGATAGTTTAGCTGCTTTATCGGCGTTTTCATTACCGTATATTCCTACGTGGGCGGGTATCCACAAGAAGGTTATTTGTTTGCCTGCCTTAGTTAGGTCGTTGGAGCTTTTAAGTATTTGATTTATTAATTTAGGTCGGTTTTTGGTATTTTTGTTTTGGAGGGCTTGCAGTCCACTTAGGGAGTCGGTAAGTATTAGGATTTTTTTGTGTTTTTTGGATTCTTGATTATGGAGGGCTGAGGCCATGCCCATTAGTTCTGCCGTGAATATTGATTGGTTGTTTGGGAGTCGGAAGGATTGTGTGGTTTTAGTTGGTTGTGTGGTATGGACTCCGAAACCTGTGTGTTTGGAGGTCGGATTTGAGGATCCGTCCGTGTAAATGTGACACCAATTTGACCAATTTTCGTGTATGTATGCTAGTGCGGTAGTTTTAGCTATGTTTGGGTCGGTTGCGACAGAGCGATGTCTCTCATAGTTGAGCGTGGGTAGCGAGCTTGGAAGGACACGTCTGCACGGGACGAGTGTCCAAGCCGAGATGACTGTGTATTGACTGTGTGTATTCTTTGATTAGAATGCTTCTCACCGACCTTGGCGTGTAGGGGCGTGATGTCCTGGGCAGGAAACGACAGTGTTTTGACTACTCTTCTTTCATTAATTAACGCGTTGGGCATCCCTAATTAATCTTTACTAATTCGTGTTAAACCAACACAGGATGTTTTCTGGAAGTGGATATTCGCGAATGTCAAAGGACTGACACGACACGTGTTAATAACTGTCCAAGCACTTCTCAAGTTCCTAAGATTCTTTATATCTGAAGATTAGTATTATATCTAATCATATACCACTTTATTGTCTCATATTTCAGTAGTTAAAGAAAACACAGAGCTCAAAGTGAAGCCTTTTTCACTCTACATTCTCAACATAGTCTCTATCAGAAGTGTTTGGCTTGTGTTGGGTCCGACTTGGCCCGGGCTGTCAAAATGCACTTTAAACACACAAATGTATCATCAAATGTCTTTAAATCTATAGACTAGCACTATACCTACCTATATACAACTTTATAGTGTCTCAGTTCGCTGTATTTAAAGAAAACAAGGTGCTCAAAGTGAAGCCCTTTACCTCTACATTCTCAACATAGCCTCTATCAGAAGTGTTTGGCTTGTGTTGGGTCCGACTTGGCCCGGGCGGTCAGAATCTACTTTAAACACAAAAATCTACCTTCAAATGTGTTTACATCTATAGATTAATATTAAATCTATCTATATACCACTTTATAATGTCACGGTACATCGTATATAAAGAAAACAAGGGGCTCAAAGTGAAGCATTTTTACTGTATTTTCTTAAGAAAATCCCTGTTAGAAGTGTTCGGTCCGACTTGGCCTGGGCTGTCAAAATCAACTTTAAACACACATATGTATCTTAAAATGTGTTTACATCTATAGATTAGTATTAAATCTACCTAAATACCACTTTATAGTGTCTCAGATCGCTGTCCTTAAAGAAAACAAGGTGCTCAAAGTGAAGCCCTTTTCCCTCTACATTCTCAACATAGTCTCTATAAAAAGTGTTTGGCTTGTGTTGGGTCCGACTTGGCCCGGACGGTCAAAATCTACTTTAAACACACATATGTATCTTCAAATGTCTTTACATCTATAGAATAGTGTTATATCTACCTATACACCACTTTATAATGTCACAGTATATCGCATTCAAAGACAACTGGACCGTTAAAGTCAAGCACTTTTACTGTATTTTATTAAGAAAATCCCTGTTAAAAGTGTTCGGTTCGACTTGGCCTGGGCTGTCAAAATCAACTTAAACCTTACAGATATATCATCAAATGGATTCACATCTATAGATTAGTATTATATCCACCTAAATACCACTTTATAGAGTCTCAGATGGCTGTACTTAAAGAAAACAAGGTGCTCAAAGTGAAGCCCTTTTCCCTCTACATCCTAGACATAGTCTCTATAAAAAGTGTTTGGCTTGTGTTGGGTCCTACTTGGTCCGGACTGTCAAAATCTACTTTAAACACATAGATGTATCATCAAATGTGTTTTATATCTATAGATTAGTATTTTATCTACCTATATACCACTTTATAATGTTTCAGTACATCGTATTTAAAGAAAACTGGTCCGTTAAAGTCAAACACTTTTCCTGTATTTTCTTAAGAAAATCTCTGTCAGAAGTGTTGGGTCCGACTTGGCCCGGGCGGTCAAAATCAACTTAAACCTCACAGATGTATATTCAAATGTATTCACATCTATAAACGAGTATAATATTAACCTATATACCACTTTAAAGTGTCTCGGTTCGCTGTATTTAAAGAAAACAAGGTGCTCAATGTGAAGCCCTTTTCCCTCTACATTCTCAACATAGTCTCTATCAAAAGTGTTTGGCTTGTGTTGGGTCCGACTTGGCCCGGGCTGTCAAAATCTACTTTAAACACACATATGTATCTTCAAATGTATTTACATCTATAGAATAGTGTTATATCTACCTATACACCACTTTATAATGTCACAGTATATCGCATTCAAAGACAACTGGACCGTTAAAGTCAAGCACTTTTACTGTATTTTATTAAGAAAATCCCTGTTAAAAGTGTTCGGTTCGACTTGGCCTGGGCTGTCAAAATCAACTTAAACCTTACAGATATATCATCAAATGGATTCACATCTAAAGATTAGTATTATATCCACCTAAATACCACTTTATAGAGTCTCAGATGGCTGTACTTAAAGAAAACAAGGTGCTCAAAGTGAAGCCCTTTTCCCTCTACATCCTAGACATAGTCTCTATAAAAAGTGTTTGGCTTGTGTTGGGTCCTACTTGGTCCGGGCTGTCAAAATCTACTTTAAACACATAGATGTATCATCAAATGTGTTTTATATCTATAGATTAGTATTTTATCTACCTATATACCACTTTATAATGTTTCAGTACATCGTATTTAAAGAAAACTGGTCCGTTAAAGTCAAACACTTTTCCTGTATTTTCTTAAGAAAATCTCTGTCAGAAGTGTTGGGTCCGACTTGGCCCGGGCGGTCAAAATCAACTTAAACCTCACAGATGTATATTCAAATGTATTCACATCTATAAACGAGTATAATATTAACCTATATACCACTTTAAAGTGTCTCGGTTCGCTGTATTTAAAGAAAACAAGGTGCTCAATGTGAAGCCCTTTTCCCTCTACATTCTCAACATAGTCTCTATCAAAAGTGTTTGGCTTGTGTTGGGTCCGACTTGGCCCGGGCTGTCAAAATCAACTTTAAACTCACGGTTGTATCATCAAATGTGTTTATATCTATACCTTTCTTTAAATACGATGTACTCTGACGGGAACATAAACATCATAATGATAATGATGATGATAGTTGTTTATGATGAGGATGATCACCATATTTTAACGTCTGTGTTGTGATTAACAAGGAGGCCTTTCATGATTGAATTTAATCGTGCACTATTGCACATATTTATTTATCTGAAGATCCTCTTGTGAAGCATGTCAAGACTGAAAACAAGTCATTCAATGGATTTTCCTAAACGACCCATTGATGCAGTACTGAATATCAATGTTAATGTTTATTTTGTTGATGGTGCTGGACGGTACAGAAATGAGTGTCAATCAAGCGAAGTGCCATATCAAATCGACCTAGAACCAGTCACTTGCTACTCGAAAACGTCAATGTGTGATTTTGTGTCAAAGTTGATGTCCAGCTTGACACAAACACAGTATCTTTGGCATGGTTCGATCCTCTTGTTACCGTACTGCGTGGTTTTGACTCCGAGACCATCAATGGTACGACCCAGAATATGCAGAGGGCGTCGTGGGAAATGATAATTACATATAAAATTCTTTGGAATACGCCCAAATACAGAGTCAGACGTATCCAAGCGAACAAACCTGATATGGTCCTTTTTGATAAATCCAATGAAAGCATTGTATGACCGATTTATCTGTTTCTTTTGAAACTAATGAGATTCAGGAGAAACAAGGCAAAGACAGTATGAGGACCGTACTAACGAAATGTCAAGCTAGCTTCCCAAGTTGTTATACTCGCCATTCATGACAAGAAAAATCCCGTTTCCTGACGCTTAAAATAGTGTTTATATTAATTAAAATGCACACATTTCCAAATATTCGAAATATTCCAGTGTCCATACCGTCCACTATCCTTGAAGGATAATGATGACGTAGACGACAAAAACGACAACGACAACAACGATGTGCTGGATTGACTTTCAGAAAGCATACGATTCTGTCTGTTTGGGAATGTTTGGACATGTTGTAGACATTTTTGTCAGTGTCCACATCGTCCACTATCATGGAAGGTGTATCTTGCCACATATGTTTGCGGGTAGAGACACAAAACCAAATAAAGACATGACACATGTGTATGCATACAATTTGGAATAATATGGAAAGTTTACAATCCTAGACACATTCCACATTAAGCCATGTTAGATCATGTTTACACTGCAGTTTTATGTATGAGAACACAAGAAAGTACGGATTTGTCAGTCATTCAAATCTCGGGTTCAGCAAAAGTTTTCGTATCTATTTTTAGTAAAAATCGTTAGGAGTTTTGCGATCAGGGTGTTAGTTGTCAATTTTAGGTGCTTAAAATGCACTTTAATGAATCCTTGGAGTCTGTAACCTTGAGAAACGTTGTAATGTTATTAATACAAAAATCAGTAAAAGATAAAGCATATATTTTGTGACCGGAACTAGCATGTTCGAGGTAAAGCTTACGTTTTGTGTACCATCAAAAGCATGCCAGTGATGACATTTCTTCAAAACATGACAAAATCCCTATCATCCACAACATGAGATGTCAGGCTCGCTGACTTGGTTGATTGGATGCATATCATCTTATCCCAATTGTTTGGATGTCAATCACTGGATTGGCAGGTCCAGACTTGATTATTTGCATGACCTCTGTCATATAGCTGGCATATTGCTGAGTGTGGCGTTAAACAAAAAAACAAACAAACAAACAAAACATATAAATTTAACCGCTTATTTCAAATTCGAGATAAAAATACATAGCGCCAATTTGAACTCCCAATCTGACTTTACAATAGAACTGTGTACCATGATATCGAAGTTTGAATTTGCCACCGTGACAGCTTTATGAAATCTTAATTAGAATTTTACTTAACTCTAAACAATTCTCCTCGATACAGGTTGAGGAATCCGTAATGAAGTCAAAGAAGGTGATCATTTGCAACATTGTCAAACTTAGTTTCATCCACAGAAACCACGGACCTTTTTCGCAAAACTAAAATTCAACTCAATCCTTCACTTGTTTTTCTGTCACAATGTTTATTGATTATTACCTGCGAAATACATTTCAATTAGTCATCGAGATACATGTCAATTAGCCACACTTTACACCTGTTGTATTCTGAATTGATCGTCTATGCAATCGTATTTCTATGGATCTATAATACACAGTCTGTTACTCAGTCTTATTTCGCTTATCGACTTTCTACATAGGTGAACAGGGACATTTATTTTACATGCAAACAACATGTTATTCAGGAAAATATAATTACATGATAGGGGTTTGTGATCACACAAATAATTATTTATTCAAACACCTCTTCCTTTAAAAAACATATATATTAACACACACAAATGGTTTTTACAAACAATAGTTGATTTTATGCTTCCAAACAAACCACACGCAAGCTATTGTTGAATTTTAAAATATAGCCTAGGTAAATGTATCCACAATCATATTTAATCACAAATATCGTTCTGTTCTATATAAATGTAACAAGTGAACTAACCATTTCAGTGGATCTCAACATGGACAAAACTGTTGGAGATGTTCAATGAGTGAATGTTTATTTAATGAAGTAAAAACGTAGATTCTTTCTTTTGGTAAATACATGTAGCTGTACATCTTATAGATGTTCCAAGACAAAATGATATAATATCTACCTGTATACCACTTTATAGTGTCTCAGATCGCGGTATGTAAAGAAAGCTTGGTGCTCAAAGTGAAGCCCTTTTCCCTCTACATTGATGATACAGCTGTGCGTTTAAAGTTGATTTTGACAGCCCGGGCCAAGTCGGACCTACCACAAACCAAACACTTCTGTTAGAGATAATGTTGAGAATCTAGAGGGGAAAGGGCTTCACTTTGAGCACTTTGTTTTCTTTAAATACGATGTACTGTGACATTATAAAGTGTTTTATATGTAGATACAATACTAAGCTACAGATATTAACACATTTGATGATACATCTGTGTGTATAATTGATTTTGACAGCCCGGGACAAGTCGGACCGAGCACCACTTCTGACAGAGACTATGTTGAGAATGTAGAGGGAAAAGGGCTTCACTTTGAGCACCTTGTTTTCTTTAAAAAACGCGATCTGAGACACTATAAAGAGATATTTAGGTAGATATAATACTAATCTATAGGTGTGAATCCATTTCATGTTACATCTGTGAGGTTTAAGTTGATTTTGACAGCCCGGGCCGAGTTGGACCGAACACTTGTGAGACTGTTGAGAGTATGGGGAGAAGAGGTCTACTTTAACCAACGTGTCTGCTTTATACACGATGAACAGTGACATTATTAAGTGGTATTTACATAGATATAGTACTATCCTATAAATATAAACACTATGCCGACAGATGGAAATTTATATCGCGAGAGCTAGAAGTATTTGATACGTTTCAAATCTTATTTCGTTTAACGATTGCTCTTTTACATGTTACCTAGATCAGCGACGCTTACACACAGCTCCACTTTCTGGATTTCAAGCGATTTACTCCGAAATACCTAATTATGTTTCACGTTTTTGGTTGGTGATTGTTCATTAATGTCATGTGTGTATGTTGCATCAATAATAATATATGATCGCCGATAATGAAGTAATTAGCCAATAACACTTTGGCCCGTCTTGGCCCGGCCCGGCCCTACTTTTAGGCAATGCCCTCGTCAGTTGTCTAATACGGTCAAGAGTAAGATCTTCCGGAAGACCACTGCACTGGAGGTATGTGGATTATTGAGGAGGTACTACGTGTTTGGAACTGGGAGTTGAACACTAAGCACTTTTAGAGAAGAGCTCACAATAAAACTTTATGGACTCGCGGACGGACTGTTTTCATTTCAAGACGTACATTTATCAGTTTGAACTTCCTAACTGTAACAATAACTGAACTTTACGCCTTTTATACACATTTGTGATGGGGCGACAATGCGACAACGAGACATATTTTGACCTTGAAAATGTCTCGTTACGGCATCGTCGCCCTTTTGTAAAATAAAGAAAAGGATTATCAAAGAGCGACAATGCGAACACGCGACAATGCGACAAATGGCCAATTGTCGCGCTTTTGTTAATTTTGACACGTTTTGCTTGTTTTTGTAAAGGCGTCAATGCGACAATGCGACAACGAGACAATGTCCCTTCCATAGTAATCCGTGCAAATAAAACTGAGTAATGAAATAGAAGTCTGACATGCCAGTTAAAAGATAGAGTGTTGCAGCTTCTGATTTCATAGATCTTCAAGAAGGGTTATCAATAATGGGATGGGTGATGAGTTCAAATGCATACGCTGTGATTAACAATAATGCTCCGAGTCAATACATTTTGTCAAATGTATGACATGTATTACGTGAATGAACATATTGTTTATACTCGTCCATGTTTTTGACGGACAAAATAATTTACATGCTCGGTAAAACTGAGGACGGGCATCATTGTGTGTTTCCGTGCTTTGTTCAGGTGAACAATTGACTTGTCCTTGCATGTGTTTGTGACGGGTGCCACTTGTGTGGCAGTATACGCTCACCTTTTCCCGAACACCCATTGGATGACCTGAACCACTTCGGATTTTTATCCCACATCAGTCTGATACACCATGATATAACTGAAATACTGATATACTGTACAGTTGAAAATGATGTTTGATGCGATTACCGTAGTGTGTTACTGCAACTGTTCATATTTTGTGCAGTGATGTTATGTAATATGTAAAAGAAAGCATATTCAATTAGCCAATTGATTTGAATAGAATATACTTGCGTCAGTGTATTTTATTAACGCCCCAAATCGTAATTTAAACACATAAAATATACAGATCACGCATGGTGCCTTGACTTACTACTAGATTTAATGGGCCACCCCGGAATAAAATAGTTCCCCCCAAAGCGAGGAACACATGTTTAAGTATGTTTACAAGAAATATATTCCAAACAATATCCTCATTAGATGAGAAGATCTTTTACAGAATTACCTCAGTAAGTCAATCACAATGACAGAGTGTCGTAATACATTTACATCAAGTACAATACGTCAAAATGGCCGACACGATAAACGTGACGGGAGATATTTTCGAAGTTGTTAATTAACCTGTGGCTATTTCAAGCCTTTGGCATCACTGATCAATTGGCCGATCATTGAAAGGTGATTGTGAAGATGTGTCAAATAGATACTAAGGTAAATTCATAGATTTCTGTAAATTGTCACTGCGACAGTTTGGATTTTTTTTCGTGTTTTTTTCTCTCTGGGATGGGTTGTAGCGAGGGTATCCTTAAATGGGCTTGCAACCACGCTTCTGTATGAATTCGTACTAGGGAATTCCAAGGGTTTTCCCCAGGAATGTGGAAGTAGTCAGTGTTTACGCCTTTTCAAGAATACAGTCACGTGAAGAACGTCATGAGACCGACCTCGCGTCCAAGTCGTATATCTTGTAAACTTCACATTAAAAAAATAGTTATTGTTATAACCAAATGAAACACAACCCATTATCCGATAGGGGTAACTGTACATAGCCGTTACCACAATAAACTTAGTAACATTGTTTGGTTTGACTTCTTGGCGCGTGTCTGAATTCCATTAACATGTAACATATCCTAAAACTAGCTTATCAGCAAATCTCGCTGCACTGCGCGCGAGAGATACTAGAGCAAGGCATGCCAGAAATACGAAACCTAAAGCTTCCGAAAGGAAGCCTTGGACATCACGTGCGTCGGGGGACCAGCGCCATCTGATTGGGCGTTAACAGTTGTACAAGGCGGAGCAAAAAGCATCGTTTTTCCGTCCATTTTACGCTTGAAAAACTCGACCCTTTTCTGGACACTTTCTAGACGCTGACCAATTAATCAATTTTAATGAATATTTAGTCGTTTTTCCGTCCAATGACCATATACGAAAAAAAACGACGTTTTCGTGTTTGCAGTGTGATCAACATGTGTTTGCTAAATATAAAGTAACTGGGACCTATTCTGATTCAGAATCCCCCCTGATTAAATGATCAACATGTGTTTGCTAAATATAAAGTAACTGGGACCTATTCTGATTCAGAATCCCCGCCTGATTAAATGATCAACATGTGTTTGCTACATATAAAGTAACTGCGACCTATTCTGATTCAGAATCCCCAACTGATTAAATGATCAACATGTGTTTGCTAAATATAAAGTAACTGGGACCTATTCTGATCCAGAATCTCAATATGGTTAAAATATTGACATTTATTGTTCAATAAGCAACATCTATTTGTTTCTTACAATAAGGTAAAGATATCGATATAGTCTGAGATCTGGCAAAATTCCAATTGTTCTTGATGCTAGTCCTCGACTGCTCAAGTACATCACTTGATATAAAGCCAAAGTAAAGGTTTATAATGCCCTTTTTTCATCAAATTGAACTAACTCCGTAACACCGTTTTTCTAAGTTAAGAGAAATTACCTTACATTCTAAACGCACGAAAGGTTTTGGGAATGAGATATAGACTATAACTACAGATCAATGCCATCTTTGTTTGGTATTATTCAATTTCCTTAGCGATACTAAACTAAGTAAACATCCAAATTGGATATAACGCCAATGTTTCATTAGGCAGTGCTGGTATAATGAGATTTGTTTCCCCACAGTTACTGTATATATGATTTGAAAAAAGCGTTTGCCCACAGCCGCTGCAACCGCGTTTGAAATAAAGCACCTTCAATCTATTTATATATATCACGTGGATAGCCTTTCCCGACGGCATTTATATGCAGTTCTAGAAATCCGCTTTTCCAAATATCATAAAGGACCTATCATTATTCTTTTGACATAGTATATACGATATAAGCACGTTATCCACTGGGTCCAGACTGTGTTGCCATCGGCCATGAAAAATCTTGGCTCAATAATTTCCGGTAATTTGTTTTCGCTGGGATTTCCCACAGGACTCTATGTATATGAAACCATAAATATTTAAACAACAATTAAACATGGAAGGTATTAGCAGTATGACGTTATTCAATGTTGGTTGGCTTGTACTGGATTTCCAAGAAATGTGTTCTTTTTGGCTTTAATACATGTGTATTGATTCGTCAAGAAATACGAAAATAAAGATACAACCTTAATAAGGTTGTGCTTGTCTAAGATGTAGTCTTAGGCAAAAAGAAAGCACTTAGACGGATTACAGAACTTGATTGAAAGCAATATGGTTATTTCGATGATAGTTTCCAGTATGAAGAACACAGTCCTAGATTGTGGCGCAGCTTTGAGACACCTACGTCAATCGGCTAAATGGAAATATAAATGTATGACACAAAATCGCAGGAAAGCATTTTAGAACAGATGATGACTCTATTGACTCAGCACCTCAATGTATACAGTAAAATAATACCAGATTTATCTTTGTAATATCTTTCACGAAATTGAAAGGTCGCAGGAAAGAAGGGTTATGTAGAATGATACAAAGTTATTCCAAAAATCAGATCAAGGGTTGATTTTTAGCTTTGGAACCTCATTGGCAAAGAGAATAAGTTTACGTCTAAAGTGACACCTGTCTCCTATTTCTATGTAACCTTTACGCATATTGTCGATTATATATGTTATATTTTTAAATCGGATAGACGTGTCTCAAGGGGTATCAGAAATGCGTTTGATATCATCAGGCATAAGAGATCACGTCTACTTTTCCAGTTTTAAAAGGTCGATGACATACTCTACCATTGATGCACATGTCGATATGCGGTCTAAATTTTCATTAAGGTTATGTCATTGTGCTTATTCGTTTAAGTTACGAATTAATTTTTATGTATCAGAATTCACATGAGTATTGGCACAGCCTCTGTGGACGGCTCATCGCAGTGATGATATTGTCATTCAGCTACTTTTACGTGTATAAGTTTGATATATGTACCATTGGCTAATTGAGGGTCGCTGCTTGACCTGTCCTTTCTTTGTGACGGTATCCGTCATTGTCATTAAGGATTGCTGACTGAATCCCCAAGCAACATGCGTGCTAAGTCTCAGATTCATTATAGATCAGATAAGCATAAATGTCGATCACGTAAAATCAATTTATTCATGTTCATTCAAATGAAATTGTATTATAAACATTTCATATATTGTACAATCAGAATGTAATACGTGCTTCTGTAAATGCATTCATTATCATGTTCTTTGCTTGTTTAACGTCGCACTCAGCAATATTCCAGCTATATGACGGCGGTCTGTAAATAATCGAGTCTGGACCAGACAATCTAGTGATTGACGTTATGAGCATCGATCCACACAATTGGGATACGATGACATGCATCAACCAAGTCAGCGAGCCTGACCATCCGATCCCGTTAGTCGCCTTTTACGACAAGCAAGTCGCCTTTTACGGGAAGCATGGGTTGCTGAAGACCCTAGATCTTCACGGGTCTCATTATCATGTATAAAACTGTATGCTTGTATAAGGAAGGACACGACCGGAGTGTCAGTCAACTCACGAGACTCCGGACCGGGTCACACTCTTGGTCGACGCCTGCCAGTGTCCGTGTAATGTAATCTCTATATACAAAAAGACTCATGTCTTATGTTCGATCCCACATACCAGTCTGTGACCTTGTTAGGCTTTTACTTTCTTAACTTTACTTAGGATAGGTACGTGGTATAAGTAACGCTATTTCTTAAATTTGTTTAAATCACCTTAGAAGCCTTTTTGGGTATGTGGTCTTTTTGTAAAAACAATTAGACGACACGATGGTGGGTTTGGGCTGTGTTGTCGAGAAAAATAAATTATGCCCGAAAGTGCTAAAATAAAATAAAATTGTCAACCACAAAAATATACTGTTGCAATGTGTTTTTTGTAAAAGTTGTAATAGTGTTAATTAAAAATATAATCTGGTTTTGCAGATGTAACTGAACAAATAGCTAGTCTCCATACAAAATCCCAGTCCTCATCCCTCTCCCCCGCCGCCGGACAGAATATCAAATGGTCGGTCCCTTAGATCTATATTTCTATTTGAACAATTAATGCACAAGATGAAAGTGTATTTGTTGAAGCAATCTATGTTGGGTATAAACTAGTTGTTAAATGGAACACATGACGGATATTTACGGATATATAAATACAGTATACTATGGTTATAACGAACTCAAAGGGACCACTAATTGTAGTCCGTTATAACCGTGGTTTGTTGTAAGCATATATGCAGCATATAAACAACGACCAAAACACCGGATCGTTATATCCGTCAGTTCGTTATAAACGTTATTTACAAAATGGGAAAAAAGAAAATAAACATTTCCCAATTAATGTGTTCAAAATATGAAAAAAGTAAAATATCCATTTACATGTGGAGATTGCACGTTAATTATTCAAGACGTATAGGGGCCACAGATAGCCAGGTTGTCTGAGACGAAACATTTCGCTGTGCAAAGTTGCGTCCTTACCAGTGCCACCATCCGATGATTTGTTAGCACCCGTGCTTGTGGGATTCGAAAAAGTGATAAAAATGCATACAGAGACGCCAACAATACCAGAGAATAATAAGTCTCGATTTTCCAACGAAACAGATTCCATCTGGGGTAAAAGAAAAATCACAGTGAAACTTATATGATTAGATACGAGGTGTTCGCGAAAAGTGTAGGTCTTGCATCACTCGGGGCTTCATATCCTGATATAACATGAATAGTTTCAAAGCAACCTTTAAACCAAACTCAATTATTCACTAAAATGTATCAGTGACTATCCCTGAAAGGCACTAAAACAGTTCCCTTACCAAAATCTATGGTTGCATGCTTGTTTCCGTACCTATGTGATACTTGTACTTTTTGTCTGCAGTGATCAAGTTACGATTTCATCGTGAAAAGTTCCTTTTCTCGAAAATTCGACTTTTTTTGTGCATTTTTTAAAGGATGTTTTTGTTTTCCGCCATGGGGAACATAGTTATTAGTCATTAGATTCTTGATTAACAAAGTTTGAATATTTTTAAATTACCATGACCCCAGTGTGCCAAAAAAATCAATCAGATGTAGAATTAATACCCACGGGGAACGGGGCGGAAAGCAATCAGCTTCCGGGGGTCACTGTTATTGAGTTGACTTGAAAAAAACCCGTCTTTCCGTCTGGTTAATTTTCCTTAACCCGTCCGTCATAGTATCAGAAGGTAATTTTTGAGGAACAGTAAACATTTTGACGGATTGCCAAGTCTGTTGTGTGTGCATAGAGATGTGTTACAGTCCTATTCTAGCAATAACACGACGGTTTTCATACATTATATTCATTTGAGGAATACTTACAAACACTTTTATAAAAAGGCTATATAGCTACTCCCCTGGCCGTCTTCTTTCCACCTTCCAAGTTGAACTCTTTCTGGTGTTTGGCACTGGCATTTATCACCAACGGCATAATACGTTGCAGGATTCTATGTCCGGGCCCATGAACCTCACGCTTCTCGTTGGAGGGGACTAAAATGTGTCATGGATGATTCTTATAATTGAACCTATGATCATTTCAACCCATTGAACCTACGATCATTTTAACCCACGATCATTTACGATCATTTCAACCCATTTAACCTACGATCATTTCAACCCATTGAACCTATGATCATTTCAACCCTTTGAACCTACGATGGTTTCAACCCATCGAACCTATGATCATTCCAACCCATCGAACCTATGATCATTCCAACCCATCGAACCTACGATCATTCCAACCCATCGATCCTACGATCATTCCAACCCATCGAACCTACGTTGGTTTCAACCATCGAACCTATGATAATTCCAACCCATTTAACCTACGATCATTTTAACCCATCGAACCTACGATCATTCCAAACCATCGAACCTAAGTATGATCGTTCCAACCCATCGAACATACAAGCATTTCAACCCACCGGACCCACGATCATTCAAACCTACGATCTTGCACGCCTAGGGATGCAATGAAATACAGACAACTGGGCCTACTCCATATTTAAGAGAAATTGTTTTCTCCACATCCAATTCAACTAGTATCGCACACAACTTGGAAATCAGATTAAATTCACGTTTAATGTGTTTTTCCATCTCTGAAGACACCACACATCGAAATTCAACGTTTCCAATAAATCCAAGTTACAGATTTACATCGTGTAACTTCTAGTCAAAGATTTTGTCTACTTGATTTAAAGAGGCTTCGTTCTTGCCAATGGACACGGAAGCCGCCAATATATAAAAGTAATGCCAGTTCGTACATATCTTTGACAAGGAAGTATTTGCAGATTCCATGGTTAGTTCATTTGACTGCAGTGCACATCCAAACATGTCCTACACTTGTCTGACCCATGTCTGACCTTGTCTGGTGTGTCTGACACGCATCTGCAGGAGCTGTCCAATCCTGACAGAAACACGACCTCCCCTGACATGTTATGTGTTTAGAGTCGCAATTAGTGAATTACTAAAGTCTCCAGCAATAAGTTTGAGGTGGACCCAAGTCAGTTGTATTGATCCGCAAAAAAGCATTAAGTGGCTGGCGGCAAACAACACATGGTATTCTTTCTCCTTTCTCAAATCTATGCACACCAGGCTTAAGAAAGTAGTCCCATGAGAAATGTTCAAAGGCAGAGGCAGTGGAGCGATTTATTGTAAATGTCACATGTGATAATGGAATATGTTCTAGCATGCAAGAGACTATTCCATTTCTACACATACACCTGAAGGTGGTATGTAAGAAGAAAATGTGTTAAACGATAGTTTTTGCATTTGAAAGGGTAAAATAGTAATCGTCTATTAATGACGATCTCTAATGCAAACGCGAGTGCAACAAACACCCAAAAAAGGGAAATGTTTACGGACTGAAATAATTTAATTTTTTTTGATTCACTATCATAGAAAACAGGAGTCATGCTATGATAAATATAGCGGAATAGGGGTTGGCTGGGTGGATAACAAAACAAAAAATGTTATAACATAAGCAAGTTTTAATAGTGTTAACATTTAAAAATAATTAGATGTGATATAACAAACAAAATCGATAACGCTTTTTATCTAATCACGTTTTGATAATGTGTCAAAGAATTGAAATCGATTGATCACGTGGTAACTTTATTTGATTTGTTTCTCAACTTGGTGTGTAATTTTAAATATAAACACCGTGAACAATTAGATTTTTTTATTTTATATACAACCTATAATCTTGGCGTCTTGTCTTGTCAATCAATCTGCAATACAATTAAATTCAACTTGTTTGTGTGATACCCTGAAGATAAACATTGATTGTGCAAATCATCAGTTTGATTTTGCCTTGTGGTTAAAGAGTTACCAGTGTCCATAAGTAACATCGTGTGTTCTGGAAAAAGTTAAGAACAAATCATGGCCCTGATACAACTGATTTTGATTTTATACGCGTGCTTCAGTTTGAATGATACAAAATAGCATGTAATCGTCAGTATCAATCATTTCATCGAGATGGGAGCAATATTTTTATGGGTCGTTATGTGAAACAAATCTCCGGTGATGAGAGTTAGAAAGTTTTTTCTAGTTGTGTGAAAACATTGTTTCTGCCGTGACACATGCAACATATTTCCAAGGTTACGGATAATAAAGATAACATACGTGAACTACATAAGTTTCCAACAGAATTATCACTGTTCTAAGGATTACTAGCAAGGAAATCTGAATTACAATGTGAAGAAAAGTAATTGCCTTTTCCCAGCCGAAGTGACCTGACACCAACCGAAGTACCACCACAAGAACCGAAAAGTCGATGTTAACCGAAAAAATAGTTCCAAACTGTTTTTGAAAATATGTCATGTTCTTCATGGAATATTCCCGTCAACATCAAAAGAATATCACAGAATTCAAGGAACTACTAAAATAAATTCTAGTTCCTGACCGCCTACAACTCTTACCGAACTCTCTGTTTTACAACCACACTCATGCAAGAGCGCCTTTGAACATATCCAATCTCGAAATTGGCGCTGTACAAAGTTATACATATCATTATATTATTAGTTCTTCATGGGACACTAGAATTAAGATTTCAACTACATTGACGTTTCCAACAGGTTCCGGGGCGGTGGGATAGCCTAGTGGTTAAAGCGTTGGCTCGTTGCGCCATAGACCAGGGTTCGATTACCCACATGGGTACAATGTGTGAAGCCCATTTTCCGGTCATTGCCTTCCTGCATTGGAATCACATTCCAAATGGTCAGCAAGAAAAAGCACATGTGTTCCCAAATGCTGGTAAGGAATACTTTACTTCTACCTCAACTGGCATAATGGGAAAGTGTAGATTTCTTGTGGAAACATTCAAAACGACCCTAGAATGATGACATACTATCTTTAACAGGTGTTCATATTAAACCGCGGCATGTATCTGAGTGTGCAGGCCTGATAAAATGGGCCTTAGTCCGACAGCAAACACACATATACTCACACGCCTGCATGCAGGTCGTTATACAAGTGCACTTATCGTGAACGCGACGTTAAACCCCATTTCACCTCCCCTATTATTTACAACTTTGAAAAGTTAACGCCATAGAATAATCACCCTCAATTATCTGCCGAAACAGATTCCACAGGGCGTAAAAGGAATAATAATCATGCAAATGACATCAATGGATCAGTGATGACATCAGGTGTTCGTGAAGAGGGTAAGCATGGGTAAGTTCTTCCCAAAGCATGATGTTTGTTTCTAAAAGACAAATGAGCCTGTAAAGTTGCCTAATTATAGCCTGTGTTGGACAAAGAAGGTAATTGTGTAGGTGGTACACAGTCGCCGAGACCCAGATTAATGGTAATCAGGAAAAAGTATCGGTCCTCGGGAACACTGGACACAATCGAATTACTTAAATGCAATTTCCAAGACATCATGCAAGTATGCTCAGTGTCAATGAGCCTAATTGTAGAGAATATTCAAGAAGTTGGATCAGGTGACTGACTTCAGGTCAATATTCTGAATAGGACATTGGACATGTTTGTTCACGCGGACATTAGAATCATAGATACCCCAATTAAGCTTGATTCAGAGTAAATTAAATGCTGGATTCTGAACAACTGTGAAGAATGATGATATAATTCAACATATGTCTCTTTTCTACCCCTACAAAGTAGAGTTTAAAAAATAAGTCTATAGACTCATTGAGTAAGAAAAAAAAGAGAAAGAAAGAAATTTAAAAAAAAAATCAACATATTTTCCGACACGTGTAACTAAGTTTGATAAGATACAATTATGAAAAGAAAAATATTTCCTGAAACAGAAGAACACTCATCTGATGAAGGGGCGTAAGGTACACGAGGCGATACTGTTCGGGAAGTCTCTTGCATGAGCGTGTCTCGGGCCAGTATGAGAATGCCAATGCCAGAGAATTATCAGGCTCGATTGTACGCAGAACCAGATTCCATAGTGCGTAAAAGGCACATGGGTGGTGAACTTTATATGAATGGATCAATAAAAATGAGTGATGACACGAGATGTTAGCGAAATGAGTGAGCATGGCTATAAGTCGTTTTCCATTAGCTTGCATTCTTGTATTCTTGAAGTATTTCAATACGTACATCGTTTTAGTTGTGAGTGAGTGAGTACGCCCAGTGTTAGCCATATCCTTGCCAGGAATGGGCTGTACACATCCAACCAACGCTGAGAACCGAACCCGTGTTTCTATTTGGTGAACCAATGCCGTACCGCTAGACCACCAGATCGTCCCACATCGTACCAGTAAGTTGTTCGAACAGGAATGTATGGATTTAACACAACGGAGTAATCAAGTTGACCATTTTCTTGTGTTATCAAAACAAACATTAATGTACTAACCTTGCACGACGCATGGATGTGTCATATATGCTGTTTATCAGGAATGATGACAGACTCTGTCCCGTGAGATGAAGACAATGGGACACAGGTCAATACCCAAAGTTAGCATTCGTATTGCACGTGCACTCACACTACCTGCCCAGTTCCTGGAACGACCGTCACTGACTGACCCGTCCGTCAGTAGTCAGATATAAAATGGGCAGGTTAGGACCTGACCATTCCTGCAGCCGGGTTCAATGTGCTCTACTCATATTAGATGAATAAAGGAGCGCTGTGATTGAAAGGTAGAAACAAGATTTAATGCTGGGTAGTGGCCTGCCTTTTATACACTTCATCAGGAATCGATCGCGCGACTCTACCAATGCACATGGAGGAACCGCGGCAGACGACACACAAACAATCCAGATGACAGACCGTATTTGCGTTATATGTACAGACACAGTCGATCTCATTCGCTCTATTACAATATTGTAGTCAACAAAAAGGACTTAAATCCTCAGTGAGATACCATGGCCATTCACGGTACCGATGCAGATGTTCAACATTTCATCAAACAAGTTGTGTGGGTATAGCTAATACAACTAATGTGCATGCACGTAGTGACCTGTCGGGCTAATATGAGCTTGTTGATGCTCCTGACTGACATCGCACATGTGTGTTAATGTTTCTTAATTTCTTCTCATCTTTGTCGAACCAATTTAGCATCGGACGCACGTATTGGTAATGACAAGTGACATTGACAGTGAGTTTGGTTGGACTGTGAAGTGAGAGACAAATCTAATCATCTACAGCTTCAGTATGTCTGGTAGTAACTGCTATCAATACAAGGAATCCCATCACAACTACACCATACACACAATTTGTCAGCGATGGTGCCAAGACAATGGTCCAACAATGTGAACATATTTAACGTTAATTCCATGGATATGTCAATATTTATCTTCCACATGTAAAGGTACAAAATGCATAAAATATGCTGTTAGTATTATGTTATTATACAGTCATGCCTGTAAGTAAATTATAGGCGTCCTACAGTCACAGTAACGGTCAGCATGGAGATTCCAGTTGAATGCTTTTTCATTTCAGTTCAGTTTATTTCTCAGAAAGACCGATCAACGGTGCTACATGAGAAAAATATCATATCGATTCATAACATAATAAAATCAATATCAAGATGACATGAGAATTGTGCAAATACTTATAGCGATCAAAGGTTACAATGAAATATGATAAAAATAAAGTAACAAGAATCTCATACACGTTTTCTAACAGCTTCAACATTTCTAAAGATGGTAATGATAAAATTGGACAAGTTTTTCATATCTATTAATCTAATGCTGGATAATATATTTTTTCAATTTATACATATTGGGTCATTCAGAGAGATCTTTAGGTATGTACATTGTACATAGACCGCCGCTGGAGAAGAGCTTCACATCTTAACAGGTAATGAAACTCGTCACCAACCACGAGAGAACTACATAAATCACACCAACGGTTTACTCTTTCGACATCGGACCAGTGTCCAGATTCATTTGGTAACTTATGGTTTGTGGACTGGGTGATAAACGTTTTTTGGCGGATAAAGATATATTTGTTCAAACTCTCTTTTACATCAGCATCGGTGATCAATATTATTTTATAAAAGGACTTTCGTTCATGTTATACGATAACTATCACAAAGATACGAGACAGACGCCAAGCACATATGGTTTTATCCCACAACACAAATGTTTTTTTCTTCTTAATTGTCTGGCGCAGTCCAGTCAGGACGTAGAATCAACGTGAAACGCGACAAAGTAACAGAGCGCAGTGTGCCTGAGTTCTTGTAGTGTCTTCCTGGACAAAACCTCACATGACCGTGGTAATGTAACAAAAGCTCCCGAGAGTATTTTTTGTTCAATACGACGTGTCCCCATTATTGCTTCAGAAGGTATTAAAGCCGAGAAACAACGTTTGAAGGGCCCGGGATTGATCCTGCTTAGATTAGGCAGTTGTTTAAGTTTCAGTACTAATACAGAGTATTTACTGAGAAGCTAAAATGGTGTCTTCAGACAACTTCCTGATGAACGCAACCTTGCCGTCGTCTTTATGTCCACTTTGTAATTAAGACGAACTACTTCTACCACGGCAGAGAAACCTGAACACTGCATTTGAAAGCGTCTACTTTATCTGTATTATGTTGCCAACTTATTGGCTTCCGGGTACTGTGTGCTCATTTACACAGCTGACGTGTTTTCGCGATATATATTGAAGCTCAGGATATGAAAAACAGCAAATTACTTTCAGAATTAAGATTCTTTATAAGCAAACTTTAAAGAATGGAGATCAAAGAAGCCTTTTCTTCTTTTGATGCTTATGTTTTCAAAGAAAATCCTATTTAGCCGGACTATAGCAACATAGTAGCAGCATATCGCATTTATGAGATAGACAAATCTATGTTATGTGCCCATGTGCCAATGTTATTAATATTTATTTATGAGAAAGACAGCAACAGTAAAAACAATAATGCTACATTGTGTGAAATTTATAGAGGATGCTTAGGAATGGAATGTGTGTGAGTCATTGAGTTCGATTTGTCGACGCTTTCAGCAATATTACATAAATATCAGGGCGAGAGACACCAGAAAAGGTTACATATTATACTCATGGGGGAATCGAACCTGGGCCTTCGGTGTGAATAGCGAGCGCTTTAACCAGTAAGGTAACCCATCGTTCCTGCCGTATGGCATTCAGCCACATGAGTGAGTGAGTGAGTGAGTGAGTGAGTTGGGCATAACGCCGCTTTTAACAGTATTCCAGTTATATCACGGCGTGTCAGCTTAATGTGGGAGGAAAGCCCGAAGTGATGCAGGTCTCAGACGTTTACCACTTCGGTGAAACCCACGAGCACGGGTATGGTGCTGACAAACCTAGAAACATAATCGGGGCGAACCGGGATTCGAAGCCACAATCATAGGTTTCTCGCGTGCCCATAGGACGCAACTCTGCACAGCGAATCGCGGCGCCCTAGACGACTGGGCCAGCCACAGCCCTCAGCCACATGACATAAAACTTGTACATATGTACTAATGCGGGGTTCTTCAGATCATCTTACTGAAATTGAATGCGTCACTATATATAAGAGGGATACTGCATTTTAATGTAATCTCAAGACTAAGTGAATGAATGAGCGACATACAAATATGTAAGTGTGCGAGAAAATGTCAATCAAACCTTATTGAAACTAAAGTGCACATGCAGAAATCATACCACATGAAAATGAAAAATATAGACTGAGTAACTCTTATTTATAGGATAACGAACAATATTGATTTTGGAAGCTTTGCCATCTTTGTAGTTGAGCTAACATTAAAACCAACTACAGCCTAAGATGGGAAAGAAATTGTGATTAAATAGACAGGTGTTTCAAAAGGGGCATCCAAAAGGTAGGGAAATAAAAAAATATACAGGCAAAAAGCTTGTCTCCGATTTAAGGAGGGGGGGGGGGGGGATTTGGTTTGAGATCAGCATTTTCTAGCTTAATGTTTATGAGCTCATTATTTTCAACGTAAAAAGGGGCTTAATTATTTTTTAAAAATAGATAAAACAATTAGAACTGTAATCTTTAGGATGCCGTGCGTACTTTGGGGGGGGGGGGGGGGGGGGGGGGGTTCCTTCCACCTCTCAATGTCCTGTGAGCTCAAGTCCGCTTGCAGACGTATTTAAAAGAGCCCTTTTGCTTGATGTGAGCTCGCCTCACAGAAGGTCCTTCGGTGTTGTCCCGTCCTGGATGTGATGGACGTGACCGAGACAGTGGAGTCGCTGCTGTTGGAGCAGGGGGAAGAGATAGTGGTGTGGGAAAGAACTTCAGTGTTTTTGACTTGGTCACTCCACCCATGCAGAGTATGCCTCTAGCGTCTCAGGCTGCGCATGTGGAAGGCGTTGAATTTCTTTCTTTGTCTGGAGGAGGGAGGCCACGACTCGCTGCCGTACAGCAATGTGCTGAAAACGCAGCCTTGGTGTGAGTTGTCAGCTTGCTCTCTCCCACACTTTTTTCGTCGGTCTGGCAGGGTGGGCGCGCTGAGCCGATCTGCTATCTATCTCAGCATCCTGTGATGGTAGAGCCAAGGTAGGCGAACTGGTTCACCACCTCCATCTATCAGTGAGTTAGTATGGTTTTACGCCGCTTTTAGCAACATTCCAGCAATATCACGGCGGGGGACACCAGAAATGGGCTTCACACATTGTACCCTTGTCGGGAATCGAAAACCGGGTCTTCGGCGTGACGAGCGAACGCTTTAACCACAAGTCTACCCGATCGCTCCTTCCATCTATGAGAAAGTTTCTGTTGTCTGTAAAGGACCATACAAATGAAGAGTTTTCTTTCAATGTTTAGCAAAGAGATCCAGACGTAGTTGTTACAAATGGAGAATCTCACCTGAGTGTCTTTTGATATCAAATATATCGACACGAGTTTTATCAACGAGTGTTCATATATTTGATATCAAAAGACACGATGTCTTAAGTGCAAAAAGTACTGGTAACAGCTTCAGCAGTAGAGCCATTAGTGATGTCATTAGACTGCAACGTCATGGTAACCAATGATGATGGAGATATCGCTTGATCTCACCAAAGCGATATCGCCTGTGGGAGCCAGATTTGGACGATAAACGCTTCTATCACCCTCGTGAAAGGTGACAATGTTGCTGCCTGCCATGTCCTTGGGTACCAACACTTACAAAGAAGTTCATACAGATGGCTTAGCAAGATCCCCTTTCCGTGGTTGATATTTGTGGAGGGATCAATCTATTCCCATTGATAGATACAAGGGATAGGCAAGAGGTGCCTGAAAGGTTTCGAAGATCTAGGCAACAGAATACTGCCTTAGGGACTCCGACTCCGAATTTCCCGTACCCTTTCCCTTTATACGACGAATCGTACATACCGCCAGTCCAGTGAGAGGATGGAATATGCTAAAGGTTCCATATTTCTTTACCTTGAAAACTGCAATCGATAAAGTTATTGTTTGCTTTAATATGATTCGTACAGTTCCGAGTTACAGAAGTAAAACGACAAGTGTATTAACAATGCTTCCAACACTGTTTCATGGTTTAATAAAACCCAGCACTGTGTCGCACTGACTTGTTATAGGACTTGTTCTTTTCAGACTGCTGCCACATATTTTGATCTATTATATTTCCGACAGTTTCTCTGAAGGATACACTCTCTAATTAAGCCTCAAACTTGAATGTATCCTTATGATTTGCCACTCTTGCAAAGTGTCACTATACTCCAGTTCCATTAGCTTACCTTTTTCATATAGTGAACACTTTAGTTAATTAACATAAAAACGAACAAAAGAAATTAGACATCTTGCTATTGGTTGAGTTCACTGCACGCTTCCGACTATATGAAAAGTGATGATACCAGGTGTTTTCGAAAGGGTGAGCGTTGCCTGCCCCACCAGCGGCACCCGTCACATGCTAAGGCAAGTCATTGTTGACCTGATAAATTACGGGAACACATGGTGCAAGTCAAAATAGGTAATTGCATCGGACCTATTTTGGGTCTCTGATGGTCAAACTCACAGAGGACAGAAATTGCTGTTCATGAAAGATATGATAAATGCTCGTCCTTTTCTGTGTATAGTATTCTTTTGGTATTAGCATAAGACGTGTGTATGCTGATAAACACATTGACAATACCCATGTATGTCTAGAACATACTAATAACGCAATACAGTTCTCGTTTATTGATGGTCCAATGCTGCAATTCTAATGGTGACTGTGGCCACAGATCACCCAGCATTGGCATTACCATGCTATTGACATGATAGTAAATCAAGATAATAGCTACTATTATCTTCAGTATAAAATAAACATGGTTATGCCTTAACCGGTACTTGTCTCTTGTTTAATAGCAGATACCAGGTAAATGCTGTTGTTATATTATTTCTTATGCAATATTTGTAAATTACTTTTCTGAGAAGTATATTGTATCTTCATTGTGGAATATGTTCCCATGTGACCTTCATCTTCATTCTCAACGTCTGCCATCGGTAAGTCAGAATGCACTCTCCTGCTTAAAGAACATCTGTTGCTAATCGAGGTCATAAGAGCATTGAGTTGTCATTGTGTTTAACAAGTTGAGCTTTGTTAAACGTGGCTCTTAGCAAAATCTAAATTTTGAACGATAAAGGACGACATACTTTACTTTGCATGCCACAATACCCGTGAAGATCCGGGGTAGAATAGGTCTTCAGCAACCCATGCTTGCCGTAAAAGGCGACTATGCTTGTCGTAAAAGGCGACTAACGGGATCGGGTCGTCAGGCTCGCTGACTTGGTTGATGCATGTCATCGATCCCAATTGCGTGGACCGATACTCATAATGTTAATCACTGGATTGTCTGGTCCAGACTCGATTATTTACAGACCGCCTTCATTTAGCTGGAATATTGCGGAGTGCGGCGTTAAGCAACAGACCAACCAACCAACCAACCAACCAACCAACCAACAATGTTTTGCTAACATCTGGTGTACATGTGTATGGTTTTATATTATGATTTAATTTATGAATGTGTATTTCAACTTTAATGCGTTCCTTGATAACATTACGTCAAAAGTGTTACGAAAGCATATGAAATATACACTTCAGAATATGACACTTGAGAACTATTTTCAGTAGAGGAAACAGCATGCACAGCTCAAGGGAGTCCGACAAGGAGAGAAGTGTGAGACTTTCTCCCTGACCTTTACTGGGAAACGACTTAGCTTAGACTGATGTTTTATTCAGTAAACATAGACACTTAATCTGCGGTAAATAATTTGGTTAGGTTATTGCCCCCAGACGTTTTCAAGAGGTAGGTAAAGGTTAGTCACACTAGATGATATATGCCAGCTAAATTATAAACCTACTTTGTTATTTTCCTTCTCAAATTACATAGAAACTGTTTCATAAATCTTTTCTCCGTGGCAATATTAAATTGCTCTCGGATCCGGTTCCTTGAATGCCACGAAAATGACCCTACTGTTAATACTGCGGTTATATTGTTGTCTGAAATAGTGACTGGGGATGGTGACGTTGGGCAGAGAAGTATTTTCGTGACGTATTCATAGCTAGAACTGTTTTATGAGTTACTAATAACCTTAATTATCCCCGAGAGAATCACAAATATAATGTAAAAGTGTGTTTATCCTTTAGATTCGGTGTTTCGAAGTTAATGGGCTGTACATGTATGCGATGTATGTACTGTTTGTGTAAATGTTTGTGTAATAGCTTTACATGCACTTCTCATTATGACAACACTTTCGAAATCACAAAATATAAAAATTGTGATGAACACGTAGTGGTTAATATCTACCCATTGACAAAGAGTCCTCATACAACTTGGTTATGGTAGTGTATAAATAACAATCATGATGGAATATTTAGAAGAAAGTACTTTCTTTCATAACAAACAAACATTAGATGGTAACGTATGACATTTCCGACCATGCCAATGGCGGGACTACAAACTTGACGTATTTTTATCACCGACGTGACACACTTCGAACGACGTCTCCTACAATTTACTTGAGAAAGAAGGCTTTGCTATACTTCCTGTAGGTATAGAGATTTTTTCTCCTTGTGGAGCCAACCAGACATTGACCACTTGATTAATGTACGACATTTGTGACAGGGTACCTTAACCCGTTTCCGGCTGGTTTCATTGAACGTTAATATTTTAAGTCGAAGAGTGGCATTTTACAATGGATTAGTGCCCTTTTCCGATTGTCCGTTTCAGATCTAAGATTATTTTTCGCGGACATTGACGTGGATAAATCTGATGGCGTTTTCATGTGTGATACGAATCCATGCTCTAAATGCAAGATGCCAAATATAAATGTGTTACGAGAATCAATACTCATACAAAAAATACTTGTGAACACAAATCAGCTGAAACTTGACGGGGAGTCGGCATAGTCGGCACAGCAGTATCTCTTATATCTCCTATAAAGTAAATGCCATAAATACAAATAGACATTCGTTGTACATTTCATTGTTTTCGTAATCAGATGTTACAGTAACACTTTTACTATATCCTTGTATTTTTAGATAAACGAACTGCTAAGAAGTCTTTAATAGGTCTTTGAAAGTTGTCTTAAAATGTCGTAATAACAAACATTGTGTATGGCTAATTAAGAATGGAACAACCATAAAATCGTGGAATCAAAGACAAGGCATAGAAAATAATGTAAATGCAGTTGCTATTTCCCAAATTTCAGTTCTCATTCTTAAACTCATATGTCGCATTGCCTTGTTCACCAAGAAAACTGCTTTTTAAGGAATCAGACCAAACAGCTTGAATGGAAAGGTTTTAAAAATGAATTGGTCTCTTTAACTTCCACTCAATATTCGACACTAATAAATATTATTATAGAAACACCTCAATCACACTTCCTGGAATACAAATACGTTCATACATTGCGCCAAACAAGATGCCTGACCATAATCATGTTCCCCAAACAGGAACAAGCAAGCCTTGAGTGAATAACATTCCATCATTGCAAATCTTAGAACCGAAAATTATTGATTTTCACGGAAACGATTTGCCCGTTAATATCCTTTGTGGGAACTCATTTTAACCAAAAATGTTAATCTGAACCGTCATCGTTTTTTTCTGAAGATAATTGAATCAGTGTATATGTCACGTTCATTTATGAAGTGAATTCGACATGGTCCTGATGCTCAGAATCTATTCTACCTCTGAATCCACTTTCTGTTTTAAGGTTGGATGCACTTACCTCATTGTCGTTGACGAAAGCAAACACTGTGCAAACATAACACATACGTAAAGGATGTTCCTTGTGTAATACGAAATCGATAGATGTACACATGACCATTGTAATGTACAGCCGCCTGATAGCGTGACTGATGACTGGTGATCATTGTCAACGTTATAAGCGTACAACATCTAGTTTTAAATAAATTTAAAACAGTAGAAGCTGTGATAGAAACTATCCTGCTTTGCCAACATAAGTATTTTTGGTAAGAAGAAAATACAGTTCAGAATTTATCCTTTAAAATGTATGTGTGAAATGTTAATTCAAGTTACATTTTAGCTTCTTTTATCCGGACGGTACTGTTCCCACCAAAGTACCCGGATAAATACATTTCAGGTTTACTAATCATGATTTTTTTTCTATTCTCTTTAAAAAAGAGAGAAACGCATAGGTGATATATAGTGATATACAAAACTGTACTCCGCAGAAACACAGAAACATATTTTTGCTGTGGAATGTGACACACATTTAATGGCCATCTGGAAACAAGATGAGTGACGACATTAAGCAAACGGGACAACAATGGACACGTGTCCAATTTGAAAACGGAAAAGATCATGGTCATGTGGACTGAATATCCCATGCATCCACCATTAGCCTCAAGTTCTGCCTTGCACCTCTTGTCCATGGACGCAGGTCACGTTGGGAAATGCTAACCTACACGGTCAGTTGTACATGCGTAACCTTTTGAACTATCTGTGTTCCACCCGTATGTCTATCAAGTTCAAATCTGGCGCTCTAGAGGGACACACGAGTACCTGTTTACGGTGGTCGTGTAGAAATGCTGCTGGTACACGTGTTGTATCTTGTTTGACCTTATTGTTTTGAGAGTGAGTGAGTAAGTGAGAAAAGACTTCACATAGAATCGGCAATATTGCACCATATCGCAATGAGTTAGTCTTTTAAGTTAATCATTATTAAATACCTGTCAACAAAGGAAAGCTAAATGGCAGTACAAATATCACATTTTTGGATAAAGCAAACCAGGCTTCGTGGTATGAATTAAAAACAGGCTACAGTAGCTCCAGCAACCAAAGTTACCTTCCTAGGGATTATGGACACTTACAGTACCCTTGTTTGTTGATTCCCCAGCGGGATTTATGCCATCACATTGGTTCCCAGTGAGTGTACGCAATGCTAGCCAATAGTAAAATTCAAACGGCAATCAATACATTACAACACATAAGTTGATTTTAAAACGACGATCTAGCTCGGACTGACAAGGTCAGTCGTGTTAAACGATGGCGTTAGCATTGCTCTTATTAGGAACGACGTGCGGCAGTAGGATTCGTAGCGTTTAGGTTTTTAACTTGCACCAGGATTGTGGGAGTGTGGGAAAATAACGTCCACGTCATTACACTACCACTGCCAAAAAGAGTCGATCTCCTGTATGTACATATAGTTTGTGACAAAACGTTTATGGCGACCTCGTGTCACTCTGACTCACAGGCCTAGCATTGAAAACCAGCAGGGAGCAACCAAACAATGAAAACAAGCTTTTAAATAGAAATAGCTTCACAAACAAGACACAATTCCCATAAAGTCTGCATCGTAAAGATTAAAACCCGCCTCTCTTTCAATGGAGACCGCAACAATGCGTTGTGGTCTGCGTGATATACTGTGTTTGGTTCCATTGAAAATGTGGTGAGTCTTAATCTTGATCTGTCGCTGAACCAAAGAGTCCTCAGGCAATACTTTGCCAGGCTGTCTCCCTAAGACATTTGGGCATCGTGTGGTCAGATGTGTTTGGCAATCATGGAATTGCTGCTGCTGTTGTTGAGAATACCGTTATTCTATGATACCTAATCGCATGGAGGTCTAAGGCAGACATTGTATCGTGGGGTGATTCACAATTCTGTCGGTACCGACACCGACTTTGCTCTGTAACACATTGAATACCCCAGCTACCGTCCACTGATATCTTCTGCTTTCATTCGTCTGACGACGTTGTTATTCCAGCAGCTCAAGCCTTTGGTGTTTACATTTCACAACCTTTGAGATACATGCTCTCAATGGGGCATGCTCTTTCTACCAAGAGTTCAATGAGCGTCATAGGACTCGAGCTCAGAAGTTGTTTGATCAAGGTTACAAAATTCAAGGCTTCAGAAAAGCTTTCAAAAAGTTTATGGTAGACTTTAGAGGCCATTTCCAAATTTGATGCATTAGTGACAAAAATTATGTCCGATGGAATTAATTATTTGACTTTTACCAATGTTCCCGTGTTTTTTTCAGGTTAACAAATGACTTGCCTTTGCATGTGTTTGTGACGGGTGCGACAGCTGGGTCAGGAAACGCTTCCCTTTTCACGAACACCTGGTATCATTACTATTTGCTAGTGATTCATTAATCGATGCTAATGATATGGTCGGAATCGTACAATCAAAATGCAGAGATTTCTATTGGATATGGGGGCGGTCGGGTAGCCTAGTGGTTAGAGCGTTCGATCGTCACGCCGAAGACCCGGGTTCGATTCCCGACATGGGTACAATGTGTGAAGCCCATTTCTGGTGTCCCCCGCCGTAATATTGCTGGAATATTGCTATAAGCGGCGTAAAACCATACTCACTCACTCACTCTATTTGATATGGAAAGGGTTTTGTCGC
This sequence comes from Haliotis cracherodii, assembly GCF_022045235.1. Taxonomy (NCBI): domain Eukaryota; kingdom Metazoa; phylum Mollusca; class Gastropoda; order Lepetellida; family Haliotidae; genus Haliotis; species Haliotis cracherodii. Next base: position 55,946,032 of record NW_027266341.1, read on the forward strand.
CCCTATTTGTTGTTCTTCATCGTGGCTTGACACCGCTTCGGCAACCCCCTACCATATGACTATGCATGGTGTTCAAGAGTAACTGTGAATGAGTTGAGTTTAACGCCGTTTTTAACAGTATTTCAGTTATATCACGGCGTGTCAGCTTAATGTGGGAGGAAAGCCCGAAGTGATGCAGGTGTTAGACGTTTACCACTTCGGTAAAATCCGCCAGCACAGGTAGGGTGCTGACAAACCTAGAAACATAATCGGGGCAAACCTTTTTCTTTTTTTTCTCGCAGCATAGCCCGCATTTGTCGTTTAATCGACATGTACATCCTTATTTGCAAACAGGTAAATGTATAATCGATTTGTTCTAGCATTATGACATACTTAGATAATATTTGTAAGGATATCCCGCATGCCTCACCAACTGCAATGCTAATGATAGAGCCAATATACCGCTACACATGAACAAACACAATAGACAGGCAGCCAGGACACTGCATTCAGGCTCTGATTGAACTGTCTCCAACAAACCGCATTAACAGTTTGTATCAGGGTCTACAATTGTATTTGTATATCTTGCAACCAGACGTTATATTAACTATAATGTTAACGTTAGCTGAAGGACGAAATACATTATGTTAAAACGTTTGCCAATTTTCAGAAAAAATGTAATTACATGGCGATCGTACTCCTCCACTCATGATATTTGTAAAAAAAATACGGGGGCACAGGTGGCCCAGTTGTCTAAGGCGCCGCTATTCGCTGTGCAGAGTTGCGTCCACAGAAACCTACGATTGTGGGTTCGAATCCCGGTGCGCCCCGATTATGTTTCTGCTCATGGGTTTCATCGAAGTGGTAAACACTGAATCCGGCATCATTTGGGGCTTTTCTCCGACATTAAGCTGAAAGGCTGTGTTATAACTGGAATAATGTTAAAAGAGGCGTTTAAATTCAACTCACTCACTCACTGTAAAAATAGTCTGAGGTTCTGGGAGCGAGGTAGTACCAGTAGTGCTGGCAAAGACAAAGAAGTAACCAGTGGTATTCGAGTCCAATTGACTTCAGTTCGGTTACTGTATGAAATATTCCTAGTTATACATCTCGGCTACAACCACCCATTTCGTTCATACACCAGTGGGCTCTCCTGTGTTTACCGGTATTCTCGCAAACAGTTTGCCCATCCACGTTTGCTTGATATAAGCGTGCGCTTTGGCAATGAGGGAATGGATCGTTTTGCTATGGTTCCAGCCAAGCTGAATATTCGCTTAAACTGTGTCTTTACATGACTAACCGGAATACTGTGAAATATGAAACCTTTACGCCATTCGCCTACAAACAAACGAGACAATGATGGACTCGAAAATGAAGTGACACGAAAGCACATTTTATTGATTGTGGAAACTAAAAACGATATTATGTTAATTTTGAATTACGTCTGCTCTGTACAAGGGGCGGTCGGGTAGCCTAGTGGTTAAAGCGTTCGCTCGTCACGCCGAAGACCCGGGTTCGAATCCCGACATGGATACAATGTGTGAAGCCTATTTCTTGTTTGCCCCCGCCGGTATATTGCTGGAATATTGCTAAAAGCGGCGTAAAACCAAATTTACTCACTCACTCACTGCTCTGTACAAATGCAGAGATTCAACTACAGAGATGGGTGGGGCTTCCTCATCCGCATCCTTTGACTTCTCATCCACGGAGGAACTTTGACTGAAAACCATCACTTACAAATATAAAAAAGACAAAAAATCATATAAAATATAATAAACTGACAAATAAAGGTCGTTTTTAAACAAATGTAAAGAGCGGCTTTAACAAAAGACAATTTTTCTTTTAGAGTCCGTCGCAAATCAGTGTCCATTATTGAAAAGGAATTATGTAAATTAACCACAGCTTCTTATATTTCTGAACGTAGCATTTCCAAGTTTTCAAGTGTTTATTCAACCTGGATTTGTCTTCGTGACGTCCTCGACATGGCGGAGGTAACGTCGTCCCCTACTAACATTCTTGAGCTGCGATGTTCTTTAAATCTCTCCATGCAATGCGAAATAGTTCCTGTTAAATGTATTAAGATATTTCAACAAGTATTGAGATATTTTTGCAATAAACTTGATTTGGCAATAAACCAATGTTCTGTGTTCTTCACAAATAGGCTTTTGACAAAGAAAAGTAATGTTTCATTTGATTTAGAAAACTATGTTACACTAAAAAGTTAAGGATCATGATTAAATGGAAGAAGATGATTGTTCTTCCGCTTAAAATTCATTGATAGTTACATACCGTAATCTAATTTTGCCTGTCACAAACGTGAAAGTCACTTTTCTAGCTATTTATTCCAGTGTTGTAGTATTGATGTTTAGAGCCACTGTTTGACACAATTATCAAATGAATTGCAAAGCAATTGCTTGATTTTTTAAGACAGATCAAGTTTCGGTGAATATTGTCGTTACCAACTTTTCATTCTTTCATGACCCCTAACTGTTTGTGTGTAACATGTCATATAAAACCCATCATATAGGTACAAAACTGTGTCGAGGAGCCTCTGAGGTGTTTTATTTTCCCGTATCCAGAGGTATTTTCGAATCCCGGTTTACTCCGATCATGTTTCTAGGTTTTGTCAGCATCTTAACCGTGCTCATGGGTTTTACCAAAGTGGGAAACATCTGAGACCTTCATCACTACGGCTCCCTTTCCTCAAATACCCCCTCCATCCCCCACGAATATACACCACACGCACACAACGCAGACGCGCCGTGATATATGCAGCACCTACACATTCTGCAGACCTGTCCTTCATAATGGTGGCTATCCAGGGCTTTCCAACCTTCCTTGACTTTGTCGTCGTTAAGTAAGTTAAACGTAAGTCCGTTTACCTTAAAAGCTGAGGAGAATGCAGTGAACAGACCATCCAGAGTGTATGAATGTAGTAACTGCCATCCTGTTTGCTTCCTTCGAAGAATGTCCAATTCATTTGTAGTATTAAGTTTGTATGGATGTCGACAGATATTTAAGAATTTTCTACTATTGTACATGTGTTTCTTATTTTGCAAAGTCAAAACACACCTTCTTCGTCCGACATTCTTCACACACGGCTAAATGACGCTTCACTTATCATGACGTATGTCGTCCGCATGCATATGCTGCACATAACATTTCGTTTACTCGACAGATGAGCACATTTTCATTTTATACCGCTATTGTTTTTCCGTTTCTCTGTGACGTCTTCAGAGGTTTTTATTTCTTTTTAGCATTCAAATTTCTTACATTTATACGGTTCATAAGTTGGATAAAACACTTCTCGGTTTCGATGCAAAAAGTAAACACTGGGGGTTGGGAAAAACCTGCGGCCCCGGGGCTTTAACCTCTTCCTCCTGTTTACATTTCGACCAACATCTCGACCGGGTGTTAAATCCCTTACATATTCATACCGCGGCATTGAAAGGCTGGCCTTCCACTTGCTGTAGGATGTGTTTCCTGTCTGTAAAGAGATCGATCAAAAGATAAATTTTTAATACATGCAGTTTCACTTTCCAGTACGTTAAGGCACAAGAGGCAAAATAGACACTGCCAGTGCAGCTCGGCCAGTGATAAAAAAACTTTGATGCGAGCCATCAACACAGCGACAACTAGTTATGTCTTTATTAAAATGCAAACAAATTAAATTTACAAAAAGACAATTTATTCAAATTGTTAAAGCAACACAGGCATGTTTAAAACAATATGGTCGCTATAGGTTTAAATAAATGGCTTGTTTTATATCTTACACCATGTTTTGACAACTATGCGGTTACATCCACAACACACTGAGTTTTATAAATATGGTCTTTCCACTGTAAATGAACTGCTGTGATGGACTGGCACGTAGGACCTGTCTCCCTACCATTCCTGCGGCAAGATGTCTAACAAACTCAAACCGAGCAACTAACAACTTATCTGTAAAGTAGTCATGTCATACATAATTGTTTGACCCGTGAAGATTCCGTGGTAGAATAGGTCTTCAGCAACCCATGCTTGCCGTAAAAGGCGACTATGCTTGTCGTAAAAGGCGACTAACGGGATCGGGTGGCCAGGCTCGCTGACTTGGTTGAAGCATGTCATCGATCCCAATTGCGCGGATCGATGCTCATAATGTAAATCACTGGATTGTCTGGTCCAGACTCGATTATTTACAGACCGCCGTCATACAGCTGGAATATTGCTGAGTGCGGCGTAAAACAACAAACAAACAAACATAACCGTTAAAAAAACACAGAAATGATTGTGCATTCTATTCATTTACCCTTAGGCCTCATAGACTTTTCAAAAACCTATTACAAATGACATTAAAACTATTGATTGTCAATCATAATATTAAGGTTTGGTTAATAAATGCATGCAGAAAGTTATGTCAACATTTAATGTAACTAATTGCCTCATACGTTTGATTTTAGTACAAAGATATAAGCAGAAATGTTCTCGCAAGTCGGACCGGCAATATTTATAATGTATGTCGAATCGATATGTCCAAAGAAAAAGCAAGAGTACGCTTATCTTCAAGACAATCGAGCTTTTGAAAGTGCTCAACGTACTTTCGCTAACTTTTTGTGATTGTGAACAGAGTAATGAGTACGTGCAAGAAATAAAAAAATAGAAATAAAACGACAATAGCTCAGGCTTCCTGAAATATGTTAAGTTCCTCACATCAAGTATATATCGAGTAGATCTTTTTATGTTACTGACGATTGAAAGAACTGTTGTTAAATTAGATTGTGCCTATTCAACCATCACTCATTCATGCAACAGTTTGCAAAAACCGATCAGTAGCTGGGTAATTTTGTGTAAAAATATATTGGTTCAATGAAGTCTGTGGTGAGAAAATGAAATTCTAACCACATAACGCCTACCATGTTCGATTTTTTTCAGAGTGACAAAACACTCTCTACAAGACTGTATGACAAGAGGGATGACTTTCCAATAGTCATGTCGAGCAATATTCCAGCAGCTCCAGCCTTTGGTGTTTACATTTCACAGTTTTGAAATACAATCGAGCAGGCTCTTTCTACCAAGATTACAAAGAGCGTCATACGACTCTTGCTCAGAAGGTGTTTGATCAAGGTTAAAACATTCAAGGCCTCAGTAACGCTTTCAAAAAGGTTTTATGGTAGACATGTGGAGGCCAATTCCAAATTTGACGCATCAGTGACAAAAAAAATGTGAGATGCAATTTCTTATTGTGACTTGTACCATATGTTCCCGCGTTTTTTCAGGTGAACAATTGGCTTGCCTTTGTATGCGTGCCACCGGTTGGACAGGATTCGCTCACCTTTTCGCGAACAACTGGTATCATCACTATTTGATAGTGATTCATAAACACATGCTCATGATATAGTCGGAATCTATCGACTGTGCTTTTTGCGGTGATTTCTATTGGATATGGAAAGGGTTTTGTCGCTTTATTTAATTGATTTTCAAATATAAGATGTCTAAGATACAGTCGTTGTGTATATTGGGAATTTAATAAAATAACATAGATCCATTACTAAGCGCCAGTTCAGTTAAAGTTTTCGACATAATATCGCTAACTTAAGATATTTTCAATTGAAAATCAAACATGTGATAAAATGAACTAATGAACTAATGAAGTATGGTTTCCCCTACCTATCAGTTTTCATAATTCTATGAAAATGTTTGTTTGTTTGTTGTTTAACGCCGCACTCAGCAATATTCCAGCTATATGACGGTGGTCTGTAAATAATCGATTCTGGACCACCCAATCCAGTTATTGACATCATGAGCATCGATCCATGCAATTGGGATACGATGCAAGAATCAACCAAGTCACCGAGTCTGACCACCCGATCCCGTTAGTCTCCTCTTACGACAAGCATAGTGGCCTTTTACTTCAAGCATGGGTTGCTTAAGACAAAATCTACCCCGGATCTTCACGGGTCTCTATGAAAATAATTATACATTTTAATCGTTGTTATTAAAACGAACAGCGTATTACGCTGGACGATCTGGATATGGTCCGATATAAAACATTTATTTATACATGTATTGTACTTTCCAAAGAAGCAAGGGGATAATGAAATATATGAACTATGACCGGTCATCAGGAGAAAGCTCCACTTTCAAGAATAACTGGGGGCACGGGTGGCCGCGATTCGATGTGCACAGTTGCGTCCTTTGGGCACGCCAGAAACCTGTGATTGTGGGTTCGAATCCCGGTTCGCCCCGATTATGTTTCTAGGTTTGTCAGCACCATACCCGTGTTCGTGGGTTTCACCGAAGTGGTAAACGTTTGAGACCTGCATCACTTCGAGCTTTCCTCCCACATTAAGCTGACACGCCGCGATATAACTGGAATATTGTTTAAAGCGGCGTTAGACCCAACTCACACACTCACTCACTCAAGTATGACTGCCATTGATAAAACGGTTTCGGAACCAAAGCCTAGCGCCCCAACGCATCATGCACGTGGACTATGCAATTTCTCCGTGTACGGAAATAGGGGGATATTCTTGTTTTTTACACTTCAGTGTTAGGTCGTCAAATCGTTAACATTGTTGATATTCTTATACACAAATTATCCAGAATTGTGGCTCACTGCTTTTGCTTAAATGCAGCATGTGTGATTAGATTTGGAACGCGTCGTGTACAACGTGATGAACGCCTTATGGCTATTGGCTTGCTTCAAACTGACAGAAATCCACGAGAGGTAGCCAATTTGTTCCATATGTCTCGTTTGTGATTTGCAGACTTTCTGCACACACAAAATGTTCATGGTTGGCCCCTCACAGAGCGCCGAAGGTCAAAACCACAAGTCCAGGATCGATTTATCAGAAATCAGACTTTACGAAATAGAGCCTAAATAGCCAATTAAATCGCTGTTAACTTGAAATTACTGACCAGACGATTAGAAATCGTCTGCATGTCCAACGATCACGTGTTGTACCACCGTTAACAAACCGACGCATTCCAGCCAGACGCCAATGGTGTTCAGAGCGTAGAAGCTGGATGAATCGCCGATGGTCTCGTGTAGTGTTTTCAGATGAGTCCAGATTCACTGTTTAGGCGTTGAAGTGTGTGGAGGCCTCCTAACGAACGTCAAGCGAACGTCAATTCTTTTATATCAACATGATAGATATGGAGTGGGTCTGTCATGATGTGGGATCACAGTGACTGCAAGGATGTCACTGCATATTGTCCATGGAAGGGGCACTGGGCAGTATGACCGAGACAACATACTAGCGATTATTGTTGTGCCTTTTGGCGCCATATTGGTTGGTTGGTTGGTTGGTTGTTTAACGCCCCACTCAGAAATATTCCAGCTATATGACGGCGGCCTGTAAATAATCGAGTCTGGACCAGACAACCCAGTGATTAATATCATGAGCATCGATCCACGCAATTGGGGTCGATGACATGCTTCAACCAAGTCAGCGAGCCTGACCACCCGATTCCGTTAGTCGCCTTTTACGACAAGCATAGTCGCCTTTTACGGCAAGCATGGGTTGCTGAAGACCAGTTCTATCCCGGAAAGTTCACGGGTTGGTGTCATGTTTGTCCACGTTTTGTCTTTCAAGGCCATAGCGCCTGAGTATCGTAACTGACTTCCTGCAGCAAAACATCGCCAGAATGTAATGGCCAGTCATGAGTTCTGACCTTCTCCCCTCAAAAAACATCTGGTACATCGTCAAAGGCTATCCGCAAAGTTAACTGAACTTGGTCAGCCGTAGCAGGTGTAGTGGACAAGACTCCCTCAAATTGTCATTGTGAAATCGATTTGGACCGTGCCACGTCGGATAAACGAATGTTTGACCAGTCGCTCGTGTATGACGCATTATTGATCGAATCATGGCGAACGTTCAATTTTACAATACACATCCAACATGTTCTGTTGCTTGTCGATACACCAAGTCCTTCCGTTTTCGTATCCACTCGACTCGATTATTTACAGACCGCCGTCATATAGTTGGAATATTGCTGAGTGCGGCGGTAAACAACCAACCAACCAGCTTCAGTAGTGAGTGAGTGAGTATGGTTTTACGCCGCTTTTAGCAATATTCCAGCAATAACACGGAGGGGGACACCAGAAATGGGCTTCACACATTGTACCCATGTCGGGAATCGAACCCGGGTCTTCTGCGTAACGAGAGAACGCTTTAATCACTAGGCTACCCGACCGCCCCTCCAACTTCAGTAATGTCCACTAATCAAACCATGATTGTGTAGAATAGTGACACAAATGTCCTCATTACCCTTCTGTCTTTTGTACAAGTGTCAAACTGAGCAAACCGATAGAAGGGATGTGTGTTTCTGTTAGTGTACATTTCACTTCTGTCTTTTGTACAAGTGTCAAACTGAGCAAACCGATAGAAGGGATGTGTGTTTCTGTTAGTGTACATGTCACTTCTGTCTTTTGTACAAGTGTCAAACTGAGCAAACCGATAGAAGGGATGTGTGTTTCTGTTAGTGTACATTTCACTTCTGTCTTTTGTACAAGTGTCAAACTGAGCAAACCGATAAAGGGGATGTGTGTTTCTGTTAGTGTACATTTCACTTCTGTCTTTTGTACAAGTGTCAAACTGAGCAAACCGATAAAAGGGATGTGTGTTTCTGTTAGTGTACATTTCACTTCTGTCTTTTGTACAAGTGTCAAACTGAGCAAACCGATAGAAGGGATGAGTGTTTCTGTTAGTGTACATTTCACTTCTGTCTTTTGTACAAGTGTCAAACTGAGCAAACCGATAAAGGGGATGTGTGTTTCTGTTAGTGTACATTTCACTTCTGTCTTTTGTACAAGTGTCAAACTGAGCAAACCGATAGAAGGGATGAGTGTTTCTGTTAGTGTACATTTCACTTCTGTCTTTTGTACAAGTGTCAAACTGAGCAAACCGATAAAAGGGATGTGTGTTTCTGTTAGTGTACATTTCACTTCTGTCTTTTGTACAAGTGTCAAACTGAGCAAACCGATAGAAGGGATGAGTGTTTCTGTTAGTGTACATTTCACTTCTGTCTTTTGTACAAGTGTCAAACTGAGCAAACCGATAAAAGGGATGTGTGTTTCTGTTAGTGTACATTTCACTTCTGTCTTTTGTACAAGTGTCAAACTGAGCAAACCGATAGAAGGCATGTGTGTTTCTGTTAGTGTACATTTCACTTCTGTCTTTTGTACAAGTGTCAAACTGAGCAAACCGATAGAAGGGATGTGTGTTTCTGTTAGTGTACATTTCACTTCAGTCTCATTTAAAGCATCACCAGGGAAATGAAGCCTTGAGACTTTACAACATACAAACCCGCTTCACAGACTTTGTTCCTGAACCACATCCCTGTATTTGTATAAGAAATAAATGTGTGAAAAACACAATTTACAGCCAACTCTCGACAAATAGACGCAAATTATACAACAGAGAACATAAAAGGAATCCCCACATTCAATTATGACACATTTTGATGTTACTCTGGATACCATTATTTCAAATACAAATGTTTTGTGACGAATATTCGCTTTAAACATAAATACATTTAGAATATGACACTTGTGAACAATTACTCTCCAGAAGAGCTAACAACACGTACAGCTCAAGGGAGTCCGACAAGGAGAGAAGTGTGAGTCTTTCTCCCTGACCTTTACTGGGAAACGACTTTGCCGCGTCTGATGTTTTATTCGGTAAACATAGACACTTAATCTGCGGTAAATAATTTGGTTAGACTATTGCCTCCAGCCGTTTTCAAGAGGTAGGTAAAGGTTGGTCACACTGGATGATATTTGCAAGCTAAATTAGTAACCCGCTGAGTTATTTTCTATCCTGAATTACTTGGAAAATTTTAAATAAATCTTCCTCACTGGTAATATGAAATTGGGCTTAAGGTGCTTGAATCCTATTAATTGTCTGTCATTTCGGTTCACATTTCTTTGTCGCCATGATAAAAGAGAGGCGAGAGGTTGAAGGAACTAAACTGATAGTAAATGTTTGTTTGTTGTTTAACGCCGCACTCAGCAATATTCCATCTATATGAAGGAGATCTGTAAATAATCGAATTGGGATATGACATGCATCAATCAAGTGAGAAAGCCTGGCCACCCTATCCCGTTAGTCGCTTCTTACGACAAGCATGTGTTGCTGAAGACACCAAAATTATTCTAACCCGAACCTTCTCGGGTAGATAGGATAGGCAAGTCTGACAAGTTACTAAATAGGAATCAAACTGCGACAGAACATAACAGCCTAATGATACATGTGGTTATGAAACTATAAGAACATCGTGTAATGATACAACCAACAACGTGTACAACTATTCTTTGTAGGTCAGGGAACATGAACATGAACATGAATGGCATATCCGACCACTTGTTGCTGTTATGGGAGGTTTTCATCACTGAAGACGATGCCGACGACTGACACTACAGATACTTTAGATGTAGCTTAGAGAATGTATTCATTCACAAATTACATGAGATACGAAAGTTTCCTGTGCGGTCTCTGGGTGCAAGGTATTTGCATAGTGACCTTGACCTTTGATTCACCTTGACCTTGACCTTCAGATGCGGTTTCAGGCTAGAACTGGATGTACTCACTGCTTCAACTTGCTGCACTGGTTCTAGCACACTACCTCAAAGTATTTTTCGTCTTAAGTGTTTCAGACTTACGAGGCTACCTTGATAAATTGACGTGTTTTGTACACACACCAATTGGAAATCAAATGTCGGTTTATTATTGATTACACGCCTTAATTTTAACGAGCCCTCTTCATAGCTAGATGGAATACATTTACTCGTAATCATGGAACATGACGACTAGTATCTTGGTTATGTTTCTCAAAGGACTAAGCTTTTTTGAGCTGTTGTTGGTTGTTGGGTTGTTGTTTAACGCCCCGGATCTTCACGTACATGTGTTCACACCTCAACTTTGCACTCGACAGGGTGTCGGGACAATGTTGATGACGCACTTTAATACACGCAGACACTCATTGCAACTTACAGAATACTTTTTATGTGATCAAGAAATGACAGTAACATGTAACTATATCTTTGTGTTTCCTATCACGACTAACTCTTAGGCTTATTAGGGGAACTGTTCTTAATTGGCTTCTATGAGTTGGGTTTCGCGCCGCTCTCAACAACATTCCAATTAGATCACGGTGTGTCAGCTTAATGTGGGAGAAAAGCCCGATGTGCTACAGGTCTCCGACGTTTATCACTTCGGTGATACTAACAAGCACTGGTATGGTGCTGACAATCATTGAAACATTATTTGGAATAACAGGGATTCGAACCAACGGTGATAGGTTTCTGGCGAGCGAAAAGGACGCAACTCTTTACAGCGAATTGCGGCGCCTCGGACGACTGGGCCAACCGTGCTCCCTAGGTTATTAGAAGTGTGGTCTGATGAAATAGGCCCTGAGATGAAAGGTCCAACATTGAAAACTTTAGGGGAATTTCGGGAACGCCTTTTTTCTGATAAATATCATATGAAACATGTAATTTGGTTTGTTTGTTTGTTGTTGAACGCCGCACTCAGCAATATTCCAGCTTTATGACGGCGGTCTGTAAATAATGGAGTCTGGACCAGACAATCCAGTGATTGACATCATGAGCATCGATCCACGCAATTGGGATCGACGAGATGCATCAACCAAATCAGCAAGCCTGACCACCCGATCCCGTTAGTCACCTCTTTCGACAAGCATTGTCGCTTTTTAAGGCAAGCATTGGTTGCTTAAGACCTATTCTACCCCGGATCTTCACGGGTCTGTAAACTTGTTAATTTGAATTTTTTGGTGTGTAAAAAGATGATTGCAGTTTTGTCACGTTCGTGTTTTGAAAAAGCAATTCCATCATGTCCGAATCCTTTTGAAGTAAATGACAAAATGTCCTGGTTGTTGAAAGTGTTTTCACCGTGAAGTTATGAATTGTACGGTTTCAACATATTAATATGTTGCTTGTCATGGCGGCTTCCAAGATCCGACAGGAAAACTACCTTTAATTGTTACTGCATATGTTGAATACATTCTTCTTGATTTTGTAAAATATTAGTACAAGAAACTTTTTAATTGGAATTCTGATACGTGTTCTCGAAATATAGTATGATGCACGCACGGATGTATATTTAGTATCCCCTCAGGGTTCAGTTTACATGTCTTCTATGCTGACAAAAACGAATTTAGAAATCATAACATTATCAACATGACGTCAACAATTATATGCCACGACGTCATCATGTATTGTGACGTCCATACACATCGCACAAACAGTCATGTCTGTATTATGTTCACAATTGAAACTACATTCCGACAACGTTTATGAATCTCTGACGCATTACATTACGTCACCATTGTATGTGGGCAATGTTTTTTCGACATGCTTACTTGTAAATATACGAGGATTGCGAATATTGAACCACACATCCAATCATTTATGACAATATCTGTAATGATTACCGTGCGTCTTGTGAATGTGAGTTGATGATATTATCAAATTAAATCTCTTTCAGTTTTACTACCAGTAGTATCTGCTTTTTTACAGCTGGATTCATTCGGCAGATGTTTATTAACGTGATCGAAAGTGTAAGCATCGATCGAGGACGTCAGGACGCGCTGACACACTATTCTATAACACATTGTAAACACATTGGACCCTCATATTGATCCCTCAATCTTGTGTGTCTATCTCTCGCATTCCTTGTATCATATTCTGTCTTTGAAACCACATGATGTTTAAAGATTGGATGCTCGGGAATCATTGACGTTGAAGAAAGCAAATTTCAAAGAAATGTTACAGTTATTAGATCTTGTGTAGTGGCGAATCAATACATGTATACTCATTATACTTCTTAGGTACCACCATTAAGTAAAACGGGACGGGGTGTCTGTGTTCCATCGACCATATAATCAACCGTTATAAGACTATGAAATCTAAATACTGCAATGTATATATGCGAAGGCTTTCAGAACGTTCGAAGTACACATTCTTCATGTTTAATGGGGAAAATATTCTGCAATATTTACATACAATGTGTATTTTGCAAGAAGCTCTCTGTAATGTCAGGTAAACAAATTCAAAGCAGGCCAGTTCAACATTAAATATAACATGATAGATAAAGAATGCAATCTGACATTTCATACATGTTTTTTTGGTACTAATATGACAGTCATATTGACATACCCTACATCTCTTTTATATGGCAAGAGTTCGAACTGTCATAGCAGTTTTCTTCCTTCTTCCTGATATGTTATAGCCTTGTAAAATGCATGACAGGTTATGTAAGACTGATTCCGTACAAGCTTAAGATTCACCATACCAGTTGGTGTCCAATGTTAATTCCTGGCAGTGAGAAAAAGTATAACCTCCTTAATCCGGACTTTACAGTTTCAGTATAATGATCAGTAAAACAAATGTCCTGTATAATTAATCATGGTCTGAGGTGTAATGTGTTCATTTCTGCGTTTCAAACGACTTTAGTGAATACATGGGTCCAAAATACCCCAGACTGAGGTATGTTATGTAAGATATGTTACAGTAAAACAACCTCAATATTTGAAAAAAATATAACGTGCCCGTATTTGAATATTATAAGGGTAACGCTATATTTCAAGGCATTATCATTTGCAGAAGCTCGAGGTCTTCCAGTAACTGTCCGAGGAAGGACAAAAATACACTGGTGATAAAATATTCATCCAGCGGCGACAGTGGTCAGGCTTCCGAGAAAGGCCAGGGCAGAGAAAGCTGGTCTTGATGTAATGAAATGTGTGAGTGAAACGAAACGCGTGAGAGATACGATAGGCATGCTTTTGTCTCCTTATATACATTCTTACTAGCTTCTGGAAATTTCTACTCATTGCCTTCACCAGTCTCGCGGCACAAGAACATTATAGAATGTTTCAGATCAGTCCACGGTATTCCGGAAGTTTACGCATGACACTAGCATCTAAATATATTAACTTCCTAAAAACTGCTTACATTAAACAGTACTACATTCCTGACAACGTATCTTTGTCCAAACACAACGCAATGAGCGTCTGTCGAATCCCAACAGAAACAATGTAACACACTTACAATAATACAACAATAAAATACACTGTCATATAACAATGATAACTTTTAACTATAAATAGTGTAAATGTTCGCATATTAGGTGATATATCACTGCCTTACCGGAAGTATTTGTAAGTGAACTCAAGGTCGCTGTACAGTTGACACTAGCAAAGGCCATGGAGTCTATCTTTCTCGAATATCTTAAAACAAATGCCTAAAAGGCTTATACCATTTTGGTCAGTGAATTTATTTGACGTTAAATAAACTCTGCTTAAACAAGATACTATCCGAAACATAGTGTTAGGGGGTTGCTTGGTGACCACGTATTGAGTTTCATGTGACAGAGGCGCTTGAGAGATTGAGTTTCACACTGTGGGCATTTTAGCGTTAGGGTCACTGTCCATCTGTCGACAGATCGATCAGCGGAAATTGCCATGGCGAGAACTGTTACGTTTAGAATCACATGTCCATACGTTAATGACCAGGGGGCGAAATAGACACTGTATTTGTTAGCACTGATGTGCAGGCAGGTCAGTAATGAGATCAGTCGCTGATAATTAATCATCATTTGATATTGTTTGTTTTAATGCTTGCGTGCATACAATCATATAAGCACTTAAACCAATACATGCTACGCGCGTTTGATTTTAGAAGATGTTTTGCACAACGCTCCTCACAAACAATCATTTCATTAATTTCTTCTATCTTGTAAACAAAGTTTGATTATCGTGAAGACAAGAAAGTTCAAGTGCTCAAAATAAGTTCTTGTGATATATTACCAAAATGTCACAAACATGCAAGAAGAAGTACAATTAAAATAATAAAAATCGCCCATTCCCACAGGTACTTAAATCAAGAAGGTTAAGGTTGCCACATACAACAAGTCATTACGGTAGGTAGAACATATTACTAAAGCTATCTAAGACTCGCACACGTAACTTGCAAGTACGTCTTGAAGATACCTGGTGTAATCACTGCAATTCCACAATGGTTGGCAAATGTGTTTACAAATTACTGATTTTATTTCTTGGATTTTATTTCGTTGTATATCATGTTTCACAAATGTTTTATTGTAGCCCTTCGAAATTATTTATTCATTGATTTAGGGAAAACGCACTTCTGACTGGTCAGTGAAAGTTCTATAATCTGCGATAACATACTAAACATTCAAGGAACCGTCAGCCATTGAAGTGTTGCATTAATATGAACGTCGATTCGTCGTTGTGTGAGGAATGTTTTAGGCCGTTTTCAACCACATGGTGTAGATAGTTATTGCTATGATAGAAATACTTCATTTAACATTTAATATAGTTCAGAGCTAATGGCATATTCATCTAGAGCAAATGTTTTGATCACATACAGGTATAAGTCATTCGTTATAGCAAAGAGCTGGAAAGAAATCACTCCCGGACTTGAAAAGAGCATTTTTTAAAATTATTTTACAAAGGCCGTTCAAACAGTTTTATGTCAGTGACAAAAAAACATGTCCGATGCAACCTCCAAATTGGAACTTTTAGCCATATATATCTAAAACAAATATAGCTTACGATTAACAAAAAGAGAGAGTTTGGCTACGGGCAACGCGTGATATTTATCCCCAAATACAAGTATTTCCAATGCTACTCACCATACCATTAAGTCAAATATAATTATTGTTTAAGAAGTCTTGGTCTGAAACAGCATATTTGTGAGATCATATTCTTGAAAACAAGAACTCTGAACTGAGAACTGTACACAAGAGCTAACAACATGCACAGCTTAATGGAGTCAGACAAGGAGAGTGGTGTGAGTGTTGTCTCCCTAACCTCTACCGGGAAACGACTTTGCTTGGACTGACGTTTTATTGAGTAAACATTAACACTTAATCTGCGGTAAACAGGTTGGTTGGGTTATTGCCTCCAGCCGTTTTGAAGAGGTAGGTAAAGGTTAGTCACACTGGATGGTATTTGCTAGCTAATATAGTAAATCTGTGTGTAATGTTCTTTCTGAATGACGCGATTGTCCTTGTTCCATATCTTGCCCTACCATATCTGTCAATATAAAAATGTTTCAATACATTAAACTTTATAGTATAAAAATGTCTCTATTAGCAATTTGCACGGCATCTTTATTACAGGAAGAAATATAAATAAAAGCGACAACCATTTCAATAATCATAGGACAACCATGTCCATACTGACAAGAAATACCTGCTAAAAGTCCATTGTACGATTCCTAATATATAACAAGCATGTGTTTATGAATCAAAATCAATTAGTGATGATAAAAGATTTTCACGAAGAGGTGTGTGTATCCTGCCCCACCAGTGGTACCCGTCACGAAAATGTTATACAATTGTTCACCTGACCAAACACGAGAATATATGGTACATATACAATTTAAAATAGGGAATTGCATTGATCATCATTTTGAGTGCGGGAGATATTGCTTATGAACTGTGGTTACCCTTAAGAAAACCTTCAGCAATTAACAAAGCCTAATGATACAATGTGATCGTGAAAACGTTATCACTTTGACACATTTCGAAATTATTCAGTGGATCTGACAAACATTCAATGAGTCCAATGGCATTTCCGGCCAAATGCTTGTTTTGAGGACTAGACACAGACAACTCACCTATTTAGCGTAGAGATTTGGCACCCTTCGATCGTCTTCAGCAACTTACTTTTGAGAGTACTGTTTTATTTCCAATACTTCCTGTGTTGTCAAATAATTGTATCACCTGGTTCAAGGTTATTGTTCATTTCGACCGTTTCTGCACGACAGATGCGGTTAGAGGTTAGAGTTCAGCCTTTTCTAATCCGTAAATTTGCAACTTTCAACTGCCATAAAAGTCGATGCGTGAAAGGATGAAGTGGGATATAAGTAAAGGCGTTTTGGGGCCACTGAAAAAGTCAACTAATAAAGTTGCGGAAAACTTGGTTTGAGAATTATCAAGGATGATACATTGCTGACGCCTAGTCATTTGGCTTTCTTAGACTTGCAAGTTTTGAACTTTAGATATGATCAAATAAATAAGTATAGCTAAAATCAATGAAAATGGCATTTTTTTCTAGCATCGAATCGAAATCTAAGTTTGAGCAAGTCTGTTATCGAACATGATTACTTTAATTATTGTATGTTTACTGTTCTTTGTAACAATCAAATAGTGATGATACAAAATGTTCACGAAAAGGTCAGCTTATCTCCTGCCTCAACTAGGGCACCTGTCACAAACACATGCAAAGGCAAGTCACGTGTTCACCTGAAGAAAATGTAATGTATGGTACAAGTCAAAATAGGGATTTCCATCGAAGATCATTTTTGTCACAGAAGCGTCATTTTTTGGAAATGTCCTCCACGCGTCCACCATAAAAAACGTTTTGAAAGATTCACTGAAGCCTCGAGTGTTGCAACCTTGATCACGTATGAAGCTCTTTCATATGACCGAAGATTACTGATGAGTGAATATAATTTAAGCCTTATCATGGTTTCCTGCTGTTTCAGTTGGAATAACAGTCATAATGCGGATCGTTATAAGTGTGATTGGCAGTGTGATGATCGATTCAGAACGTCGGGTCACGATGACACAGTTTTCAAACTACAGGAGTCGATCTGTCCAAAATGTACAGTCTTCTCTTGTGTGGCGCCTGCCACAACAAAGACGCGTCCTAGGGCTTTGTGTTGTCTCTGAATCCAAGCAAGATAATAAGATCGGGTGCACTATGCTTCAAGACGTTGATAATAAAAAACCCTCGGAGAACATCTCAAAGATAAAAAGGCATATTCTTGTGTAATACCAAATCAATAAACATTCATGTTATGCTTGCAATGTTTACCCATTAAGCAAATCATGACGTGATTTTTATATTCTATTGATCATATGATCAACCGTTAGAAGCCTATAACTGATAAATATTGTAATGTAATGCGACGGTTTTAGAAGGTTCACATGGAACATTTAAAACACACATCCTTCATCCTGTTGACACACATGTCTATTTAGGAATTTGTTTTCTGGTGGGCAAACAAAGCATGTCAGTTCAACATAAGAGCGGTATCAACATGACACACATTTGCCAAATTGACAAGAAAGCAAACATGATGTGTCTGGTGTAACTGACATATTAATGACGTGACTAACATTTCAGATCACACGATCTCAAAATATTATAAAGATGTAGTTTGGAGAAATTTCTAGGATTGATAAATAATTTACTTTAATATTAGGAATGTCGATGCTTACTGACAATATTGAAACTGAAGTAATGAAAGCTACCTATAGAGTTCCTGATGTAATACGAAACTTTTAAGTGGTGTCAATATGTTTATATGATATATTTTATGTTCAATGTTGCTTGAGATTTATTCCTTTTTTGTTGTTGGAAATATTGATTCTAACATTGCAGCAAGAAGAAACCTCTTTAATCCAAACCACATCGTATCCAATATTAACATCAAATTAGCAAATTTCCGCATGTATGAAACATTGAATCATAGCAATGTAAATCAAATACAATCTTTCAACGTCTTTCGGTATGACGCGGCTTGGGGATCCAACAACCGACCTTTAGTTCTCCGTGCAGACACACTGTCAACCACACTCCGGAGGAGGTCGTACGGGGATTATGTATAATTATGTTTGGAATAATGGACATTGGACGACTAGTAACACCAGCCATTGTAATAGGTTAAAAGTCACAGCCGTAGGGTACTGGTACCAGTGTCTACCTCAAATGAAATGAAAAACACCCAAATGGAAGCAACAAGTTTCTGAAGCTACATCTTGTTAACGACTTAAAACAATCAATGTCATTATATAATTGGCAACAGCAGAGCTTGTAGCACCCTTCGTGTGTGAAGGTCAAAGTAATTGTGTAACTTGTAGTTGAAAACAACCACACGACAATCAAGTTCAAGAAGAGTTCTATCTAATGTTATAACAATAGAGAATCACGTGTCAACGTGTCTGGATGTATAAACTAGTGAAAACAACCACACGACAATCAAGTTCAAGAAGAGTTCTATCTAATGTTATAACAATAGAGAATCACGTGTCAACGTGTCTGGATGTATAAACTAGTGAAAACAACCACACGACAATCAAGTTCAAGAAGAGTTCTATCTAATGTTATAACAATGGAGAATCACGTGTCAACGTGTCTGGATGTATAAACTAGTTAAACATATGTATTATTCTAGTGGCTGCTTGGTTACGGCAAGGTGTGTATCATATAACAGTATTGTTTGGGTAGTTGCTTGGTTACAACAAGATTTGCGTCGTATAACAGATCACAGAGAACCGGGCAGGAAGACATATATGTATACGCTTGAAGAAGAAATACATTTTTCTTCAAGACAAATGGTCGAAATACTAGTGATATTTGAAGTGAATATTACCAACATACACTTAACGTAAATACAATATTAACATTAAAAGTTCGGGACACTTCACCCCAGTTCCTTATACATGTATATAACGTTAAAATGACCCTTGTGTGACAAACTTATAATTGCGATAGAAAATACACAGCTACAAATGACATCATAAGTTTGTAAATAAACCAAAAGTTTGTAACTAACGCTTGATGGCAGTTAATGGCTAAATAATCTCAAAGTGGGAATGTCCAAATGTATAGCATGGTGCATCAAATGAAAGTTAACATAACACAAAATTCAGACACACATAGTTTATCCAAACTTATGTGTTTAGCGTCATTACATCAATAAAGGCGAGTACGGGTAGGTGAACTAACATATAACTGCGAAAAATTCATCAAGTGCACATGTTTTTGTCATTGTCATAGAAAATCGATCCAAACCAAAAAGTGGAAGCCATAGGCTGACAATCGTGTATCCTAATCCTACTGGTGAGTTTACTAATCAATAAGGATGTGTCTAATGAGCGTTTTGTTGTAGGTAATCAGAGTAGCGTGTTGCTTGCTTACAGTTGCGTTTCACTTACTTACAACATAAGCCAAAAAACCCCGTTTCGATAACCATAACAAATCGCGACACAAAGCAGAGCCCCTTGTACGATTCCGACATTATCACAAACAGGTGTTTATGAATCACTATTAAATAGTGATGACACCAGGTGTTAGCGAAAAGGTACCTTGCCCTCGCGATTCTTATACGATGTCCATGTTAGTTATGGCAATATACGGTTTTTAGAATTAAAGAGGATGTAATAATTCCCAGATTGTATCGGTGGGCATCACCTTTTCCACCAGTGGCACATGTCATTGTCTATAGAGGAACGGGGGTAGAAACGTTTTGTTTGTGTACCGCACTCAACAATATTCCAGCTACATGACGGCGGTCTGTGAATAATTGAGTCTAGACCACACAATCCAGTGATTGACAACATGAGCATCGATCCACGCAATTGGGATACGATGACATGAATCAACCAACCCGATCCCGTTAGTCGCCTTTAACGACAAGCATAGTCGTCTTTTACGACAAGAATGGGTTGCTGAAGACCTATTCTACCCCGGATCTTCACGGTTCGGTTAGAAACGTAACAGGCGTGTAATTCTCCACCGAGAGGGCGATGCGGTGACGCTTTCAATAGACTATCTGTTATGTCATGAAGTGAGTGCTGAAAGACCAAGAATTGTAACAAACGAATCTTGGAAGTGCAAATTGACGGCTGAGGTGTACACGTCGAGGAATAACAATACTACTATCAATAGATAAACTGTAAACTTTTAAAAGCATTATGATAATTTATCGAGATTGACATTTATCATGGATTACTCCTCAGAACGACGTCCGTTTCCATTTGTCGGGCAGGACATAATTATCCGTGTTTTGCAATTTGATACTTCAATCAGTCGTACACGTACCAGGCGTTCCAGTAGTTATCATAATGTGGATTTTTTGTACACAGGTATTAAGTTAACAGAACAATACTAACTTAGATGTCAATGATGTATTAAAACTTGTTTTAACGATCGCGCAAGGGAAGGATTCTTTACCCGACCATTGTATGTTAGTACCTTGTCTTTTGTGATAAATATGTCATGCAATTATGGATAACTCTGACATCAAAGAATACGCTATATATCATTGGAATACTAATAAGATGAGGTCAAGTCAGGTCAGGTCAGAAAAGGTTTCTTTACTCGACCATTGTACGTTATTGACACGTCGTTTATAATCAATATGCAGTACAATTATGGATAACTCTGACATCAAAGAATGTCTCAGACGCTATGTATCATTGGAAAACTAGTAAGATGGGGCCAGGTGAAACGGGGTCCTCTGGCGTTGACATCTTATATAAACTAGAACTGGGTCGATTCTTCTTGTGGACTGAAGTCCCCGAGTTCCACCATAAGCTCAGTAGCATTTACCAATCATGCTGAGTCAACAACAAATGACTGCCTCTTAATTTGGTGCAACTCGAACTTATTTTCTTTAAAGCAGCAGAATCTCCGCACTTTTTCACAGCAGATGTCAGAAATGCGTTATCGTGTCACTGGATTTTTCGTTCATCGATCACTTGATTGCCAAGTTTGTTTAGATGTTGACGTCACATATGTCAAGAGTACTGCTGTGCGGTATCAGGTAGCAAACACGTTTTTATTCAAATGGTGTGCGTTGCTTTTTAGAGTCAGTGGAATCTGTTTCATTGGAAAACCGTGACGTTGATGTTATATTGAACATTGCCTATGGCAGTTTGACATGTAAGATCCCTTATTTTAACGACTTTCAGTACGACTGAGCAGGGGATCGAACAAACGACATCCCATTTTCTGGGCAGACTTTCCAGCCCCTAGACCACGAAGGTAGTCAAAAACTAAGAAAACGAGGTAATGCTGCCTCATCGTAAACTCATTATTTAATAATTTTCACCGAGACAGCTGAACCAATGGAATAAATAAAACCATCAAGCTCCTAAAAGAGCGTTGGCAAAATCTAGAATTACTCTGATTATGAATCATGAGATAATGTTTCCAGTTTCGAGCACAGTGAGAGAAAATCATTGTGACACTGTTGCCAATGCTTCACCTGTGACATACACGTTCATTACCCAATTAACCTTTTGCAACTCCTTGAAAGCCTTTTGGAGGAAAGAATGCACTTGGAAATTGGGTGTTCAGTAGATTTGAACGTATGATTAGTTGAACTTTTTTCATCCATCCGCATCTTACTTGGGACAGAACATATTTGTGAATATGGAAATCAATTGGTTGAGCAATTCATCATATTCCAAGCCTACAATATCGTACGTAGCACTCTCCGGTGTAGCCATGTTTATTTAAGCTTAATCCAAACAGCATCGATACTAGTTAAAGTCACTGTGCTGAAACCTTCTCTTCTTGACTAATAGCAAAACTTTATGACCCAACAGTTCTTTTTATGTGTGTTTCTAAAGATGGATCTATTTAGTCAGTGCTTAGCCAAATGGTTGGCATGACAGAGGCAGTGTGCATGCTCTTCATTTCTAGCCATCGTCCTTGCTTGTCAAGCACCGACCTCCATGATATGAACCATTTCTGAGTAGATAGCTTAACGAGGCGTGATGGACATCGTGTCAGATGTTGCGCAAGCAACGACAAGAGCGTCTGGCAGAGCATTATTTCTTGTAATAAGCGGCTGTCCTGGTAGACACACACTTAATTGTCATGTGTTTACCCTGATATCTGCTCGAGGTTTTATGGTGATGTTGTCATCCTGGACAGTTAAACTCCTCTGTTGGTTTCATTGGTGTGAGAAAGCTTGATCAGTGAATCTATCAATATATTTCACTTCAAACGTTCGGTTTTCTCAACACGATGTTGTAGAATTATGTTTAAGAGTGTCTGGGGACATTTTTTATTCTAAGTGTTCTTGAACTTGGCACGAAACTCATGGGGAAATTGGGGAAGAGGCTTTCACATCCACAATACCACCGATGTCCCGGATTTGGCTCTGTAGTAGAGGCATGCTACTGTTTAAGCATCGGATTTAAGAGAATCAAAACACGACCTCAGATCTATGGAAAAGGATTCTGACCTTTACTTTATGGAACGGTGCTAAGGCCACATTCCGTTTTATTCGATAAATATTGACTTCTAGCTTACACTCACAAATAGCATTAAGTTATTGTGGCAAGACTTTGTTTAGAGTTTATGTGGATGGTAAGAATAAATAAATCCTTAGCCATACCATCTACCATGTCCGAGGATTACAGGATACAGACCTACTGAAACGTTAAGACATTTAAATTATATAATATAGAATAATTGTCAGGTAATGTGGCGTAAAGAGCAGTTTTTATATCTCAGATTGCCCGTGTTCCCATGTATTACTTGTAACATGTGAGATTTAACAATGTTCTGCAATATTTCACAGGTAATAAACAACATGACATGCATGGTAGCCACTTACGAATAAAATTATTTCGGTGAGAGGGCACATCTGTGATGATGGACAGGAAAGTGTTGACGTCTAATGGAAAATACGTCGATCTGGGAACAACGCAGGAACAATGAGGCCACACCAAGATTTTTCAAATTTCATCATTATGCTTGACATGCCCATCCCATTTGTACAGCCGCAGTCTGAACGACTAGGAGTGAATCTTGGGTGGATTGGCTGGTTGTTTCTCAATGGATTACTCATCCACAATTGTGTTCTGCTCAACGATCTGCCACATGAAAGTGAATCGTTTTATTCGATAAATATTGACTTCTAGCTTACACACACAAATATCTTTAAGTTATTGTCGCAAGACTTTGTTTAGAGTGTAGTCGGATGGTAAGAATAGATAAATCCCTGGCAGTTGTATTCACTGGTATGTGTGCTTAGAAAGGATATATGTAAATCGAAATTATATAAATTGTCAAATGCTGTATTCCAAAAGTATTCATAAAAGTTGTTGGTATCATTCAAGATGGTGGTATTAATGGATGTTCTTAAACCACTCCTTTAACTGCAAAAATGTGGTCTGTGGTCTGAATGGAAAAACTATGCCATCGGTTTCACTGACTCATTCCAATATCCTAGTGTATAAATAACTGCAAAACCTGTTGTAAACTTACGTGTACACATAACGTTTTATAATATTTTCCTTGTGCAATTTACTTATATAGTGTCTATTATGTTTGAATAAAGATTTGTATTAGTATTTGTGGACAGCCTTTGTGCTCTAGTGGTAGAGCATCTGCTCACAGAGCGGAAGGTCGTGGGTTCAATCCCTCGTCATACCAAAAGAGGTTAAAATATGGTACTGGTTGGTACCCTGACTAGCGCTTGACATTAAGGGTCTAAAACAATGACTCTCCTGGACGGAGTCAGTATACTGTGTGTGTCTGAGTGGGATATTCATGTTAAACTCCGGCATGGTACTTCAGTGTCCGGCATAAGTCCGAACTTGTACAAGCAGCCAAATACACACACCGCCACATAAGTGCATTAATCTTGATCGCGATGTTAAACCCCATTTCACTTCACCTCATCTAGTAGCATTTGTGTTTTGTCATCAGCGGACGTATTTTTTTTTAATGTCAGCGGTATAACACACATGCAGGAAACCAACTGTTAGTGAGACATACCATCTAAAATCCCCGAGGAGAACGGGTTAGCGACCTACTGAAACGTTAAGACATTTAAATTATGTAATATAGAACAATAATTGGCAGGTATTGTGGCGTAAAGAGCAGTTTTTATATCTCAGATTGCCCGTGTTCCCATGTATTACTTGTAACATGTGGGATTTAACAATGTTCTGCAATATTTCACAGGTAATAAACAACATGACATGCATGGTAGCCACTTACGAATAAAATTATTGCGGTGAGAGGGCACATCTGTGATGATGGACAGGAAAGTGTTGACGTCTAATGGAAAATACGTCGATCCTGGAACAACGCAGAAACAATGAGGCCACACCAAGATTTTTCAAATTTCATAATTTATGCGTGACATGCCCATCCCATTTGTACAGCCGCAGTCTGAACGACTAGGAGTGAATCTTGGGTGGATTGGCTGGTTGTTTCTCAATGGATTACTCATCCACAATTGTGTTCCGCTCCACAATCTGCCAGATGAGAGTGAACATGAAAACTTTTGAAAGATTACTTCATCTTCGTTTTGTTTGCAGGAACTAATTTGTTACAGAAGCTACTGGGAAAAAATAATACTTACCTGAAACTTCTAAGAAATGTTCGTGGTGGCAAATCTGTGTATAACCTTCATCTTCACACACGGTGTTCATTGCCGTAAGTGCAAGATATGCTCATCCGTTTAGCAACAACTGATGTACAGTCCATATGAGCTGGATGCCAATATGGAAATGACATCAATCAAATGTTTGGAGTAGAGCGAGTGAGTGATTAGTATTTCAGTTCTAACAGTGCATGCCAGCTGATTGTGGGAGGACCCTGTGGGGATTCCAGTTGAGAATAAGTCTCAAACAACCTTGCTTGTTATAAGACTTAATTGATCGGGTGGCCAGGTTGATGAATTGGTTACTTGCGTGTTATTAAACGCGTGGGACATTGATGAGCGCCTTTTTATGCAAATAGTGTGAGTGGTGGGTGCTACCTGTATGGCAAAACACCTGGTTTCATCACTGATTTTCAGGTATCAATTCATACAATTTTCACCGCTATTTTGCTATTAACGTCAAATGGAATTTGTTTCGCCGGATAATCGAGATTGGTTAATAAATGTATATACAAATCATTGTTTTGTATGTAATCTTAATGGATTTTCTGGG
This sequence comes from Haliotis cracherodii, assembly GCF_022045235.1. Taxonomy (NCBI): domain Eukaryota; kingdom Metazoa; phylum Mollusca; class Gastropoda; order Lepetellida; family Haliotidae; genus Haliotis; species Haliotis cracherodii. Next base: position 55,971,729 of record NW_027266341.1, read on the forward strand.
TCAGAGTCGATTATTTAGAAGCCGCCATGATTCAACTGAAATAGCGTATACTGCGGCGTTAAGTAACAAACTACAAATACACGGAAATGATTAATATTGTAAGCAAGAAGGGATATGATTCACTAGATTCAATTTATGACACATATATTATGTTACTCCCGACGCCATTACGTCAAATGCAAATCCATACAAAGAAATATTGGGGCAACAACGTATTTTCCAGTTGACATCGACACGTCATCTGAAATATGATTATTTAGTTTAGCTAGATTGTTGCTCCAAGACGTTATCAAAATGGTGCATGAATCATCCTCTGACAATATTAAATTGGGCTTCGGGTGCCATAGAATATGAACTGTCGTTTATTGCAGTTATGTAATCGTTTATATCATAATGATAAACAGAAATTTGGGAACTATTCATGGATATCAGACAATCATGAAATGAGCGTGAATGGCAATTTCAACCATATTCTGAATCTGAAGACTACATGGTATCACAACCGATTCAACTACTTGCCACACTTTAATGCCATCAGTCATATACTACGAGAGTTAGATATTTCCAATACTTTCTCTTCCGTCGAGATTTCTCTCTCGCTCCTATGGGCATAGCAAGATATGCTCAACCAATTTTGTGAATTTGTAGTGTCACACTTATTCATAAGTTTCCGATGTCAATAATGTGTCGATTCCATTTTCTGTATGACCATTTCATTTAATACTGCATTGATTCGAGTATGCACTGAGGCAGTGTTGTAGATCGATGCTCATGATATTAATAACTGGATTGTCTGATCCAGATTTGATTATTTACAGACCGCCGTCATATAACTGGAATATTGCTGAGTGCGGCGTTAAACAACAAACAAACAACATGAGAATGAATGCATTTACAGAAGTACGGACTACATTCTGATTGGACAATATAAGCAATGAACATGAATAAATTGACTTTACGTGATTGACATTTATGCCAACCAACCAACCAACCCTCTATAAGGAGTTGGAAACATTCGTTGTACCCTTCAAAATAACATTCTTAAACATAATTGTGTGATGAAGTAAGAATGGGGTTTCAACATTGTCATCGAATTTGTTTGATTATTCCACATCTCCATTAACAATTTTGAAATTATGAAATTAATCAATATTTACCAATTGAAATACAAATACGTATAAGTGCAATGCAAGAAAATAACCATCCTAGATTTTTTACCGAAACAGATTTCATTTGGCGCGAAGCGCAAAACAGTTGTGAAAATGATATGAATGGACCCCTGAAAATCAGTGATGACACCAGGTGTTCGCGGAAAGGGTAAGCATGTCCTGCCCTACCGGTAGCACCTGCCATTCAGGCAATTCGCATATAAAAAGTAAGTATTTATTGTCTGACATGTCCATTGTCGGATGTACTCGCAGCGACAAAATGAAACAAGGTAACAATTCGGATGCAGCTCGGCCAAATCCAGCTGTTTTTTTCAATTGGGGAAAAGGACCCAGGCCGCAGAGGTCTACAAGCACAGATATGGATACTGATCCCGCTCAGCTAGGGTCGGTAAATTATTTCGCAATTTATATCTCCAAAGTTTCCCAAAGTTGTAAAATGTCCACGCCCCAGTTAGCCACTGATTTTATTATGAGGAACACAACGTTTCGGAGTATATGCTTACTCCTTCATCAGGTGAATTCATAGAGGAAACGTTGTGTTCCTCATAATAACGAAGTTGACATCCATATATTTTCTTCCTTGTGTGAATCACTTCTAAATGCTTTCAAAGACATAAGACATTTAGACAAGAAGAATTCATCCCAATTGGCACCAATTGTGTTCCCCTCTTTGCTGATCTGTTGTCTATAAACAAGAATAACAACTTCAAGTATATCGATGATCTGATATCGTTCGATAATGGTCACATGGCCAAACCCTTCCCCTGTGGTAGAGTGTTGAACGACCAAGGATTTTGACAAAAGAATATGTGAATTCAGATCACGACGCTAAGGTGTATAGGTCGAGGAGTAAAAATACTGCTACCAATAGATAAACTATGAACTTTTAAAACCATTATGATCCTTTAACGAGATTGACATTTATCGTAGATTAAATGATTAAAGAAGCAACGTCCGTTTCTACTTGTAGGGCAGGACATAATTATCCGTGTTTTTCAATTCTATACTTCAATCCATCGTACACGTATCACCCGTTCCCGTAATTATGTAGAAATAGTTATTATAATGTTGATATTCTAAACACAGGTATTATCCCCAAATCAATTCCATCTGAACTATCTGAAGAAGTAAACAGAACAATACTTAAATTTAAACATGTATTAAAGATTTTTTTCACGATCTTTACTCGATCTTTACTCGACCATTGTACGTTATTGCCACGTCATTTATAATCAATATGCAGTACAATTATGGATAACTCTGACATCAAAGAATGTCTCAGACGCTATGTATCATTGGAAAACTAGTAAGATGGGGTCAGGTGAAACGGGGTCCTCTTGCGTTGACATCTTATATTTACTTGAACTTGGTCGATAATTCTTCTGGTGGACTGAAGTCCCCGAGTTCCATCATAAGCTCAGTAGCATTCACCAATCATGCTGAGTCAACAACAAAAGACTGTCTCTTAATATTGTGCAACGTGAACATATTTCCTTAAACTCTTTTTTACTTATAATCACTTGTACACAGCAGGTGTAAGTAAATGCGTCATCGTGTCACTTTTTTGTTTGTTCATAGATCACTGGATTGCCTAGTTTGTTTACATGCTTTCGTCAAATATGTCAAGAGTACTGCTGTGCGGCATCAGGTAACAAACACTTTTTTTATACAAATTATGTGCGTTGCCTTTTACAGTCTATGGAATCTGTTTCATTGGATAAGCGAGATTGTTATTATGAGGATGTTATACATACTATATTAGTATATTGCCTATAGCAGTTTGAAATGAATACACCGCTCTTGCCACTAGATAAGGTTACCTCGAAAACTCATATTTTTCAATCTGAATCATATAATAATTATATACAGCTAAAATAATCGAACAAATAAATAATAAAACTCCTTAAAGAGCTTTTGGTTGGTTGGTTGGATTGTTGTTTAACGCCGCACTCAGCAATATCCCAGCTATATGACGGCGGTCTGTAAATAATCGAGTCTGGACCAGACAATCCAGTGATTGATATCATGAGCATCGATCCACGCAATTGGGATCGATGACATCCATCAACCAAGTCAGCGAGCCTGACCACCCGATCCCGTTAGTCGCCTTTTACGGCAAGCATAGTCGCCTTTTACGGCAAGCATGGGTTGCTGAAGACCTATTCTCTCCCGGAATCTTCACGGGTTTAAAGAGCTTTGGGATTGCATTTTAAAGAGCTTTGGCAAAATCTAGAATGCAATTGACTCTGATTATGAATTATGACATAATGTTTCCAGTTTTGAGCATATTTATTGAGTGAGAGAATGTCATGACATTTTCTGTAGCGTTCATTACCCAATCAATAACCGTGCTGAGGAAACAAATGAATACACTTGGAAATTGGGTGTTCAGTAGATTTGAACGTATGTGTAATTGAAATCAATTGGTTGAGCGAGATTCATCATATTCCAAGTCTACAATATCGTAGCACTCTCTGAGGTAGCCGTGTTTTTATTATCTTAATCCAAACAGCATCGAAACTAGTCAAAGTCACTGTGCTAAAACCCGCTGTTGCTGACTAATAACAAAACTTTATGACCCAACAATTCTATTTATGTGTGTTTCTATAGATGGATCTATTTGGCCAGTTTTTAGTCAAATGGTTGGCATGACTGAGGCAGTGTGCATGCTCTTCATTTCTAGCCATCGTCCTTGCTTGTCAAGCACCGACCTCCATGATATGAACCATTTCTGAGTAGATAGCTTAACGAGGCGTGATGGACATCGTGTCAGATGTTGCGCAAGCAACGACAAGAGCGTCTGGCAGAGCATTATTTCTTGTAATAAGCGGCTGTCCTGGTAGACACACACTTAATTGTCATGTGTTTACCCTGATATCTGCTCGAGGTTTTATGGTGATGTTGTCATCCTGGACAGTTAAACTCCTCTGTTGGTTTCATTGGTGTGAGAAAGCTTGATCAGTGAATCTATCAACATTTTCCACTTCAAACGTTCGGTTTTCTCAACACGATGTTGTAGAATTATATTTAAGAGTGTCTGGGGACATTTTTTATTCTAAGTGTTCTTGAACTTGGCACGAAACTCATGGTGAGATGGGGGGAGAGGCTGTGACATCCACAATAACACTGATGTCCCGGATTTGGCCCTATAGTAGAGGCATGCTACTGTTTAAGCATCGGATTTACGAGAATCAAAACACGACCTCAGATCTGTGGAAAGGATTCTGACCTTTACTTTATGGAACGGTGCTAAGGCCACATTCCGTTTTATTCGATAAATATTGACTTCTAGCTTACACTCACAAATAGCATTAAGTTATTGTGGCAAGACTTTGTTTAGAGTGTATGTGGATGGTAAGAATAAATAAATCCTTGGCCATACCATCTACCATGTCCGAGGATTACAGGATACAGACCTACTGAAACGTTAAGACATTTAAATTATATAATATAGAACAATAATTGTCAGGTAATGTGGCGTAAAGAGCAGTTTTTATATCTCAGATTGCCCGTGTTCCCATGTATTACTTGTAACATGTGAGATTTAACAATGTTCTGCAATATTTCACAGGTAATAAACAACATGACACGCATGGTAGCCACTTACGAATAAAATTATTGCGGTGAGAGGGCACATCTGTGATGATGGACAGGAAAGTGTTGACGTCTAATGGAAAATAAGTCGATCTAGGAACAACGCAGGAACAATGAGGCCACACCAAGATTTTTCAAATTTCATCATTTATGCTTGACATGCCCATCCCATTTGTACAGCCGCAGTCTGAACGACTAGGAGTGAATCTTGGGTGGATTGGCTGGTTGTTTCTCAATGGATTACTCATCCACAATTGTGTTCTGCCCCACGATCTGCCACATGAGAGTGAACATGAAAACTTTTGAAAGATTACTTCATCTTCGTTTTGTTTGCAGGAACTAATTTGTTACAAAAGCTACTGGGAAAAATAATACTTACCTATAACATCTGAGAAGGGTCCGTGGTGGCAAATCTATGTAAAACCTTCATCTTCACACTCGAAGTTCAATGCCGTAAGTGGAAGAAATGCTCATCCGTTTAGCAACAACTGATGTACAGTTCATATGAGTTGGATGCCAATACAGAAATGACATCAATCAAATGTTTTTTTCAGTTCTAACAGTGCATGCCAGCTGATTGTGGGAGGATCCTGTGGGGATTCCAGTTTAGAATAAGTCTCAAACAACCTTGCTTGTTATAAGACTTAATTGATCGGGTGGTCAGGTCGGTGAATTGGTTACTTGCGTGTCATTAAAACCCTATTCACGAGGGACGTTCCTCAATGCCTTTTCATGCAAATTTCAGTAGTTGGTGGTACCTGTAGGGCAAGACCTGCTTCCAGCAGCTTCAGCCTTAGTGTCTACAGTTCACAATTTGGAGGTTGAGCAATTTCTTTCCACGTGGATTTCAAATTCCTGCTGTAAAGTATTTTGCTCAGGGTAACAACACTGACATCAGTAAAACTTTCAAATGTTTTATGGAAAAGGTGTCCAAATCTGACACATATGTGACCAAAATGATGTCCGATGCAATTCCTAAATTTCAGTAGTACCATAATGTTTCCTTTTTTCATTCAGGTGAACACTTGACCTGCCCTTGCGTGTGTTTGTGACGGTGTCATCGGTTAGAAAGGATAAGGTCAGCTTTCAAGAACACTTGGTATCATCACTATTTGATACTGCTTCATGAGTATCTGCTTAGGATATAGTTGGAATCATACAACCTCTCAATGTGATCAATGAAAGGGTTTTTAATTGTGGCTTGTGTTTATTGAGATGGCGGAACATACTCGGACAGTATCCTGCATCCGAAACTCAAATAATTGATTTTCGTCTCATTAATATCCCTTGAAACATCACATGTATTTTCATATTTAAACAACACTGCTAATCTGAATCGTGTTAGAGTTTTCTGTAAAAACGATAATCCTATAAATGGTTCTGTCACGGTGATTTTACGAGAAATGGACGTATTTGAAATGACATGATGATATCAACGAGGCACCGATTAGATTGACTATTGATTATGTTATACGGATGAATACATATGCTCAGGTGACCATCTTGACGATTTATAATTGTTCCTCATAAACAACACTAACACAGTTATTTCATGGCAAACTACTGATCTGTTGAGGTTAATGAAGATCAGTATTGATATGATAATTTAAACATCAATCAGGACGTACATACATAAGTCGAATGACAAGAACGTAGCCATCCTGGTTACCCAGTCCTCATTTTGCGATGCCTCTTACGACAATGACGTGGCTCAGGTGCTGTATTTCGCTCCTGAATCCACACGGGGTTTGATTTGGCTGCACTGTACTTTTTGACGTTGACAAAATCAAATCACCATATATCTGTTATGAGTTGAGGGGCAAGAGAAAGTATACCCTGTTTTTATGTAATTGAAAACTAGTGTTATTAAATTTCAGCCATCACTCATTACTGCAATAGCTTGTAAAAAATAATCTGTGGGTGGGTAATGTTGTGTAACAATATGTTGGTTCAATGAAGACTGGGACAAGAAAGGAATTTTCAACCAATGTTTCAAATGTGGTAAATTTGCGCCAAAAAAAATTCTGTTATTTTAAACATAAGATGTCTAAGATACAGTCAGCAGCTGTGTATTGTGCAATTAATGTTTAAACGTTTAAAACAAAAATCATATTTAAAAAAATAGAACCATCTAGATGTATTCTTTAAATATTGAAATAGCGATAGTATAGTTATTCTTTTTGGATATAATATCGCGAGAATTAAGGTATTTTCAGTTTGAAAATCAAACATATGATATATTCAACGGCGAGGTATAGTTTCCTTTGCTCCTCAGTTGATAAAACGGCTGCATCTTGTGTATTGCCAAATTAATATACATTCACTTTAATTACCTGATTTTACATCAATAAGTAAAATCATCTCATGTAATCAAACGTTAGTGAGTGAGTGAGTGAGTTAAAATTTTAAGTCACATCGGCAATATTTCAGCCGTATCGTGACTATCAAAAGTTAAATATAATACATATAATGAAACGTATGTAAAAACCTGCCAACGAGGGACAGTAAAACAACTAGACGTATCACAGCAATACAATTTAAAACTAGTATGTAATAATAAAATCAATAGCACTATACATATACATTACATTTTAAAAACAGGCTATATAATCAAACGTTAAAAGCTATTAGCATCTCAATATTGTTACGAATGTATATATACGTAAACTTTCAGAAAATTTAATGGGGACGTTCAAAGTTCTATTCCTCCATCTGTGCTCTCTCTCAAGAAAATGTTCTGCACTGTGTGCATTAATGTCCGTGAAAGAAACTTGTGAAATGTCAGTGTCGGTTTAGTATGGCAACGGTATGGACATGCCAATTGTTTATGAGCTAATGTGAAGTAAATATAGAATGCAGTCTAATAATATTAGCTCACCAAACTTAAAGTGGATATACCAGGTGTGTGTGTGTGTGTGTGTGTGTGTGTGTGTGTGTGTGTGTTGTTATGAGCTCTCTCAGCACTTTACATGACGGCGGAATGTAAGAAAATCAATTCTGGACCAGAAACTGACAATGTGATTGATATTGTGAGCAACGGCCCAGACCATCCGCGTACGATGTCACGCATTCAAAACAAGTAACCTGGTCATACGACCGGCATAAGTTGCTGAGGAGTCATTCTAACCCGGCATCCCCACTGGGTCGGAAATTGGTGTTCAGTAGTATAAATTGTACGCCTATCACTCCTCTTTCTGTCCATGTTCGTATCAATGCATAAGTAGAGAAGGTAATAAAAAGTAATGTTATATCCAGCTTTAGATGCCCACCTGTTAACTGACCATGAGGCGAAATGAACCATGTATTAAGTCTGCAATAGTTACCATGATGTCCAGTGTCTGCAATAGTTACCATACATGTACAGTGTCTGCAATGTTTACCATACATGTACAGTGTCTTCAATAGTCAACATACATGTCCAGTGTCTGTAATAGTTACCATACATGTGCAGTGTCTGCAATAGTTACCATACATGTACAGTGTCTGCAATGGTTACCATATATGTGCAGTGTCTGCAATAGTTACCATACATGTACAGTGTCTGCAATGGTTACCATACATGTACAATGTCTTCAATAGTCAACATACATGTCCAATGTCTGCAATAGTTACCATACATGCCCAGTGTCTGCAATAGTTACCATTCATGTGCAGTGTCTGCAATGATTACCACGCCTGTGCAGTTCGGTTTTGAATGTAGAGGTCCGTCATAGGCGCGATGACATCATTTCAATACCTTTTTATTATGACTGTCTATCATGTCAATGATAGGTTTTAATGATGGCGTGCAGACCATTATGTCAACACCTTAAGCGATAACACTCGTTTGATTTAAGTACAAATGTGTTTGCACAAGGGTCCTCGCAAGCCGGATCGGCTTCATCATTTATGTCAAATCAATACGTCTTAAGAAAATCGAAGCGTATGGGCGTACCAAGCCTATCAAGGCGTTTAAAAACTCATACTTTAGCAAGATGCTTGTGATATGTGAAGAGTGCATCATTTAGAGGCACATAACAAAAGCTAAAGTTGAAATTACCGTATAAGGTATTCACATCCACTTGTATAACATGATTTGTCGTTGGTAACAACATTCGCATGATCGCCATTTGCGTTACTCGTTTCAGAACACCAAATGTCATTAGTGTTTTTTTATCATAGATTTCATTACTTTGTTGTTTTTTTTGTCTGGACTCAGTTGCATTTATATGTTATATAGTACTGTTAATGTAACACTTAGAATGCCTTCTTAGGATCATTTCAAAGTAATACAATGCCTCTGACGGGGAGGGCGGGGGCAATTCAGTTAAAACCACGAGCAAAAGTACTGTGCCGAAATACAAAGGATTGAAATCAGATAAACTCGGATTTATGATCACCACCAGCACACCCTGGATGTTAAATTAAACAACTTCACAGCAATTTATGGCTGATAAGTTACAATATTGTCCTCCACGTGAACTTCATGTGTGCTGTATTTATTTTGAAAAAAAACCCCATATATATGAAACAGTTTTGGAAATTCTCTGTAATTAATCAATATTTAGTTTTATATTAATCCATGATACCGAGGCATGTTCTACCTGTAGGGCAGGACATAGTTATCAACCAATGACTTGTGGTACTAAATTAAAAGGAATAGGAACCGCTTCATATTTTCTATTGCATGGATCGGATCACTGGACATATTCTGGATGTTCTGAAGGACAGTTTGTGGTGGATCAGAAACAACAACAAGTACTCTGTCACAAACAAATAACACAGACCACCACCCTCCCAAGTCTGTCCGTAACTATGCTTTATGATTCAAAAGTCTTTTTATGCCCGTTTCTGAAAACGGGTTTTTCGTCCAGTGTTTAGTCAAAAGGTTGGCGTAACTGAAGATATGTGCATGCTCTTCATTCCTCACATTGGTCCTTGTTTGCATTTATTTGTCAAACACCGACCTCCATGACATGATTCACTTCTGAGTAGAAGACTTAACGAGGCGTGATGGACATCGTGTCACATGTGTTACCAACGACGTTGACGTCCGACAGATCATTAAACTATGTCATTGAGGCCAACAATTAATTGACATGGGTTTATCCTGATGTCTGCTCGAAGCTATGTGGTGACGTTGTCATCTCGTGACAGCACTTTTGGTTCGAGTGGTGTTAAGAACCTGATCAGTGAATCTTTTAACATTCCCAACTTCAAAAGGTTCTGTTTAATGGCACGATTTTATGAAATTAGGTCTTAGAGTTTCCTTTGCTAAAACGTTTATCAGAGATGATTGATACTTACTCTCATTGAACTAAGCATGAGTGACAGTGAGATGAGAAGAATCTACAACATCCATAATACCGCTGATGGTTCTGTGGTGGCATAATATATTGACAGCATAGGATTAAAGAAAATTGAAATAAAACTTCAGCACAAGGGTTTCTGACCTTTGCATTTCTGAAAGGCGAAACAGTTCAATTCAATAACAATTATTACTTTTTTGTTTGCAGCCACTGATACCTTTACGTAATTGTTGATATATGTTTAGATCATGTGAGCTGTTGTGATTTGATCCACTGACAGTCGGGTCGCACTGGTGTGTGTGTGCTTAGAGAGGATATAAAAAAATCAGGAATAGCGACAAAACCAATGTTCATGTTCATAAGAAGTCTTGAATAAAATCGTCGTTGGTACGATTCCGACCGTGTCATGAGTAAGTATTTATGATTCACTAAAACCTAGTGATGGTACCAGGTGTTCGCGATAAGATGAGCGCATCATGCCCAACCGGTGGCCCCCTTCACAAACACACGCAAAGTGTTCATTTATAAACATAGGAACATTTGGAAAATGTCAAAATAGGAAATTGTTTTGCACATCATTTTGGTCACAGATGGTTCAAATTTGTAAATGTCCTTCACATGTCTGGCACTTACTAAGGCCTAGAATCCTGTAATTCTGATCAAACAACTTTGTCGAAATGTTATAAATGTTGAAATTAAACTTAAGGCTGGAGCTCCTGGAATATTGCTCGTAAGGGAAAGCTGACTATTACAAAGTTGAAGTCAACTCTCTTTTTCCTCAGTATTAGTTGTGACTCTTTATGTATGCATATAAATATGAAACAGATGAGGTGGTTTCACTGGTCTCTTTTCTTTCTCGCTCAGGCGGGTAAATTAGATCAAGGGAATTGGCCATTTGACCTTTATTGAACGGTATTAAAGCATCGATATAGCCCCTGTTCATCCAGCAGTGAATGGGTACCCGATAGACAGAATAATTATTAATAAGAAACAACTATTATAGCAACAGATAAGAAGAAGAAGAACATTTGAATTAATAAGAAACAACTATTATAGCAACAGAGAAGAAGAAGAAGAAGAAGAAGAAGAAGAAGAAGAAGAAGAAGAAGAAAAAGAAGAAGAAGAAGCATTTCAGATACATGACGATTGTGGCTGAATATGAAAGCTTGTCAGATTAATGCCTAGAAGAGGAACGCCGGAAAATATGCAAGTTGTAGAAGCTTACCACGTTTATGAACCAAGCACATCGTGCGGTGCAGATTCTTTAGAGCGAGTGTTTTGAAACCATACTCAGCGGATTCTTGCTTGGTTAAGGGACACATCTCTGAAATATGCGGCATTATAAATCATCATGCTAAACGTTCAACCTTTATGATAATAAGACGCATCTTATTCAAATATTAAAATAAAAAATTCAAAATAAAAACGTTAAGAAAACATAGATATAAGATAAACATAAATAACACAGGAATGGATATTCAAGTCTGCATTTTTTAAAAGCTGTATTGTTTTTGCTATCTTCTGATCCTCACAAACAACGTATTTTGCTACAAGGGCATCAGATGTTTCACTGCACATATATTGATTTAAGAATTAGGTTTTTAGGTTTCTGTTTCTTTCATGTGACAAAGATTCATTATGCATTGACGGCTAAATTTAAAGGGAGCTCTCTTCGTCAGGTGGTTAATAAACATATATAAACAACAATGCATTGTGGAGGACTTTCATTGACGAGGAAACTCGACCCATTCCAATAGAACCGAGAGCGACAAAACCCTTTCCACAATCATAATATAAACGTTAGTGAGTGAGTGAGTGAGTATGGTTTTACGCCGCTTTTAGCAATATTCCAGCCATACCACGGCGGGGGACACCACAAATGGAATATAAACGTTAACCCTAACCCAACCCTTACCAGCCAGTCTCGATTATCCACCGACACACATGCCATTGTTACGTAAAAGACATCATAGCAATGAAAATTATATGAACGGATCACTGAAAATGAGTGATGACACCGGTGGCACCCGTCACAAACACATGCAAAGGCAACTGTTGAAACAGACGTTTACATGCACAGCATGGATATCAGGAATATCTTAGGCACATGAATCTTAATCTATATATTATAATATCATATATTATGTACAATATCATTAGAATAATAAATTTTACCAAACGTTTTCCAAACGTCAGCCATGCCTTAGAAATAATGTTTATACAATTTCATTCCAATGTGTCTATTTAACGCAATTGGTGACATGTTGTGTGCAATATGTGAAGTGAGGTGAATCGGGTTTTACGTCGTGTTCAAGAATATTGCACTTATATACATGTAACGTGTGTATGGGTGCTTTACTAACCTAGATTAAGGCCTGATTTCTAGCGCCAGCCAACCGAGATACTATGCTGCAGTTTAACATGGATACCACTCTCGGACACAGTTACTGACTCAGAGCCGACCAGTCCTTGTTTTATTCCCTTAATGCAACAAGTATCAAATTTAAACATCTTTCCATATGATGCGGACGGGAATCGAACTACCTCTGTTTGCTTGTTTGTTGTTTTGTTTGTTGGGTTTTACGTCGTGTTAAAAATTATTGCACGTATATACATGTAACGTGTGTGGGTGCTTTTCTAGCCCGGACCAAGGTCATATTTATAGTGCCAGCCTACTGAAATACCATGCCGCAGTTTGACATGGATAACACACTCGGACACAGTTACTGACTCCACACTCGGCCGACCAGTCCTCGTTTTATTCCCTTAATGCAACAAGTGCCAAATTTAAGCATCTTTCCATATGACGCGACTGGGAATCGAACTTCTGTGTTTGCTTGTTTGTTGTTTAACGCTGCACCCAGCAATATTCCATCTATATATGGTGGTCTGTAAATAATCGAATCTGGACCAGACACTCCAGCAATTGACGTCATGAGCATCGAACTACACAATTGGGATACGATGACATGCATCAACCAAGTACGCGAGCCTGACCACCCGATCCCGTTAGTCGCCTTTTACGACAAGCATAGTCGCCTATTACGACAAGCATGGGTTGCTGAAGACCTATTCTCTCCCGGAATCTTCACGGGTTTAAAGAGCTTTGGATTGCATTTTAAAGAGCTTTGGCAAAATCTAGAATGCAATTGACTCTGATTATGAATTATGACATAATGTTTCCAGTTTTGAGCATTTTTATTGAGTGAGAGAATGTCATGACATTTTCTGTAGCGTTCATTACCCAATCAGTATAACCGTGCTGAGGAAACAATACACTTGGAAACTAGTTGTTTCGAATCGAATCTGGACCAGACACTCCAGCAATTGACGTCATGAGCATCGAACTACACAATTGGGATACGATGACATGCATCAACTCAGTACGCGAGCCTGACCATCCGATCCCCTTAGTTGCATCTTACGACAAGCATGGGTTGCTGAAGACCTATTCTAATCTGGATATCTACGTTCAGAAACGGGTATGTATATCGCTAAGGCGTCACTGAAAATGAAATGGTTACAAGCGGAACCACCTTCTTATTTACACACGTTACCTATCATTATTTAAATTTTCATGGGATACAGTAGGACATTGACAATAATGTGTTAACTGATTCAGTCAGCTAATCAAGTCCCAATTCTGACAGGTAGGCCACTGTTGTCGAAATTAACCCTTATATGAGAATGAATTGTACTTAGAGAGTCCGACGTGATACAACTTATAGTTGGCGCGTACTTCACTTCCCAACCTACAAAGCATAAACAAAGATACAATGGACCTAACAGTGTGTCCTCTCTGAGTGAAATGTGTGAAAAAATACAGTTTACAGTCAGCTATACATAGACTGATATTAGACATAAGCCAACACTGGATATCTATCCTTAGATTCAATTGTGACACGTTTAAGTTTTACTCATGATAGCATTACGTCAAATACAAAATTTATGTTTACGAAGCAATCTTGAACATGCATACATTTAAGATATGACACTTGAGAACAATGACCCCACAGAAAAGCCAACAACACATTCAACTAAAGGGAGTCCTACAAGGAGAATTGTGTGACTTTTTCCTTCCTGACCTTTCCTGAGAGGATCGACTTTGCCTGGATTGATGTTTTAGTCAGTAAATATCGACACGTAAAGTGCGGTAAGTAATTTGGTTAGGTTATTGCCCCCAGACGTTTTCATGAGGTAGGTAAAGGTCAGTCATTCAATAGGATATGTGATAGGCAATTTTGTAATCCAGTCGGGTTATTTTCTTTCCAACTTTACATGGATATTGTTATCTCCCTGTACTGTGATATGAAATTTCACTCCGGATACTTCTAAGCTATTAAAACACGAACTGTTTTCGCATTTTGCGTGCTATAATTGGTTCTACTCTATAATCGGAAATGTACAATGGACTCTGCTTTTAGCAAAGCTTTCTTATATTTATTGAACTTAATGACTCAGACATGTCATTGTCACACGTATTTTGCCTTTTGCCCAATGCAATCGGTTTCGTCGGACCAGCGAGACTGGTAAAATCTTTAATCTCTTGTATTGACGAGTTATGTTAAGGTAAATTTGAAGAATGTAACACAGCCCAACAATACAACTAGGTTGGGAAACATTGCATAGTTTAATTATACACCATACAGTTGTTTGGAACTATTCTATATCAGTAGAAAAAAGGAAATGAGTACAATTAACATCAATGAAGCGTCCATTTGTGTTCACAAATATTACATGTTCGAATATACACGAAGTCGTCACATGCATCTACATGTCAATGTGAATGGTAAAATCAATATGCCAACATACAAATACTACGCTTCGCAATTAGGTTTATTAATCTCTTGGACAGTATATCTAAAATGCATTCCAAGACCATTTTCACATCTCAAAACCCTAATATGTTGCTTCCGTTCGGTCGGGAAAAATGCCGTTACTTGAATAAAAGAGGGTGTTATTCTTCTTCAAATGTATTAGTGAACTGTCAGCGATCAATGTGTTAACAATAAGAACAAATGAAAAATAAAAGAGTCTGGATCAAGCAAACCAAATGTTAAAAGTACAATCAACGATCCACACCGTCGGCGGTCTATAGGGCGCACAATCAGCCACTAAACACTTTATAGATCCTACAGTAGTAGACGATAGGGGAAACATGGAGCATTTGGGGTCTATTCCCTTTGGATTAGGGGTAAGAGTTAGGCTTGAAATGATTGAGGGATCGCCAGGAAAACCAGCTGCTGAAACACACAACCATGCAAAATGTAAACGTCTCTGTGCCGTATGGGCAGCATTCGTCAAGGTGAAGGTCAACGTCACATACAGCTCACGATAGTAAAGAACCCAATGTCGAGGAAATAGTTCTCTCTCAAATGTCACTGCAAATACATGATTTAAAGACCAGTGGAAATACCACTTGTTCACGTGTTTTGGTATGAATCCTGCTCAACAAAGAAATCCAACAGATATTGATATGGTACTTGCTTCCCCACCACAAATTGAGTGTTATATGGCAATAACCAGAAACACGTGATAGACAATGACACAATTTATAATGCAACTGGCACTTTCATGTCTGGTAATGTTATGTTTCAATTTCCAATAATTGCATATTAGGTGAGAGAAAATCAATATTGCGCATTCTATTGCAAATGCTTCACCTATGACATACACGTGCATTACCCGATTAAGCTTTTGAAACTGCTTAATAGTCGTTTAGAGGGAAGTGTGTACTCGGAAATTGGTTGTTCAGTAGATTTGAAGTTATTATGATTAGTTCAACTTCCTCTTTAAAACCATCTGCATGTTGTTTTGCAAAGGACACATCTGTCTTATTAGCAAACTTGTTGATTGCGTGAATCATTATATTTCAAGTGGACAGTATCGTGTCAAACCCTAGAATGCCCAACATTAATAGGATCTAAATACTTGTGAAAGTCACTGAACTCAAACCAACGAATAACAGTACTGTATGACCCTAAAGTCTTTTTATGTTTTTTTTCTTTCTAGAACTGGGTCTGTTTACCTTATAATTAGCAAAGAAGGTTGTCATGGCCGAAAGAAGTGCTCTTCATTCCTCAGAATGGTTCTTTACTGTAGCATCGAGTACCGACCTTCCTGACATGAACCATTTCGGGGCAGACGAAGTAATGAAGTGTGGTGGGCATCGTTTCTAATGTTGTATTAGCAACGACATGGGCGTCCGACAGCGCATGAGAACATGTAATAAGAGGCTGCCCTTGTAGCCAGGCAATTAATGGTCTCCATGAAGATCTGAAGAAATATTGGGATAATATGACATCTATTGGTTTCAGTGGTGTTAAAAACCCGAATTTTTCAACATTCTTAACTTTAAAAGCTTAGATTTCATCACACGATTGGTGAAAAAGTAATAGAGCTTCCTTGCCAGCACAATCCTCAAGGTAAGCTTTTGATACTAACTTAAAATGTCCTTGAATTTGGCACTACTGACACAATGAGACGAGAGAAGAAACTGCCACATCCACAACGCCATGGATTCTCGTTCTGTGGTGCCGGCGCGATAATGGTTGCAGATAGTATTTAAGAGAATCGAAACACAACCGAAGCTCTGACCTTTACTTCAAGGAACAGCCTAATTCCGTTGACAGATACAAATAATGTTATGTTATTATCGCAAATCGTTTGAGTATATATAGGAAGCTGTATAGGTATCAGATGTACGTTTGATTCTCTGACAGTTGGGTGCACTGGTATATGTGCTTAGAAAGGATGTTAAATGACATCGACATCTGGAATTGCCAAACCATTTACCCTTTACATTGAAACTGATGTGTTGTAAGGTTCATGATAATATAAGCTGGCGTTCTGAAATCAATCCTGTCGCAGCCATTATCAGATAATTCAGCGCCATGTTTTCCATGTTTGCATTCGACTTTATTGGCTGATACCGATATCATTTTATATAAATCATTGAGGAATTTACTTTTCAACGACCTTTTCATGACTTACTTTTCTGGGCTGTTGCGATTACTTTTTGACATTTTCTTATGATATTCATCTGCAATTGTTCGTTATGTCATCACCATCATCACTACATCGTAATAATAATAATAATAATAATAATGATAAATAAAATAAATAATAATAATAATAATAATAATAATAATATAAGAGTTTGCCAATAACATGGCTATATCCCCCGCCCCTGTTGCAGAATTTATGACATTATTAAATCTAAACAAATCCTAACCCTTTATAACCGAGGTGGAACTTGTCATGGAAATTGTAAAAAAAGAAGAGTTTGGAACCTAAGTCCATCTTGTTGCCATGGAAACGTAAAAAAATAAAACTTTCTAAATAGCAAAAGGCACCAGTTCAACATGTACCTGACAGGCCTGCAAAGTTTGATGAAAAAATATTGAACCGTTTATGAGTTATGCTCCGGAAATGAACCCTGCCCTCACAGAACCTAAGTCCATCTTGTTGCCATGGAAACCTAAAAAAAAATTTTTCTAAAATTTCTAAAGAGCAAAATGCACCAGTTCAACATGTAACTGACAACCCCGCAAAGTTTGATAAAAAAATATTGAACGGTTTATGAGTTATGCTCCGGAAACGAAACGTGACGGACGGACGTACGGACGGAGCCCGTTTCTATATACCCCGCCAACTTTGTTGGGCGAGGGATAACAATAATAATGGTCTGATGATGTACGCTTCTCCCTGGTGGGCCTAGATTGGGATCCGGGGGATTTACTCCCCTGAACTAAACGTACATCACCCAGATGGGGCTAACACCCCGAAAAACATTGTTCAACTCCGCAGCCCAGTCAGCCTCCCTCCGGTATACAACCAACCATGGGATGCATATGGGATGGGATGGGATTGGGGGAGGTGGGAGGTCGAACTCAAGTCCACACTTCTTCAGTGTGCGAAAGCAACACGATGGCCAGACATACCACGTATAAATGGCATAGTACGGTAGCGACATTCTCGCCAGACGCCTTTACGTGAAGACCCGTGAAGATCCGGGGTTGAATAGGTCTTCAATAACCCATGCTTGCCGTTAAAGGCGACTATGCTTGTCGTAAAAGGCGACTAACGGGATTGGGTGGTCAGGCTCGCTGACTTGGTTGCGTGGATCGATGTTCATGATGTAAATCACTGGATTGTCTGGTCCAGACTCGATTATTTACAGACCGCCGTCATATAGCTGAAATATTGCTGAGTGCGGCGTAAAACAACAAACCAAACCAAAACCTTTGCATGAACCCCCAGTTCCAACAGCAGCAGATCCATTGCAAATGGACGTTCGCATTGTTCTCCCTAAACTACCTGTTGACCCATTCATGGGCTCACAAAAGGAAATTTCTGATGTTGGTCAGTAAGATTTTGAGTTTTTCCCCCCTTCCGACCCGTCTGCTGTCGATGATATTTCTGATGATTCCTTGTATATTTTGTTTATGTCATTTTATAATCAAATCTGTGATTTACCGATTGAGAAACGGAGGCCAATGAAACAAATTAACCAATCATTTCCATAGAATCAACTAAATAAATTAAATGACATTATTTCTGTTACTCTCAATTTCGGACTGCTGTTTGCATGACATTAACTGTTGCGTGGATGCTGCTGCTCGAACACTAGTACTGGAGGAACTCCATACAGTTTCCAAAGAAAATGAACCACAAAAGGGAAATAAACAAAAAAGTCAAAAGAAAAAACGGTTTCAAATTAAATTGAATGACACAAGGAAAGATGTGTCCTGGATAGAACTTTGTTTAAAATTGCGTTCTTCAGGACAATCTACATGTATGTCAAAACACCAGAAATCAATTTTCAAAAAAATAAAAACAAAACACAGGACAACAAAGCAGAAAATTCTCAATCAAATTTTTGATTCTCTCAAGGCAAAGTTAAAAGTTTGGACCGAAAGAAAAAGAAAGTGGGATAAGAAAAATAATTTCATAAAACAAGATAAATTGTTTAAATCAAATGAGAATCAATTTTACAGGCAATTAAATGCAACGAATGAGAGTGATGAGAAAATACCCACCATGGATTCCAGTGAAAGGTTTTGGAAACAGTTGTGGTATATACCCGGCAACTGTAACCTCGAGGAACCATGAGAAGAGGATTACAATAATATTGTACATGAAAAAATTATTCATTACACCTGGTTGCCTGAAAAATGTAATTAAAAAGTCCAAATCTAATACGGCGCCAGGACCTGATGGTATTCGAAACCGGGTTTGGATACTGTTTCCTTGTGTCCAAACACCATTACTCTACTGTTTTAATTCTCTTGTGGATACAGGGGATGTTCCGCCTTGGTTGTGCAAGGGTCGAACAATATATACTTCTTCCAAAGTGAAGGTGATTTGACTGATCTAAAAAACTTCCGCCCTATTACTTGTCTGAATACACAAGACAAAATGTTTACAGGATGTCTAACAGATATTGTGTCATCATACTGCACTTCCAATGACATTATTTACATGGAGCAGAAAGGAGCCAGAAAGGGATGTTAAGGTGGTAAGGATCAATTACTAGTTCAGAAAATGATCCTTGAAGAGGCTAAAACTTACCACCGTAACCTCTCAATGTGTTGGATAGACTACAGAAAAGCTAATGATTCTGTACCTCACGAATGCATTTTGAGGTCACTGGAATGTAGCGAATTGCTAGTCAACTCAACTTGAGAGGTATTCGCAGGGGCAGGTGGTGACTTCGGAACCCGTTTTTATCCGAAGAGGAATATTTCAGGGCGACTCTTTTAGCCCTCTGCTTTTCTGTTTGTCACAAAATTATTTATGCTTTTTGTTCAGCAAAGAGGAAGGTTATCACCCGGGACCTCTTAAGTACAGATCCCAACACCCCTTTCTTAACTCCTTTACATGGATGACCTTGAACTTATTGCCAATGGAGGATCTACACTCAAAAAACAGATTCTGCTTGTCGAGTCCTTTTCTAATGATATCGGCATGTCCTTTGGACTCGACAAATGCAACATTCTTCATTTGAAACGTGGCAAGGTAGAAGAGGGTGGATCAGTCAGTTTACTTGGAGAAGGAGTTAATGACCATCTTGTGGAAGGTCAGGCCTATACGTACGTAGGGATACAGATTAGGGACAAACTCCAGAATGCCCATATCAAGGGCAAACGTCGGGCAGAGTACAAATGTAGACTATAGAAAATATGTTCAGAGCTGAACGCTCGCAAATAAATTCAAAGCCACAAATACGTATGCTGTGTCCGTCCTTTCGTATGCTTTTGGTGTTGTTGATTGGTCAAAACAAGAAATCCAGTGTATTTACACCCTCACACGAAGAATCATGTCAGACAATAAATACCACCACCCTCGCTCTTCCCTCAATCGCTTACATTTACCAATTATGATTGGAGGGCGTGGTTTGATTAATGTGGAGGCTCTTCATGATAGAATTGTTTTGTGCACTTTTGCACACATTCATTTGTCTGATGATCTTGTGAAGCATGTCAAGACTCATGATTAAAACAAGGCATTCCACAGTTTTCTAAAACGAGCCAAGGATGTGGGACATAATCTCATAATCGGTGTTGGTTCTGTTGATCGTTCTATGCTGCTGGACGGTACAGGAATGAGTGTCAACCAAGCGAAGTGCTATATCAAATCGGCACAGACTCTGAACGACCACTGCAACGAGTGTATGTGCAGTGTGTTGAGAAGATCAGCAATCCTGCAGAGTCCTTTATTCGGATGAAGTCGTCTTGGCTGAAAAGTGAAACAGAAGGCCTTCATAATCGAAACCGTCTATGTGTGATTTTGCATCCAAATGTGAATATGAAATGTAGATCAACACATTGTCAGTGGATGACCAGCTTTGGCACAAACACGGTATCTTAAACGACAAGATGGTGTAGCATTGTGGTTTTGACACAGAGGTCCACCCATGGTACGACCCTGAATATGTAGAGGGCCTCATGGAAAATGATAAATACAAAATCCTTTGGCATAAGCCCCTATACATCCTCAGACATATCCAGGCCAACAAACCTGATCTTGACCTTTTTCATAAAATCCAATGAAACCATTTATGTCATTGAATTTTCCGTCCCTTTTGACAGTAATATGATTGACAAGATTGAGGAAAAACATGGCAAATATGCAGATCTCTCTTTCGAAATGTCACGCTTGCATCCCAAGTACCAAGTTGGCCGACTCCCCATTGTTCTCGGTGCCTTAGGTTTGGTACCTCCAAATCTGTTGACTGACATTGGGAGAGTATCCGTGTTTACAGGAATACAGCCCTTCTGACAATATGGGTAATACAGAAAGCCGCTGTTTCGGGGAGTCTTCACATTCTCCGAAAAGTTCTGGGTGGGTTTGACAAGGCAGTGCTTCCTCTGTCCATTCGCTGTCTGGGCTGCGTGTAGAGGGGTCAAGGGCCCTGATGAGCCTAACCAGCCTGACTGTGGCAGGTTCACTAAAACCCTCTTTGCTGCATTTTGTTGTATTTTTAATCTGTAAATAATACTAATATGTTTTCAAGTATCCATTTACCATTTACCATTTACCAATTTATTCACTGGAAACGTCAAAAGTTATAGAAACTTTGGAGACGGTTGTTTGAAACTCATCGCACATGACACTTAGCAATGTCTCTTTCATGCGGAGTCATGATGAAGTACTTTGGTACATGTATGGCGGAGTGAAACAGCCACTTTTACAAGATCTAATTCTGAGTATGTCTGGTACCCAAGATGATTTTGTACCACATGTGTGTACTGTATTTATCACCTTAGAAAATCAACTTGGGGGAGAGGATCACTAATTATAAAGGCCATATCCTTGTAGACTATTGACAAGTAGTAAAGTTAGTATTTTGGACACATTTTAGCCTCATCAATATTACATTTCATTTAAAATCTTTTTAAAGTTTTCCTTCTTCTTAAATTATGCAAATCTTGTGGGCCAAAAGTTACTTACCGTAACCCATCCTATACATACCAGGCTCATATCTCTACTGGATGACCCAACAGCCCTCATGTGTGTTTCCGGAGATATGTCTGTTTGCCTCCTGATCAGTTGAAGGGGCTGTCATGTTAAAGAAGTGCACTTCATTATTTGCTGTGGTTGTGTTTGTTCGATCAAGCCCGGATATCCATGACATGCTTATACCGAAGGAGGCGGCTTAACGAGACGTGATGGACATTGTTTAATGTTGTTTTGTGAGCAAGGACATAGACTTCCGACATTAATAAATTAACGTCCTTGTTGTTTAATTGACTTTTGATTACCCCAGTGTCTGCTCGAAGCTTCACGGTGTCTTTATAATCTCGAGATAGTCGAACTCTTCTGTTGATTTCGGAAGTAATAAAACAGCTGATGGGTGATTTGTTCAATTAACGACCAAGTAACACAATTGTAATAATTTAGTTTTAGAGCTTCCCCACTAACAAGTTTATCTACGGTGACATACTTGATACTAAGTGGCCTTCAGTTTGACACTGAGACGAAAGAAAGGACTGAATCGGCAGGATAACAACTGATCACCATGGATCGGCTACTGTCGTTGTGACATGCTTAATTCTAAACCATTGGATTTAAAAGAATGGAAACACAACCATAGCCCTGTGAAAAATGGACTTTCTGTGCGTGAATGGAGGTCTCGTTTCGTGTTATTAGATAAAACGTTGTTTCTTTTTCACATGCACTAATAACCACAGGTAAGGCAAGACGTGTTTACCCTTTTCGTGAACGCTTGATGTCATCACTGATTTTCAGTGATCCATTCATATAATTTTAACCGCTATTTGCGGTTAACGCCCAATAGAAACTGTTTCGGCATATAATCGTGACTGGTTATGCTCTGGAGTCAACGTTATAAGTAAGTTATATTGAGACAAGAGGTTTTTAATTGGGGTAGCTGGTAGGGAACAATGGCATTCATTACCATTTGGTTGCATCTGGTAGTCGTTTGTGCAACTTCTTGAATTTGAGGAATAACCTGTATCCTCTAAGTCGAATCTGATGTAGTGTCAGGCTGATGATCCATATCGTATTGTGTGACGTTCTGAAATGAAGCCAACCATAGCCAAATGAGCCTGTATAACTGCTTTCATATTGACGATTTGTCGGTTCCAGTCACTGAAAATATTGAGTTATTGTTATTGACTATTGTGTAAACGGGGCGATCAGGTAGCCTAGTGGTTAAAGCGTTCGCTCGTCACGCCGAAGACCCGGGTTCGATTCCCGACATGGGTACAACGTATGAAGCCCATTTCTGGTGTCCCCCGCCATGATATTGCATGAATATTGCTAAAAGCGGCGTAAAACCATACTCACTCACTATTGTGTAAACACAACAACAATTTCACTTATAAATGTCTTGACTGATGTCATTTAAAGTTTATCTGACCTTGTATTGTCTGTTATCGAGACAGCACACGTTCACATGTCTTGCCAACACCTGGAGTCATCATTGCATCAAAATTTGCAGAAGCTAATCATGCTTTTGTTGAGTTTAAGTGATTTAATAGGCTGATACTTTGTCCTATGTGTTTAACACGAGGACTGTATATTGACATGTATACCTGTATACTGCTCCAGTATCGTAAATATAAGAGACAAAACCATGTCCATAATTATAAGAAATGGTGTTCGTCAAAAGGTGAACGTATTCTGCTTCCCCTGTGGCACCCGTCAAAAACATGTCACTTAAAAATAGGTTGTCATGTGTGTCAGTGCAGGGCTTAATGTCTTCAAATGCATTTGAGAGATACGAGTTAGAATAGAATCCTGGACGTCCGCGTAACGAGCCAGCGCCTCAACCAGTATGCTACCAAACTCTGAAGGAATGCTATAACTTAGATCGTAGTCTGATGACGTGACGCCTCCGTTGTTTATTGGTAGAGCGTCCGCCCGGAGAGCCGAAGGTCGGGGGTACGATTCCCGTCTGCGTGATACCAAAAGACGTTAAAAGATGGTACTTGTTGTCACCCTGCCTTGGGCTCGGCATTTAGGGTCTAAAACAAGGACTGTACAGCTCGGTGTAGGTATACTGTGTTTGAATGGGGTATTCATGTTAAACTGCGGCATGGTATATAAGTGGGCTAGCACTATAAAATCGGTATTAGTCCCAACTAGTACAAGCAGCCACACACATGCATGGACGTCGCTTCCTAAGTGCAGTAATCTTGACGCAACGTTAAACCCATTTCTCCTCACTTCCAAAGGCATGCAACATTGATCATGTTATCCGACACTGGTATTCCTGGCTCAGTCACAATTATTTACATGTCATCGTGATACAACTGGAATATTGCTGACAAAGGAGTACAATACTTATCACTCAATCAATACCTCTTGTCCTCTGATTTTTCAAATTGTAGAAATGGATCGTGCTACATGTAGGCGTGAATGGAAGTTAGAAGTGAGGCGAAATAGGGTTTAACTTCGCGTTCAAGATTATTGCACTTTTACCGTCTGTGTCTGGTTGTACCAGTTAGAACTAAAGCCGGTTCATAGTGCTAAGCCACTGAGATATCAAAATACTTGAAATGACTACAAAAATATTCGAAATTTATTTCGATTATTTAAAAGATAAACGTGAAAATATTCGAAGTAATGAGAAAAACACGCGTAAATTCTAGAAAATAATTAAAAAAACCCGACTTTTTTTCAAAATTTCGAGTTTTGGAAATAAACGCTTAATAACGAGAAAAAAAGTCGTAGCAACGGGTACATAATCAAAATACAACAGCAACGAGGGAAAACTTTGAAATTTCGGAAACATAAGCAAATAATTGAAATAAAAAGAACTTCAATGTAAAAGAAAATCATGCCTCAAAAGTGGCACCATTAGGCTTTCGTACCAGACAGGGTAGCAAGTACATGTTGCATCTTTAAACGTCTTTTGTTTTGAAGTGGCCGGGGATCAGGCTCGAAATATCGATCATCCGTTCTCCGGATAGGCGCACTATCCACTAGACAACGGGTGTGGTCTGCGTGGAGTTCAGATGTTGTTGAATCTTAAGTAATAAGTTTGAAGGTTTTCTATAGATATAAACACGTTAAGTGCATACGTGTATATCAACATAGGTAGGTTCCTTGTTCACGTATATCAATCAGCTATACATCAATCACATAATGCCTTGGGTATTGGGCACTGGCGATGTTCCAGCAACAGAGCAAGTTATCACACAACGCAATTGTCCTACAAAAGTGACACCTAATCCTACGACTGACAGGTTGATACCTCTAGCAATCAGCCAAGCCATGCGATGGGGATTTTAATTGAATTACCCTCAATGCCGAACTGATGATTTGAATTGAGAATTACTTTTGTCAAAATGTCGATTCACAGTTAAAAAAATAGAACAGTAGATGAGCTTAAATCCTCAGACAATGTGGCGATGGTTTTGCATTCCAAACTTTATTTTCATATGTTGTAGTTAAGATGATATTCAGAATCAATTTAATAAACTGGTAGAATTGCAAGCGTTAAAAATAATGAATCGTTCTGTCCATGAAGTTATTTGATAGTAATCAGAGCTCAGGGTTTCCAGAATGATATTGACCACTCCAGTGCCACACTTGTAATTATGATTGATTTTTCATTAGCAGGTACAAAGAAACATGATCCCTTGTCAAAAATGGGTTATAAACAATATCACTTGTGTATATCAGTGGTAAAAGCGTTTCAATGTGAGAAGACCATTTCTATTGTCACAGCTTTGGTTTTTCTGTATATAGCTAAAATCAATGTAAAACAATTGACCATATTCTGACGTTTGTGTCAAGTGTCAATCATGACGATGTGACGAAACGTAGTTTAGTCTTCAGTTTCCAAGTCGAGAATTTTTTAAAGGAAATGCAAGGACAACATTCCTTATACTAATGTTTTTTCAGAGCATTTAGTGAGCGAGTATGGGTTTACGCCGCTTTTAGCAATATTCCAGCAATATCACGGCGGGGGACACCAGAAATGTTCAGAGGATATAAATATAAGTCCTAAAGTGAACACGTTAATGTAATAGACACAAGGCTCTATCTATTCAGTTTACAAATCCAATATCCAATATTTGCAGTTCACTCTAACATGTCTTGCAAATCAAATACTTCTACAACTTAATGCAGGTCTATTTCGTATGCCTCCTTCCTTATCCTTTTCATCTTTCTGTACGCTTCATCCCTTGTGTAGACTTATCAGTGCCCGATACGATTCCTGTTCTTTTATGTGTGTTTCTAGAGACGTGTCTGTTTACAAAGTGATTGGCACTTAGGGCGGCCTTTGCTGGGGAAGTGCCATTTATTCTTCGCAGTGGTCCTGTTTTTATCAAGCATCGATCTCCATGACATTCTGATTAACGATTTGTGATATACGCTATCGGGTTGAAGAAAAGACATCAACATTCGGCAGGGAGACGTGTCAATTGTACAATTCTCAAGGCGGTTGGGTGTGCCAGTTACTTGATGTCTGTAGCGATTTAGTTCACACTAATATAAAAATATGTACTTTCTATCCTAATATTGAGATTAGGCGATATACTTGAATAAAGCAGATTGACAAACATAATTATCACCGATAGAAATCATCCCAAAGTCCTATATCAAAACTTAACTACCGATATTTACGATTGTTTTACATTTACCGACATCACATGACATATGGACATTTAGAAAGTGGTCAAATGTAACAGTGCTATTGAAAGTGTAATCCCCCACATAATTCCTTAAGGTCAGCTCTGTTGTGATTTGACTGTAACTCATGACGGATGCTTACAGTCGGGCCTTCCTCTGTCGTATCACGAACATCTTGATTCATCGAGGCAACTTTGACAGTGATTCGTGACTGTAGTTTCTTGTTGCCGCGATTTTGTTTGGACATCATTTTCTTTTTATTGTATTGAGACAGATATCCCAAGATACATACCCAGGAGGCCTTGACTTTCTGAATTTAAT
Organism: Haliotis cracherodii; assembly: GCF_022045235.1. Taxonomy (NCBI): domain Eukaryota; kingdom Metazoa; phylum Mollusca; class Gastropoda; order Lepetellida; family Haliotidae; genus Haliotis; species Haliotis cracherodii. Next base: position 55,998,712 of record NW_027266341.1, read on the forward strand.
ATGTGTCATAGAAGAACTGACGGAAATAGAAACAGATTGCTTTTTCACCCTTTAATCTTAGAGCTGAAAGTTTTGAGTAACAATCATAAAATGTACAATTAGGCATGTAAATATAAAACGTTATTTCGACTCTAAGTTTGAACAGGATAGACATCAACAAGGAGAAAGGAGGCATTGTGAATGAGACATGAAAATGCAAATGGCTTCCTAGTGATAAGTTACACACGATCTATTGTTATCATTGCACCAATTTACCAATGACTCCTAACAATCCTAGTTACACCATACTGATAAAGTAGACTCAAAGGTTCTTGACAGAGGTTTTGAAAACAACTGTACATATAAATATTTTGTTTCAGTAATTTATATTAGGAAACCTATTGTTAGCAACGGCAGGACATTTCACACGACAAGTAAAGTCAAGGGTAGTCATATAATCAGGTCTATGAAATAATAAAGAAGCCGAGACGGGTTGGAACCATCTAAGAACGGAACCTGGGGAAAAGTCTTTTTCAGTTTTGATAAAGTTATATTAACCACAAATAAAACACGTATCTATTGTCGAATCAGCAAAAAGATGGGTTCCGTCTAGAAGTTACTTTATGTTTGGGAACGGATGGAAGTTTGACGGAGTTAGATCGGGAGAATAATTGGGTGAGTGAGTTGGGTTTTAACGCCGCATTTAACAGTATTCCAGTTATATCACGGCGTGTCAGCTTAATGTGGGAGAAAAGCCCAAAGTGGTGCAGGTCTCAGACGAAAACCACTTCTGTGAAACCTACGAGCACGGGTATGGTGCATAATCGGGGCGAACCAGGATTCGAACCCCCTATCATATTTTCTGGCGTGTCCAAGGGACGCAACTCTGCACAACAAATCGCGGCGCCTTAGACAGCTAAGGCCACGCGTGCCCCCCTTTTGGAAGAGAGTCCACCATGATGGCACACTGGGCATCCCGTAATACAGAGGCCATAACATTTTCAGTTGATGGGACAGCCTTTGCCTTCTTTGGTGGTGGTGATGTCAAATGCTTCCCCTGGTTTGATTGCTGTTTGGACTGGAAGTGGTGAACCCAGGTTTCATCAATAGTCACAAATCGTTACAATAACATTTCTCGATATCCAGACATTGATGATTATCACATAAGGATAAGCACGATTTTTGAAAGCCAACTGATCAGTGAAAAATAATCATTATATATATTAATCCAACAAGAATAGTTGACAAACACATACTAGGCATTCTTCGGTTCGGTATTCTGAACTGACCATCGTTTCATGATGAAACTTTCTTTATCAAACGATGGATTTAGATGACACAAAACCCTCAGCTTGAACGCACATGTAATCTTGCAGCACTTAATTTATTTTTCGCGCAATAACCCTCGATTATGTAGCGGCAATACTTTTCTAGAAGCTTTTCCATGCATTTTCCGCTTGAGAAGACGTTTTTACACAATTTGAAAAGCTAGGAAGCAACTACTCAAATCGTTATGATTTATGTGCACGGAATATTTTTGTAGATGTTCTTTTCATGCATTCTCTGATAGAGAAACTGTTACATGGTTTAAAAAAACAAGGAAGCTGTCCCATTTGAGAACTACGCCACTTTCATAGTTAATGATGACGTTGCTAAAAAGGGCACGTAATTCTCATAAGGGGAGGACATACACATTTTGGTCATATATCTACTTTTAGCTCAGTATTTCGGTTTGAAAGTATTTACATCCAGTTCTTTCATTCGTGAAGATACATACGGAATGGCGTGAATAGGTTTGCACTGTTTAAGGTTCGCTCAATCTTCTTGATATTAGAGGTATACGTTTTTACTGCGGATCACGTTTACCAAGTATAGCAAAACGGCAAAATACAATATTGAAATGAATAAGAAAATAATGGTATCAAATGCCACATTATTAAAGGTATAATATATAGCGGCATCATGAACTGGCATAATATAAAGGATTCAAAATATAGATATAAGAAACAGTAAACTCTACAATGTTACCTTTTTCATTTTTTTCGCTTTTTTTATAACACCATGTATTTATGTAGATTTCCCCATATTTTCTGGATCTATCAAATTGCCGTGATTTTGAATGCTCTCAATAGCCACGAAAGGTTTGAGCACATTCATAACCTTTCTAGAAAAAAATGTTTAAAATTCGAATTTTCTCAATACCCACACATGTAAAAGAATTTATTCCACATCTTCTGAAATCTCTCAATGAGAACCGTTGATGTCCACATTCTTGACCTTTCTAAAAACATTAGATAGAATAAAACTAATTAAATGAACAAACATTATTCACAACTAACAACTTATGATATAGAATTTGTTTTCAAATGTGATTTGTTTATGGATATGTTAAACAGATATGTGAATGCATAGGTATTTGATATTCTACTTTGGCTCTTACATACGTGACACATTCATGAAATTAAGACGAATATGAACTGTTTATGAAATGTTTCTTTCCAAGTTGAGAATGCTTAAATCTGATGCATCCCACTATACTAATAAGAGTATTACTTTTAGACCTTCGGTTAAATGTTTCTGAAAAAATGGTTTACATATTCCGCTGAGTATAGCAAAACGACAAAATACAATATTGAAATGAATAAGAAAATTATGGTATCATATTAATGGTATAACATATAGCGGTTTCATGAACTGATATAATATGAAGGATTCAAAATATAAATATAAGAAACAGTTAACTCTACAATGTAACATAAAAGGTAAAATGTTTCTGAAAAAATGGTTTACGGATTCTGCTGAGGCTAAATTAATTAACAGTTGAAGTAGAATCTGAAAACTATAAAAAACACGTTTTTTTTCTATTCTACTGCACCACACACACATTATGCATACAACAGGTTAAACTGCAAAACAATAGATTCAATGTGTTCAGCGACGTGACAAACTTTACTAACACTGCCCACATGACAGCAGATTCATATAACCTCTCGAAGAAAAAACACAATAATTCTGACCTTTAATCTACAATTTAGTGTTCCCCTCCAACCGACCAGAAGTTTTACACAAAAACCTCTGTAAGCTTAGAATATAAAATGGTCTGGCTTAAGATGTTCGTGGTTGGAATGAAATGTACACATATTATAATTACCACAGGGAGCTTTTATGCTTTTGCTTGTGGGATTCAATAAAGACATATAAGCCTCTAGCACGTATTACATATATTGAAAATGCCAAAGGTTAACAGAGTTAACTAATCATCTCTCGGCTTAAATTACAACGTCCTGATTATATACATGTAGATGCCATTGCAGTACTAGTGTTCGTAGAATTTGAATTACTTACTAAATACATTTTCTTATATCAGAATGAAACGAATCAAAACGAGTTTTGGGGTTTTCGTTTACATGTATTTGCATCATGTGTGTATCCAGTGTTAAATGAAATACAATTTCTTGTTTGTTTCATTTTAAGCCACCAGCAAACATGGATGTATCAAACATTATATAATGACATAATTTGTTCATGTGTAAATATATGTTTTCCAGCCTGTGTTTGACTTTTGATGGCTTCCGTTAACGATAAGACGTTAGCGCTAAGATATATTTGAGGAACAGAGTCCTGGTCTCCTTGTGATCTCTGTGTGATCCCAGGGCACTTTAAATAAAGTTCTGGAAGGCATCTGGATATCCTTGTGTGAAAATGAAGGTTAGATATATCCTCTCTTCATCATAAGCATGAAGAGTTACGGAGTATCAATCATGCACACAACCACATTTGTTGTCAAGCTGTGGCTTGATCACCTCCCTTTTTTTGTATGGAGTGTTCTTGTTAAATGCACTGTTCCAAAAGTGTCCACTTCGAAAGAGCTAATAAAGTAATCATTTATGTAATATGACCTGACAGGATAAGAAGAAAATAGCCAAATTTTGATATTTTACGACGGAATTACACAAGTGATATTGATTTGTGTGATGGTTTTCAAACAAAAACTTACATGTCACATTGGGTTTTACCTCTTGTCAATTATGTTGTCAAACATATCATTACAGTTGAAAATTGACTTTAAAAAATACCAATTATTTTGGATATAGCCGGGGCCTTTTTTGCTTATACACTGTAAATGTTTGTCTTTTACATATGGCAACCGGGAGTACCAGTACACATCGTTGGCAGGAAGAGTTACGAAGGTACCAATCATCGACACAACCTGGTGTCAACCTGGTGCTTGATCACATTCTTTTTTTTGGCATGGTATGTTCTTGTTAAATGCACTGTTTCCAAAATTGTCCACTTCACAGAACTAATAAAGGAAACATTGTGTAATATGAGCTGACAGCATAAGAAGAAAATTGGCAAGTGTTTATATCTTTCGACGGAAGTACACAAGTAATATTGATCTGTGTGGTAGTTTTCAAAAAGAAATTTACATCTCAAATTAGGTTTAACCTCTTGTCAATTATTTTGCGAAACATATTTTTACAGTTAAAAATTGACTTTTATAAAATTCCATTTATTTTGGATATAGCCATGGCGTGTTTCCCCTTTACACTGTCAATGTTTGTCTTTAATTTTTGGCAACCGGGAATACTAGTACACATCGAGAAAACATGCTTAAATCTAGTGTGACGTAATGTGTTACTTTTGGCCTCTCGGCCTTTGGGTATGGTGTCTTCCTTCAAGGTCACAAGTTTAACATCAGTTATTGATCTCTATTGTACTGACAATAGTAAATATGACGTCCAATGAAATTTAAACTGGCATAGGCCACACAGTATGTATACACGTTCTCTTTTGCCCTCCCAAACATTAAATAAAAGCGAAATCTCTGCTAAAGGCAGAGTCGATTGTACGATTCCGACTACATCATGAACCCGTGTTTATGTATCACTATCAAATAGCAATGATAAAAGGGGTTCGCCAAACGCCCCCGTCACTAACACATGCCAAGGCAAGTGATTTGTTCAACTGAAAAAAAAACACACGGGAAGATGATATGGTACAAGTCAAAATAGGGAATTGCATTGGACGTTATTTTTGTCACTGATGCGCCAAAATTAGAAAGATCCTTCTGGTGCGTTACATCAAAAACAGTTTTGAAAGAATTACTGAGGCCATGAATATAGTAACCCAGATAAAAACAACAACTTTGCACTGTGGGGCTCTGGTTACTTTGACAGCTTTTAGCTTTCATTTCCTGGAAGTAACATATTATTAGTACATGGTATGGTTCTGTCTCAAAGCATTGTGTTTCTAGAGATGAGTTTGTTGGCTTTGTGATTAGTAAGAAGGAAAACATAACCAGAGACCAAGAGAAATCCTATTCATTCCTCACAACGATCCTGTTCGAACACGATCGGATCAGACAACTCATCGAAGTGTGATGAGCAATAAGTTAGAAGTTGTGTAAGCAATGGCTCCAATCTCCAGTAAGCCACAAGGACCTATCGACCGCCATTTGCTCGGATAACCAGAAGTATATTTCACACATGTCCACCCTAGTGTCTGTATTTGCTCTCTGTTTCCTCTTGTACACCAATCTGACCTGTCGACTATGTAACCCTAAGCAGCTTGGCATCAACACTTCTCCGGGGGCGACGTGATCGATGTGGACATTCTGCCTAGCTTGGAGGAAGGTACAAAGACTACCGACGTAGGTATCCTTAACTTTAATGTCAAACCTAAACAATCCGTGACATAGTTTTAGTTTCAAAACAAAATCTCTTTTGTTCTTCCTGGTTCTCGCATTTCACATTTTTGAAGATTCTTTGAGGTTTGCATTTGACATTGGTACCAACACTTATTGCTTTTGGTAAGAGGTAACTACGTTGGATCAGGCTCAGTGACACGTTCTTTGTCTGTCACAGTCTCAATTAATTACAGGCGGTTGGGTTTCAGCTGGACTATTGCTGACCCAGCGTAAAACAACAAACAAAACACAATTAGAATTGACCTTGTATGGACCCAGTTCCAGATCTACATATATCTAAAGGTAGAATTGGTGAGTGAGTGTGTTTAACGCATACACTGGATATTATATCTGTCATATCACCCCCAAGAAAGGGACAATTTGGGAAAAAATGATACATTTTGCGTTGGCGGGCGTGCAAGCCACACATATTCACACATTCATTCTCAAAGTATTATTTTGTTTGATGTGTTTCTTCTGAAGCGTCATTCCAAACACGACTGAACTGTCATGTATGCGTCGACTGATCCCATCTTTGTAAAACCATATGATATGCGTAGTCATGAGTAATAAAGAGAAATTGCAAATAAAAAAAAACGCCATGAAACATATGATATTAATAGTCAGAACACCTATAATCGTTTTGACGTGATATTTTTTCGTGGCGTTGTGGTGACAACTGATTTATAATCTTAAACTTCATCTTTTAAAATGTAGCTGAAGATCTGATAAAAAAAATGGAAATGCCATGACATATGATATTTAGGTAATGCTTTTGAAATCATAGCAGAGTAAGTTAGAAGTTGTCAGAACTAACTCATTCTGCTTCATTTCTCCGTAAAACCATAAGGGACGATATGAAATAATATATCATTTACCACAAGAACAGAAGCTGAAATTGCAAAACTTTTTATCAGAATCTCCACATGTAAAGCTAAAGCGTTCAATGATGTAAAGAACTGAGGAGTAGCCATGTTTTGACAGATGAGCGAAATATTATGACACATGTTCACATTGCAGTAAAATGCAAAAAGGAAATAGTGATGCACCCAACCTGTACAGACATATAACTGATAAAAGATGAAGTGATGACTCCATGTCTGGAACAGTTGACTTAAAACATTCTAAAACAAGTCCAGGGCCCTTTTCGACAAAGTGATCTTTGTGACGACTGTCGTACGAAGGTTGGATGAAAAGTTCTGAGCCAAACTATGATTGACAGCGTTGGTGGCGTTAGTTGTTAATCATTTTTCAAAATAATCCTCTGTGAGGTCCACACACTTCTGTCAACGATGCTAAAATGCATGGATCTCAATGGTTTGAAAGGTGATCCGCGGTAGAAAAGACGTCATCAACATTTGCATAATCATTTTCTGACTGTTAATTCTTGAAGTTTGTTGAAGAGGTGGAAATATGACGGAGCCAAATCTGGTGAAACGGGGTATGTTCAATGTGTTCAAAGCCATAGTCGTTCATTACAGCCATGGCGGCAACATACCTATGCACAGGTTCATTGTGCTGGTGGAACAACACACCTTCAGTGACTTCTCCACGACGTTTACGCTCATTCTCACTAAAGAGTTACAACTGAAGTGTGAAAATATGGGGAAAATAGAAAAGGCAATTCAATGGGATTGTAACGTTTTTTTGTTGTCAAAACGTTGTTTGTTAAAATGTGGACAAATTGAAAAAGTCGGCAGCACATTTTGTATTTTAGACGTACAGCATTGTATCGAAGAGTAAGCCAACAACAATTTATTAAAGTACGTTAACATAAGTTAAACGAGGGAAAAATACTAATTTTCAAACACCTCAAAAGACATTATAAACATTCATCCTGTCTTTCAAGATGGTGCCCTCATTTACTTTCATTTTATTTAAACATGGATAATTTGAATCGTATATTCTCCATTTCAGAAAGTCGTATATTTGTTTGATTACTTTAATAACAAATCTTTCGTTATTACTTTCCGATCTGAAAACAAATAGTTTAACAGGAAGAACGTTGATTGACAAACACAATTATGGTAATCTATTTCTCACAGAAATAGCAAAGTAGTTTCATGGTTGGAATATGAACTTATGACTTTGGAAATGACATTATGTTACTACTGACTCACAGTTACACATTGATACAATGGATGAAAGTTATTATCAAGATTGAAACACGGTGATAATAATATATTTGTTACGTGACATTTTGTGCTGTGTTATCAATAATTCAAGAAGAGTGCTCTGCACCTCTTATGTATTTACAGATAAAGATAATACTTTCCGGTTAGAATGTTAAAACGACTAAGAATATTTTAAGAAATAAAAATATAAATATCGTTCGAAAGAGTATAACCAGCTACATGTTTAAAGCAAGGATGGTGGGGAGGGAATCTTCAAATCAATGTGTAACATAATAAACCTTTTCCCCAGAAACAGCAGCAGTGTTACACGGACTACATGCATCGGGATCTGGTTTTCGGTGAATTCATGATATAGCACTTCTCCATTGGTTCACGAGGTATTATGTAGGTGGCGGAAAAAGCCGTGTGAATCCTTACTGTGTAATCAGTCGGATTTTAAATGTAATCAGCTGTCAAATCCATTCCACTGGAGTTTGTGTCGATGCTGTATGGTTATTGATAATCGTATCTGCCACAAGGAATCCGTTCTTGAAAATAGGAAAGTTACAATATTACGAAAACTGGACATGTGTCATGTGCTGACAATGAGGATTAAGGAAACTACATGCCTGGAGTAAGTAGAAGGTGACGATCATTCGGCATTCTGACAAAGCCCAGTCGCCGTTCAAGAGAAGCTGGGATTTATTCGTGTATGTTAGATCTCTCTTTGTCTGCTGGATGTGTAATGGGTTATTTGGGGTAATGCGGAGGGTGGTTGGCAATCGGTTGGGCTGCATGTATCAACGGGAACGGTTGTCCATTCATAACATATCTTACATCCTGACACTGTTTGAAATACGTCCACGGTGGGACAGGATCGCGATCACTTGGTATCATAATTATGTAACTCATGAAATTTAAAGAGACAAAACCCTTTCGATATTCACATATACATATTTCCATTTACAAAGTACTTTCAAAAGAACAAGACGTTTGGGTTATTTGTATTACCGTCACAAAAATGTAGGGATGTTTGTATTTTGAATGTAAAGCCAATATGTACATTTTGCATGGTTTCCTAAGGCTAAGGTACCATGTGAAGACTGCACATGTAATGTATGAAGACCAACATTAATGTTAGTACCGTACTAGCATACGTTGTATTTTGTTTCAAGATACCCCACAACGACGAACTCTGCGGTGTCTTCTACACGCAATGCCTAGGAATAGCGCACCACATTTTCTCGCGCCTTTTGCACACTTGCCCTCAGAGACTGTCTGTCCCACCACCCTTGTGCACTTGGAGGTATTTGTCTGATGGCCTGGATCAGCCACTGAAGGTGATGGAGAATAGAACGTAATACAAAAACAGAGAAAAAGTGCCTCGCGTCAGTTTGGGGAATTTATTTTTCACTATTTTGCAACTATTCCATGAAACAAGTTGAAGACAAACCAAAAAGGCATCCCTAATTAGTTTCCAATAAACATTACCGCATATATCTTGATGGAAATGTTTTGTACCATTACACATTATATGCATATCCATTATTCTCGTATGGATAACGGAATTTTTTCAGACAGTAAGGTCGCAATAATGTTCGCTAACGGAACTATAAAGAGAGAGAGACAACCGCTAATAAAACTAAGAGTTCGAGCGTACGCAGCCAACAAGGCGATTGAAAACTCGATATACTTTAGCAAGATGATTGTGATATGTGACATTTAGAATTAGTTCAAAGTTACAAAATTCCTCTGACGGGGAGGGCGGGGGCAATTCAGTTTAAACCACGGGCAAAAGTATTGTGCCGAAATTCAAAGGATTGAAATCAGATAAACTCGGATTCAAGATCACCACCAGCCAACCCTGGATGTTAAATGAAAGAACTTCACAGCAAATTATGGAAGCTGATAAGTTACAATACTGTTCTGCACTAGAAACTTCATATATGCTGTATTTATTTTGGAAAACATATATATGAAACGGTTTTGGGAAGTATCTGTATTTGATCAACTAAAAATATATATATTAATCCATAATATAAAGGCCTGTTCTACCCGCAAGATTGGACATAGCTATCAATCAATGACTTGTGGGACTAAAGTTATAGAAACAGGAACCGCTTCGGATTCTCTATTGCATGGAGCGGATCACTGGACATATTCTGGGTGTTCTGAAGGACAATTTGTGGTGGGTCAAAGTTGACCAAATTTGTCCTTATATGCGCGTTTCTAAAAACAATTGTTTTGCTTAATATTTAGCCATAAGTTTGGCGTGACTGAAGAAACGTGCATGCTCTTCATTTCTCACATTGGTCCTTGTTAGCATGTATTTGTCATGCACCGACCTCCATGACATGATCCACTTCTGAGTAGATGACTTAACAAGGCGTGATGGATATCGTGTCAGATGTCGTGTCACCGACAAGGTTGACGCCCGAGAGTGCATTAAGGCTAACAATTATTTGACATGTGTTTATCCTGATGTCTGCTCGAAGCTATATGGTGACGTTCTTATCTGGTGACAACACCTTTAAGTTCGAGTGGCGTTAAAATCCTGATCAATATCTTTTAACATTCTCAACTTCAAAAGGTTCGGTTTTATGAAATTAGGTTTTAGAGCTTCCTTCCTAAACATGTATAACAGATGCTTGAAACTAAACTTATCATGAATGACAAAGTGAGATGAGAGAATAATCTAACACATCCATAATACCACTGATGTTACTGTGATGGCATAATAAATTGACAGCATAGGATTAAAGACGATTGAAACTAAACTTCAGAGCTAGGGAAAATAATTCTGATCTTTTCTGTTCAGAACGGCGAAAAAGACTCGCCAAGTTTCGATAAGAATTATGACTTATTGTTTGCAGTCACTGACAACGTTACGTTATTGTTGATATGTAGGTAGCTACGTAGATCATATCAGCTGTGGTGATTTGATTTGTAATTCGGGTGCACTGGTGTGTGTACTAGAGAGGGTGTTAAAATGAATCGACATTGAGATGTAAGAAGTGTAACGACTTACATTTCATTGTTGTATACTTGGATGGTTCTGTATAAACGAAACACGAAACTTGTACATTAAATCTACAAAGAATCAAATCAGCACATCCATCATTCAAACAGTGAAACCTACTTATTTTACACACACCAGTCACGAGATCACGCACAGTCTGGAGAACATTATTTTTATGGAGGACACATTAACAGGTTGTAAATGACTTCTCATCTACCACAAATGACTTTTTGAATAAGACGTATCTTATGACAGTTATTCAGATAGTTTTCATAGTTGATATACTGCCAAATATCTAAAAATAAAAACGTTAAGAAAACATAGATATAAAATATAATAAATAACACAGGAATGGATATTCAAGTCTTAATCCTTTTAAAAGGTATATTGTTTTCGCCATCTTCTGATCTTCACAAACAACGTATTTTGCTACAAGGGCATCAGATGTTACAAAGCAGTTATATTGATTAAAGAATTAGTTTTTCAGGTTTCTGTTTCCTTCATGTGACAAAGATTCAACTTTGCTTATCAATTATGCATTGACTGTTTAATTTAAAGGGAGCTCTCTTCGCCGGGTTAATAAACTAATATAAACAACAATGCATTGAGAAGGACTTTCACTGACCAGGAAACACGACCCATTCCAATATAACTAAACGAGACAAAACCTTTCCACAATCATAATATAAAATATTAACCCTAATCCTAACCCTAACCAGCCTGTCTCGATTATCTGCCAAAACAAATGACATTGTTACGTAAGCTTAGGGATGAAAATGAAATGAAAGGATCACTGAAAATCAGTGATGACTACAGTGGCACCCGTCACAAACACATGCAAAGGCAACTGTTGAAACAGACGTTACCATGCACAGCATGAATATCAGGAATATCTTTGGCACATGAATCTTAATCTATTGATCAACAATAGCGACTATCCAGACTATCTCAAAGATCTTATATCCGTGTACTCTCCAGAGCGTGCTCTCCGATCCTCTGGTGGAACTCTACTGTATCAGCCTCTGTCTACTTCTGCTATGTCTGACCTGTTTTTTCCTTTTGCAGTCCACAGTTATGGAACTCTTTGCCTTTGAATCTGAGAAACTCTGCTTCTAAGGAAACGTTTAAGTCTCTCCTCAAAACCCACTTCTTCACTTCAGCTTTTCAATAGATCTCCTGATTGTTGGCATATGTACATAGACATTACTTTTTAACTTTGTCACAGCGCCAGTGAGCAACTGTCGATGGATATTAGGCGCTATACAGATCAATTATTATTATTATTATTATTAAATCATATACTATGTACAATATCATTAGAAGAATAAAATTTACCTAACGTTTGCCAAGCGTCAGCCATGCTTCAGAAATTATGTTTATGTAATTTCATTTCAATGTGTCTTTTTAACGCAATTGGTGACATGTACTGTGCAATAGGTGAAGTAAGGTGAAATGGGGTTTTACGTCGTGTTAAAAAATATTGTACTCAATACATGTAACGTGTGTGGGTACTTTTCTAGCCCGGACCAAGGTCGGATTTATAGTGCCAGCCTACTGAAATACCATGCCGCAGTTTGACATGGATACCACACTCGGACACAGTTACTGACTCCACACTTGGCCGACCAGTCCTCGTTTTAGTGCCAAATTTAAGCATCTTTCCACATGACGCGGCTGGGAATCGAACTTCTGTGTTTGCTTGTTTGTTGTTTAACGCTGCACTCAGCAATATTCCATCTATATATGCTGGTCTGTAAATAATCGAATCTGGACCAGACAGTCCAGCAATTGACGTTGTGAGCATCGACCTACGCGATTGGGATACGATGACATGCATCAACTCAGTACGCGAGCCTGACCATCCGATCCCCTTAGTCACATCTTACGACAAGCATGGGTTGCTGAAGACCTATTCTAACCCGGATACCCACGGGTAGATACGGGTATGTTTATCGCTAAGGCGTCACTGAAAATGAAATGGTTACAAGGTGAACCACCTTCATTTTTGCATACTTTACCTATTATTATTTTAATGTTCATTGGATACAGTAGGAATTGACTATAATGTGTTGACTGATTCAGTCAGCTAATCAAGCCCCAATTCTGTAAGAAAAGCTACTGTTGTCGAAATTAACCCTTATATGAGAATAAATTGTTCTTAGATAGATGAAATGAATCCAGTAGACTGCACCGCCACTCACATGCTCTAACCAGTTACACCTCCCCATGCCCACATCACATTCAGACCTAACAGTGTGTCCTCTCTGAGTGAAATGTGTGAAAAATACAGTTTACAGCCAGCTATACATAGACTGATATTAAACATAAGCCAACACAGGATATCTCCTTAGATTCAGTTATGACACGTTTAAGTGCTACTAATGATAGCACTACGTCAAATACAAAATTTATGTTTACGAAGCAATTTTGAACATGCATACATTTAAGATATGACACTTGAGAACAATTACCACAAAAAAGCCAACAACACATTCAACTCAAGGGTGTCCGACAAGGAGATATGTGTGAATATTTCCATCCTGACCTTTCCTGAGAGGATCGACTTTGCCTGGATTGATGTTTTATTCAGTAAATATCGATACGTAAAGTGCGGTAAATAATTTGGTTAGGTTATTGCCCCCAGACTTTTTCATGAGGTAGGTAAAGGTCAGTCATTCAATAGAATATGTGATAGGCAATTTATCAATTAATCCAGTCGGGTTATTTTCTTTACAACATTACACGGACATTGTTACATTGACATTGTTATCTTCCTCTACGGTGATATGAAATTTGACCCCGGATACGTCTAAGCTATTAAAACATGAAATGATTGAGGGATCGCCAGGAAAACCAGCAGCTGAAACACATAACCATGCAAAATGTAAACGTCTAAATAAAAGATTTAAAGACCAGTGCAAATACCACATGTTTACGTGTTTTGGTATAAATACTGCCCAACAAAGAAACCCAACATGTATTGAAAGGGTACTTGCTTCGTTACCACAAATTGAGTGTCATATGGCAATACTCAAATAAACATGATAGACAATGACACAATTTTCATTCTGGTAATGTTATGTTTCGATTTTTCAAAACTGCATATTAGGTGAGAGAAAATCAATATTACGCATTCTATTACAACTGCTTCAGCTATGACATACACGTGCATTACCCGATTAACCTTTTGCAACTGCTTAATAGCCGTGTTGAGGGAAGTATGTACTCGCAAATGGGGTGTTCAGTAGATTTGAACTTATGATTAATTCAACTACCTCTTTAAAACCATCTGCATGTTTCTTTGCAAAGGACACATCTGTGTATCAGCAAACTTGTTGGTTGCGTGATTCATTATATTTCAAATAGACACTATCGTGCCAATCCCTTGAATTTCCAGTAGTTCATATCATCATCAATTGTAGGATCTAAATACTTGTGAAAGTCACTGAACTCAAACCTTCCTAAAATTTCCCAACTCAAATTATAACAGTACTGAATGACCCTACAGTCTTTTTATGTTTCTAGAGCTGGGTGTGTTTGTCTTGTGATTAGCCAAGAAGGTTGTCATGGCCGACAGAATCACTTTTCATTCCTCAGAATGGTTCTTTGCTGTAGCATCGAGTACCGACCTTCCTGACATGAACCATTTCGGGGCAGACGAAGTAACGAAGTGTGATGGGCATCGTTTCTAATGATGTATAAGCAACGACATGAGCGTCCGACAGCGCATGAGAACATGGAGTAAGAAGCTGTCCTTGTAGCCAGGCAATTAATGGTCTCCATGAAGATCTGAAGAAATATTGTGATAGTTTGATTTATCTTTTGGTTTCAGTGGTGTTAAAAACCCGAATCTTTCAACATTCTTAACTTCAAAAGCTTAGTTTTCAACACACGATTGGTGAAAAAGTAATAGAGCATCCTTACCAGCACAATTCTCAAGATAAGCTTTGGATACTAACTTAAAATGTCCTTGAATTTTGCACTACTAACACAATGAAACGAGAGAAGAAACTGCCACATCCACAACGCCATGGATTCTCGTTCTGTGGTGCTGGCGCGATAGTGGTTACAGGTAGTATTTACGAGAATCAAAACACAACCGCAGCTCTGACCTTTACTTCAAGGAACAGCCTCATTCTTGTGTAAACTGTATCGAATGCGGTATCCTGTTAAACTGCAACATGGTATCTAAGTGGGCTAGCACTATAAAATCGGTATTGGTCCGAACTAGTACAAGCAGTCACACATGCATGCACATCGCTATATAAGTACAATATTCTTGGACGCGACGTGAAACCCATTTCACCTCACTTCCGAAGGCATGGATCATTGATCATGTTATCTGACGCTGGTATTCCTTGCTCAGTCACAATTATTTACATGTCATCCTGATATAGCTGGAATATTGCTGACCACGGCGTACTGTATTTACCACGCAATCAATACCTCGTGTCCTCTGAGTTTGTGATTTGTAGAAATTGATCGTGTTAGGCGTGAATGGAATTTAGAAGTCAGGTGAAATAGTGTTTATTTTCGCGTTCAAGATTATTGCACTTTTATTGCAGCTTCATCTGTGTGTGTCTTTGTACCTGAAGCCGGATTCATAGCGAAGAAGTTTATTTCTGTTTTTTGTTTTGTAGGCCATCGGCCCATGTACACAATTGATACAACAACTGTACATATATGGCAATTAGGTGGTAGATGACACAATATACTTACTATCAAGGGCATATTTACATTTCATAGCTTCGTTAACGAACTTAGCACATTTGTTAAGGATTGAAACATCATTAGAAGTCAGTAATTTATGAAATTTACAAATGTTTGATGAAATATGCCACTTCGGTATGTGGGGCGTTCGGGTAGCCTTGTGGTTAAAGCGTTCGCTCGTCACGCCGAAGACCCGGGTTCTATTTCCGACATGGGTACAATGTGTGAAGCCCATTTCTGGTGTCCCCCGCCGTGATATTGCTGGAATATTGCTAAAAGCGGCGTAAAACCAAACTCACTCACTCACTTCGGTATGTGCTTATTTCTCACACTACATATGCCTCGCAATCAAATATGAAATGAAGTTCATCTTCAATGCTAACAGTATTACACATCCTACAAATTCGGTTAACAGTTATAGCTTCTTTACATCTGATATTACAACGCAACAGCAGTTCATGCAATCTCACCAAACACATATATCTTCTTAATTCCCTGACATTGATGTTTGTAACATCATATTCAACAGTCAGCAATGACTTGATATTCTTATAATGTGAAAGTCGTTTTGAATCATTGATAATAATCAAAATGTTTTGTTTTCCACAATCTTCTAATCTCTGTCTGAACATCGACAGAAAATATGGAATATCTCCAATATCTTGACTAACCCATGCATAGTGCTAACCCACAGAGATACCAAAATAATTGAAATGACGTCAAAATCTTCAAAAACAAAAATTTCGAGTAAACTTGAAATGAGCGAGAAAATAATCGCAATTACGAGGAAATATTCGAAGTAACGGGAAAAAACTCAAAGTAACAAGAACTCGAATATATGGAGTTTATATGTTGAAGCTAAATATCAACACGTTAAGTGTGTATGTGTATATCAACATAGGAAGGTTCCCTGCTCACGTATATCAATCAACCACACATCAATCAACATAAGGGCTTGGGTATTGAGCGCTGGCGATGTTCCAACAACAGAGCAAGTTATCTCACAATGCAATTGTCCTACAAAAGTGACACCTGATCCTACGACTGACAGGTTGATACCTCTAGCAATCAGTCAAGCCAGGCTCTTGAGATTTTAATTGAATGATCTTCAATGCTGAACTGATGATTTGAATTGAAAATTACTTTTGTCAAAATTTCTAAAATAGAACAAAAGATTAGCTTTAATGCTCAGACAATGTTGGGATAATTTTGCATTCCAAACTTTATTTCATATGCTGTAATTAATATTCAAGTCAGAATCAATTTATAAACTGGCAGAAATGCAAGTGTTAAAAATCGTGAATCATTCCGACCATGAAGTTATTTAATAGAAATCAGAGCTCAGGGTTTTCAGAAAAATATTAAACCACTCCAGTGCCACATTTGTAATTTTGTTACTATTTTTTTCATTTAACAAGTACAAAGAAAAAGGTTTCCTTGTCAAAAATTGGCAACAAACAACATCACTTGGGTATATCAGCAGCGTAGGCGGGTGGTGAAAGCGGTTCAATGTGAGAAGACCATTTCTATTGTCACAGCTTTGGTATTTCTGTATATTGCTAAAATCAATGTAAACCAATTGACCATATTCTGACGTTTGTGTCAAGTGTCAAACATGACGATGTGACGAAACGTAGTTTAGTCTTCAGTTTGCAAGTCAAGAACACTCTAAGGGAAATGTGAAGCCGGCATTCCTTATACTAATGTGTTTTCAGAGGATCTAAATATAAGTCCTAAAGTGAACACGCTAATGTTATAGACACAAGTAACTATCTATTCAGTTTACAAATCCAATAGCCAATATTTGCAGTTCACTCTAACATGTCTTGCAAATCAAATATGTCTACAAGTTAATGCAGGTCCATTTCGTATGCCTCCTTCCTTATCCTTTTCATCTTTCTGTACGCTTCATCCCTTGTGTAGACTTATCAGTGCCCGATACGATTCCTGTTCTTTTATGTGTGTTTCTAGAGACGTGTCTGTTTGCAAAGTGATTGGCACTGAGGGCGACCTTTGCTGAGGAAGTGCCATTTATTCTTCGCAGTGGTCCTGTTTTTATCAAGCATCGATCTTCATGACATTCTGATTAACGATTTGTGATATACGCTATCTGGTTGAAGAAAAGACATCAACATTCGGCAGGGAGACGTGTCAGTTGTACAATTCTCAAGGCGCTTGGTGTGCCAGTGCCTTGTTTACTTGATGTCTGTAGCGATTTTGTTCACACTAATATAAAAACATATACTCTCTATCCTAATATTGAGATTAAGCGATATAGTGTGAATAAAGCAGTCAAACCGAGAGAAATCTGTGTTTACTTGATGTCTGTAGCGATTTCGTTTACACTAATATATAACATGTACTTTCTATCCTAATATTGAGATTAGTCGATATAGTTTGACATAATTATCACCGAGAGAAATCATCCAAAGTCCTATATCAATACTTAACTACCGATGTTTACGACTGTTTTACATTTACCGACATCATATAACATATGGACACACAATGCCATTTAGAAAGTGGTCAAATGTAACAGTGTTATTGAAAGTGTAATCCCCCACATAATTCCTTAAGGTCAGCTCTGTTGTGATTTGACTGTCACTCATGACGGATGCTTACAGTCGGGCCTTCCTCTGTCGTATCACGAACATTGATTCATCGATGCAACTTTGACAGTGATTCGTGACTGTAGTTTCTTGTTGCCACGATTTTTGTTGGACACGATGTTCTTTTTATTGTATTGAGACAGATATCCCAAGATACATACCCAGGAGGTCTTGCATTTCTGAATTTAATATGTGTTATAGAAGAACTGACGGAAATAGATTGATTTTTCACCCTTAAACCTTAGAGCTGAAAGTTTTGAGTAACAATCATAAAATGTACTATTAGGCATGTAAACAGTTATTTTTACTCGACGTTTGAGCAGGATAGACATCAACAAGGAAAAGGACAATGAATAGGAAATAAAATTGAGGCCAAACTGAAAGGCTGGAATGAGACATTGTGAATGAGACATGCAAATGGCTAATTTAGTGATAAGTTACAAACGATCGATTGTTATCATTTCATCAATTTACCAATGACCCCTAACAATCCTAGTTACAACATACTGCTATTTAAAGTAGACACAACTGGCCTTGACAGAGGTTTTGAAAACAACTGTACATATAGATATTTTGTTTCAGGAATATATATTAGGAAACCTATCGTTAGGAACGCCAGGACGTTTCATGGACAAGTAAATTCAAGGGTAGTCATATAATCAGGTCTAGGAAATAATAAAGAAACCGAGACGGGTTGGAACCATCTAAGAAAGGAACCTGGGGAAAAGCATTAGTTTTTTTCAGTTTTTATAAAGTTATTAACCACAAATAAAACACGTATCTGGTGTCGAATCAACAAAAATATGGTTTCGTCTGGAAGTTTCTTAAAGTTTGGGAACAGATGAAAGATTGACGGAGTTAGATCGGGAGAATAATTTGTTGAGTGAGTTGGGTTTTCATGCCGCTTTTAACAGTATTCCAGTTATATCACGGCGTGTCAGCTTTTTGTTGGAGAAAAGCCCGAAGTGATGCAGGTCCCAGACGTTTACAACTTCCGTGACACCCACGAGCACGAGTATGGTGCTGACAAAACTAGAAACATAATCGGGGCGAACCGGGATTCGAACCACAATCATAGGTTTCTTGCGTGCCCAAGGAACGCAGCTCTGCACAGCAAATCGCGGCGCCTTCGACGACTGGGCCACCCGTGCCCCGAGATCGGATGAATAAGGTGTGTGCTGAAGGAGTTCAAAACCTTACTCGTGGATTGTAGCCATGTCAATGACTGATTTGTGCATGATGGAGGAGCACACATTTTCGGAGCTTTCCACGTCTCTCTGTCTTAATGTCACCCGATTTTCTCATAAGTGCAGCGTAATATGCTCCATTGATTGTCTGGCCTTTTTGGAAGAGAGTCCACCATAATAACACACTAGGCATCGAGGAAGACAGAGGCCTTAACATTTTCAGTTGATGGGACAGCCTTTGCCTTCTTTGGTGGTGGTGATGTCAAATGCTTCCCCTTGTTTGATTGCTGTTTGGACTGGAAGTGGTGAACCCAGGTTTCATCAATAGTCACAAATCGTTACAAGAACATTTCTCGATCAGTTTCAAGCAAAGCTAGATAATCACAAGATTAGTGCGGTTTTTTTTAAATCATATTTCATATTTCTTTTAACTAAGCAAGTTGATCGCCATGGAAATCTGGATGGTGCTCTCTACTGGAAATGCCTACAGAAATAGCAGTATCAGGTGCAGTTGTTCACTGGTCGGTCATCACCATATCTGAACCATTTCTGGTGTTGCTGACGTGACGGACCTTTGAAGATGGGAATCGTCTTCAAAAATATCCCTGCAAAGCTTTAACCCTTCTACCAACCTCTTTACGGTGGCATAGGCAGTTGTATCCTTCCCTCGTGTTGTAATCATATCTTCATGGATGCCTTTTTGTGTTAAGCCCTTTCCTGCAAGTATTGGATCACGTTTTGTCCATTTTCCAAAGGTCACAGTCCCCTGCTTGTGTTAATTGACACAGTGAAACAATATGTTCCATTGACTCTATTTGGTTCTGGATATACCTCTGGATATACCTCTAGCTCCACAAAGAAAAACACCATTGAACTATTATGCAATTCCTCCTTTGCGACACTCAGAACTTATCAATCAACTTATAAAAATATGTTTCTGTCGATATGTTTAGCAATAATGATTACTCCTCACTCGTCTCTAATAAACTTCCAACAAGCAAACAATTTACTGCAAAATCGAGAACACATCAAACAGATTAAAAGGCCATCTCCAAACTCCTACCCTTGACATTTGTTTGAAATGTAAAATTACAACTATGGACCATTAACATGTTTATAGCTATAAATTAATCGTAAGCACAGCCTGTCATTAACACAAAATAGTGAAATATATCTGACACTAGAAGTCTCAAAGTGGGATATCTTGGATCCTGGGAAAAAAACAGTGAAATATATCCAGGCATGGATGATTACCACATAAGGACCAGCACAACTTTTGAAAGCCAATTGATCAGTGAAAAATAATCATTATATATATCAATCCAACACGAATAGTTGACAAATACATACTAGGCATTTTTCGGTTCTGTCATACAAGGTCAAAACCAATTGATCAGTGAAAAATAATCATTATATATATTAATCCAACAAAAATAGTTGACTAGGCATTCTTCGGTTCGGTATTCTGAACTGACCATCGTTTCATAAAGAAACTTTCTTTATCAAACGATGGATTTAGATGACACAAAACCCTCGGCTTGAACGCACATGTAATCTTGCAACACTTAATTTATTTTTCGTGCAGTAACCCTCGATTATGTAGCGGCAATATTTTTCTAGAAGCTTTTCCATGCATTTTCTGCTTGAGAAGACGTTGTTACACAATTTGAAAAGCTAGGAAGCTGTTCCATTTGAGAACTACTCAAATCGTTATGATTTAATGTGCACGAAATATTTTTGTAGATGTTTTTTTCATGCGTTCTCTGCTTGAGAAGTTGTTACATGGTTTGAAAAAAACAAGGAAGCTGTCCCGTTTGGGAACTACGCCACTTTCATACTTAATGATGACGTTGCTAAAAAGGGCACGTAATTCTCATAAGAGGAGGACATACACATTTTGGTTATATATCTACTTTTAGCTCAGTATGTCGGTTTGAAAGCATTCAGATCCAGTTCTTTCATTCGTGAAGATACATACGGAATGGCGTGAATAGGTTTGCACTGTTTAAGGTTCGCTCAATCTTCTTAATATTAGAGGTATACGTTTTTTTACTGCGGATCACGTTAGCCAAGTATAGCAAAACGGCAAAATACAATATTGAAATGAAGAAGAAAATATTGGTATCATATGCCACATTATTAAAGGTATAATATATAGCGGCATCATGAACTGGCATAATATAAAGGATTCAAAATATAGATATAAGAAACAGTAAACTCTACAATGTTACATTTTTCATTTTATTTCGCTTTCTTTTATAACACCGTGTATTTATGTAGATTTCCCCATATTTTCTGGATCTATCAAAATTGCCGTGATTTTGAATGCTCGCAATACCCACAAGGTTTGAGCACATTCTTAACCTTTTCTAGAAAAAAAGTTTAAAATTCGAATACTCTCAATACCCACACATGTAAAAGAATTTATTCCACATCTTCTGAAATCTCCCAATGAGAACCGTTGATGTCCACATTCTTGACCTTTCTAAAAACATTAGATAGAATAAAACTAATTATTTGAACAAACATTATTCATAACTAACAACTTATGAAAAGATGGTTTTTTTCAAATGTGATTTGTATACGGATATGTTAATCAGATATGTAAATACATAGTTTTTGATATTCTACTTTGGCTCTTACATACGTAACACATTCATAAAATTAAAACGAATATGAACTGTTTATGAAATGTTTCTTTCCAAGTTGTGAATGCTTAAATCTGATGCATCCCACTATAATAATTAGAGTAATACTTCAAGACCTTAGGTAAAATGTTTCTGATAAAACATGGTTTACGTATTCCGCCGAGCCTAAATAAAAGAACACTGAAACAAATGTGAAAAATATAAAAAACACGTTTTTCTCTATTCTGCTGCATGCAAGATTGCGTGTGCAACACACACACATTATATACACAACAGGTTAAACTGCAAGTCAATAGATGCAATATGTTCAGCGACGTGACAAACTTAACTAACACTGCCCACACGGCACCAGATTCATATAACCTCTGGAAGAACAAACACAACAATCTGACATTTTATCTGAAATTTAGTTTCCCCCGCCAACCAACCAGACATTTTCACAGAAAACAACTCCGTAAGCTAAGAATAAAAAAATGGTCTGGCTTAAGATGTTCATGTTTAAAATGAATTGTATACACAGGGAGTCTTTATTCTATTTATCTAATTCAATAAAGACTATAAGCCTCTAACACGTATGACATATATTGACAATGCCAAAAGTAAACAGAGTAAATCAGAACTGAACATCTATCGGCTTATAACACAACGTCCTGATTATATAGATGACATTGCAACGTTCGTAGAATTCGAATTACTTATCTATCGGCTTATAACACAACGTCCTGATTATATAGATGACATTGCAGCGTTCGTAGAATTGGAATTACTTCCTAAATAAATTTTCTACGATCAGAATGACACAAATCAAAACGAGTTGTTTGGGTTTTCGTTTACATGTATTTGCATCCTGTACAATATGTTTGGTACCAGTAATAAATGGAGTAAGTATATACACTTATACATTTTCTTGTTGTGGAAGATTTGTATTATACAAATCTCCAATATGGACTTTGCCATTGACATTAACTGTGTATCTCATTGTTTGGTTGAGGGAACGGTTTGACAAATCCAGGTTAGTGTTCCTGATACTTCTTTAGAGTTGACTAAATGGTTACAATGGGTGAATGGCTGAACGTTTGAACAGTGTCAGGATGACCTTGACAGTTGCCATTTCGATGACCCTGGATTACTCCTTTGTATAGCTATAGAGGCAGGATCCTGACTGCAGGATGCATTCAGGAATCTAATATGCAGGAAAAAAATATTCAGTTGAAATCTGGATTTGATAAAAAAAATCGCATGTTAAAAAAATATGTTATCAAAACGTTACTAGGCTGAAAAAGTATCTGAAAAACTTAGGACTAAAAATCTAAAACACAACTACATGTATGATACCCGTATAGAATATATCACCATCGAAAAAATAACCATTTCTTGTTTGTTTCATTTTAAGCCACGATCCAACATGGGTGTATCAAACATTCAATTAGGACATAATTTGTTCATGAGTTAATGTATGTTTTCGAACCTTCGTTTGCCTTTCGATGGCTTCCGTTAACGCTAAGATATCTTTATGGAACTGGGTCCTGGTCACCTTGTGATCTATGTGTGATCGCAGGGCACTTTAAATAACTCATACATCCCCCATTCAGTTCTGGAGGGCACCTGGTTATCCTTGCGTGAAATTGAAGATTTGATATATCCTCTCTTCATCGTAAGCATGAAGAGTTACGAAGGTACCAATCATCGACACAACCTGGTGTCAACCTGGTGCTTGATCACATTCATTTTTGGGGATGGTATGATCTTGTTAAATGCACTGTTTCCAAAGTTGTCCACTTCACAGAACTAATAAAAGAAACATGTGTGTAATATGAGCTGACAGCATAAGAAGAAAATGGGCAATTGTTTATATCTTTCGACGGAGGTACACAAGTAATATTGATCTGTGTGGTGGTTTTCAAACAGAAACTTACATGTCAAATTAGGTTTAATCTCTTGTCAATTATTTTGCGAAACATATTCTTACAGTTAAAAATTGACTGAAAAAATACTATTTATTTTGGATATAGCCGTGGCGTGTTTCACCTATATACACTGTAAAGGTCTGTCTTTAATATGTGGCGACCGGGAATACACATCGAGAAAATATACTGAAATCTATTGTGAGTGAGTATGGTTTTACGCCGCTTTTAGCAATATTCCAGCAATATCACGGCGGGGGACACCAGAAATGGGCTTCACACATTGTACCCATGTCGGGGATGGAACCCGGGTCTTCTGCGTGACGAACGAACGCTTTAACCACTAGGCTACCCAACGCCCCGAAATCTATTGTGACGTAATGTGTTACTTTTGGGATCTCAGCCTTTGGGTATGGTGTCTTCCTTCAAGGTCACAAGTTTAACATCTGTTATTGATCTCTATTTTAATGACAATAGTGAATATGACGTCCAATGAAATATAAACTGGAATAGACCACACAGTGAGTATACACAATCTCTTTTGTCCTCCCAGACATTAAATAAAAGCGACAATGATCCTTCCATATTCATAAGAAATCTCTACTAAAAGCTATAGTACGATTCCGACTACATCATGAACATGTGTCATGAATCACTATCAACCAGCAATGACAATAGGGTTTAGCCAACGTCCCCGTCAGTAACACATGCCAAGGCAAGTGAATTGTTCACCTGAATTCTTTACCTGAAATATCCTTCTGGTGCGTTACATCAAAATCAGTTTGACAGATTTACTGAGGCAATGAATATGGTAACCCAGATAAAATAAAACTTTGCACTGAGGGGCTCTGGTTACTTTGATATAGCTCTTAGCTTTCATTTCCTGGTAGTAACTTATATTGTTAGTGCATGGTATGATTCTGTCTCAAAACATTGTGTTTCTAGAGATGCATTTGTTGGCGTTGTGATTAGCAAGAAGGCAAACATGACCACAGACCTAGAGAAATCCTCTTCAATCCTTACAACGATCCTGTTTGAACACGATCGGATCAGACAACTTAACGAAGTGTGATGAGCAATAAGTTAGAAGTTGTGTAAGCAATGGCTCTAATCTCCAGTAAGCCTCAAGGACCCGTCGACAACCATTTGCTCGGATAACCAGAAGTATATTTCACGCATGTCTACCCTTGTGTCTGTATTTGCTCTCTGTTTCCCCTTGTACACCAATCTGACCTGTCGACTATGTAACCATAGGCAGCTTGGCATCAACACTTCTCCGGGGGCGACGTGATCGATGTTGACATTCTGCCTAGCTGGGTAGGAAGGTACAAAGACGGACGCAGATACCCTTAACTTTAATGTCAAACTTACACAATCTGTGACATAGTTTTGGTTTCAAAACAAAATCTCTTTTGTTCTTCCTGTTTCTCGTATTTCACAATTTTGAAGATTCTTTGAGGTTTACATTTGACATTGGTACCAACACTTATTGCTTTTGGTAAGAGGTAACTACGTTGGATCAGGCTCAGTGACACGTTCTTTGTCTGTCACAGTCTCAATTAATTACAGGCGGTTGGGTTTCAGCTGGACTATTGCTGACCCAGCGTAAAACAACAAACAAAACACAATTAGAATTGACCTTGTATGGACCCAGTTCCAGATCTACATATATCTAAAGGTAGAATTGGTGAGTGAGTGTGGTACCAGCTCGTATTGCTTGAGGTAACTGCATTGGATCAGGCTCAGTGACCGTTGTCTGTCTGACTCTCAATTAATTACAGGCGGTTGGGTTTTAGCTGGAATATTGCAGACCCAGCGTTAGACAAAAAACAAAACACAATTGACCTTGCATCTAATCAAACCGTAGGATTGACTAAGCGATGTGATGCCACATCTGAGAGTGCGTTTTAATGTAACAAACATAAAATACACATTTCGTTGTTTAAACGTCCTTTTCACTGTGGTTACAAAACCAGCTACTCCAAAAGGAACAAGTTCCGAATCTACATATTTGTAAAGGTAGAATTGGTTGGTGAGTGTGTTTAAAGCATGTATTGAATGTTATATCTGCCATATCACCCCCAACAAACGGATAATTTGGAAAAACATATCCATTTTGCGTTGGCGTTCTTGCAAGCCACAAACACTCACACATTCATTCTCAAAGTATTATTTTGTTTGATGTGTTTCTTCTGAAGCGTCATTTTAAACACGAATGAACTGTCATGTATGCGTCGACTGATCCCATCTTTGTAAAAGCGTGTGATATGCGTAGTCATGAGTAATAAAGATAAATTGCAAATGAAAAAAATCGCAATGTTTGAGAATCAACTCCTACGTAAGATCACTTATAGCCACGCTACCTCAATCATATTCACGAGATGAAACATATGATATTAATAGTCACAAAATCTATAATCGTCGTCGTTTTGACAGTGAGATTGTTTCGTGGTATTATGGTGACAACTGATTTATAATCATCTAAAATGTAGCTGAAGATCTGGATAAAAATGGAAAAGCCATGACATATGGTATTTAGGTAATGCTTTTGAAATCATAGCAGAGTAATTTAGAAGTTGTCAGAACTAACTCATTCTGCTTCATTTCTCCGTAAAACAATAAATGACGATATGAAATAATATATCATGTATCACAAGAACAGATATTGAAATTGCAAAACTTTTTATCAGAATCTCCACACGTAAAGCGTTCAATGACGTAAAGAGGAGTAGCCATGTTTTTACAGATGAGCGAAATATTATGACACATGTTCACATTGAAGTAAAATGGAAATAGTGATACACCCAACCTGTACAGACATATAATTGTTAAAAGATGAAATGATGACTCTAGGTTTGGAACAGTTGACTTAAGAAAACATTCTAAAACGAGTCCTGGGCCCCTTTCCACAAAGTGATCTTTGCGACGATTGTCGTACGAGGGGTGAATGAAAAGTTCTGAGCCCAACTGTGATGGACTGCATTGATGGAGTTAGTTAATTATTTGTTTTGGAGTGTCTGGATCCCACTAGTGTAAAAGATCATCCACTGTAGAAATTACGTCATGAACATTTGCATAGTCTGTCCGACAGTTATTTCTTTACGTTTGGAAGAGGTGGAAATCTGACGGAGACATATCTGGTGAAACGGAGGATGTTCAATGTTCAATATTATGTATTTCCGGATGCTGTAACGTATGTATCAGATACTCGTCACATATTTTCGTCTTGCCATTTCTACTGCTTCTTTGTCTGCCTGCTGTAACAAGAAGAACCTCCCTGATTTGCCAGTTGGCAGAAGAGGTTCAAATCGTCCAAAAGATGCCAAGCTTGTCTATCCACATCTCAACGGTAGTAACATAAATATCGGTATCGTTTGTACTTTTACTGTATAAAATGTGATGAATAAAAGTTCACAATTAATAGATGACTATTACCAGCTGATTTTGCAATCCATGCACATTATAAATACATATTCAAAACCTTTGTAAACAGAGGATAAAGCATCTGTCTTTGATTATAAGGGTCTCTCAGATGAAAAGCTGCACAAAAGCGAGAAATTATGAACATGGATTGTTTCTAATAAGGAGTCAAAAGTCTTGTGACCCAACATGCTGAAACCTATGTCATGTCCAGTTCTCCCTCTCATTAGATGTGCCAACTGTACTGGCTGTGTGATGTATGGTATGTCAAAATGCTCGATCATCCATAATCATTGCATGTAATCAACATTTTCCTTCGCGGTGGCAGTTGCAGGGGTTCCTGATGTTGTGGCATCTTTAAGGCCATCTCTTGCCCTCTTGAACCTCTTGACAGTGGCAATGTGTGGAGTATTATCTCCTGAATGTCCGCATGGATGACTGCTGGAGATACTTGATGGCAGCACTGTGGCCAATTTTATCACTTACCTGGTCACTTTGATGCCTGAGAAAAAATGCAACCTTGTTGTATTTATTTTCAAATGCAGCTTGCAAACATGGTAAGTATTGTACTTTATACCTGCAAATTGTTAAGGGCATACTACAGTCCTTCGTAGTTAATCTCAAAACTCTTCAGCCTTCCGTCGTATGTTTAAGTTAACTGTGGAAACATGACCTTAGAAAGAGTTTTCTCGTAATTAATACAACATTCTACTATGAATTTGGAAAATACTCTGATGATTGTTGAAACGAAGGTTTCAATCACAATAACCACCTCTGATTGGAACAGCTGAAAATCTGACCGCACCAACGCGGAAGCTGGTGTGTCTGGAAATGTATTTCCGTCTCAGACATTGTAGGCATTATATAATCAAGGCAAGTACAATTATGGGTTACATAATACAGAGTAGCGGTTAGTACAATCTTCAAAGTATGTGTCAAAATACGTTTTGGACAGAATACATATTGTTAGTACAAATGTACCAATGAACCAACACATCCTGGCAGCAGCTATGAACCAGGCCATGACATTCCCAATTGTGCCGTGTACTTTTGTCTTTAAATTAGTGTGTAACAAAATAACCTCTTCACATCAGTCGTGTTATACGAACTGCAAGCGGCTGGGTGTGGTTTACGGGGAATTGATGCTATCACTACTCCATTGTTGCCCGAGGAATTATGTAGACGGCGGAAAAACCCGAGTTTATCCTTACTGTGTAATCAGTCGGATTGTAAACGTAATCAGCTGTCAGTTCAATTCCACTAATGTTTGTGTCGATGCCGTAGGGTTATTAATAATCATATCTGCCGTAAGTAATCCCTTCTTGAAAATATGGAAGTTACAATATTACGAAAACTGGACATGTGTCATGTACTGACAATGAGGATATAAGAAAACTGTATGCCTGGAGTAGAAGGTGACGATTATTCAGCAATTCTGACAAAGCCCAGGAATTAAGATAGATCCAAGTGTTGACGATGTGTTTATGTCGACTATAAGTGTGAGAGTGAATGTTTGTAAACGTCACAAAGTTGCAATATTGCAATTAGGTCACGGTGTCCCCTTATGGCGTTAACGCCGTTTCGAATAATTGTTAGTTTCATTACATCTTAACACAGGCATGGTGCCGACAAGCTAAGAATAATAATGAATTCGAAGGTGCCTCTGAGATTTGAATCCACGATCGTTGGACGTCCAAGGGGCAGAATTTGTCAAAGAATTGAGTCCCTTTTTTCGACCATCCGTGTCACCGGTGGGAGGAAACAAGGCAGACATGACTGAAGAAGAACCATGAACAAATTCAGGAAGTATGATGGACATCGGATCAGGTTTTCTGTCAGCAACGGCATGTGCGGCGGAACGTACATAAGGGCCCGGAAGTTGCTGCATCCAAGTGGTGCGGGGCTTTATTCGTGTATGTTAGACCTCTCTTTGTCTGCTGGATGCGTAATTGGATATTTAGAGCAGGATAGTTGGCATTCGGGGGCTGCATGTATCAACGAGAACGGTTGTCTATTCATAACATATCTTACATCCTGACAGCATTTGAAATACGCCTGCCATTGGGACAGAATACGCTCGCGTTTTCGCGATCACTTGGTATCATCACTATTTGACTAAGCGACAGAACCCTTTGCATGTACACCTGAAGCTTGTCAGCAGAATCGATTATACGATTTCGACTATATTATAAGCATATGTTTATGAATCACTATCAACTAGTTATGATACCAGGTGTTCGCGAAAACGTAAGCGCATCCTGTCCCACCAGCGGTATCCGTCCAAAACATGCCAGGCAAGTTAAGTGTTCACCCGAAAAAACACTAGATGTCCTCCATATCTTTTTGTGAAAGCCTTCTTGAGGCCTTGAATGTTGTAACATTGCTCACTCAACTTTTGAGCAAGAGTCGTATGACACTCTTTGAAGAAAGCTCACGCTCGATTGTACGTCGTAAGAAATCTAGACACCAGGGGTTGGGGTTGCAGGAATATTGCTCGACAAAATGGGAAAGTTAACGATTAGAAAGTTGAAGTCGTCATTCTTGCCATACTGTGGAGAGTGTTTTGTCACTGTGGATCTTTGTTGGTTGGCTGGTTAGTTTGTTGTTTAACGCCACACTCAGCAACATCCCAGCTATATGACGGCGGCCTGAAAAATAAGTCTGGACCAGACAATCCAGTGATTAATATCATGAGCATCGATCCACGCAATTGGGATCAATGACATGCGTCAACCAAGTCAGCGAGCCTGACAACCCGATCCCGTTAGTCGCCTCTTGCGACAAGTCGTCTTTTATGGCAAGCATGGGTTGCGGAAGACCTATTCCACCTCGGATCTTCACGGGTCGTGGATCTTTGTGCATATATTAAATATGAAACAGATTAGGCAGTCTCACTAGTCTTCTTTATTTCTAGTTCAGGTGGGTAAATCAGTGGAAGGGGAATTGGCTGCTTGGTGGTTGCTTAACGATATCAGATAACCGGTATACCCGAAGCTTAGATTCGGCCAAATTATCTCCTTTTGACTTTGCCAATCCGAGCAGAAATTCGGATTCATTAAGAAATATAACAACAAGAGTGAGTGAATATGGTTTGGCGCCGCTTTTAGCAATATTCCAGCAATATCACGGCGGTTGACACCAGAAATGGGCTTCACACATTGTACCCATGTCGGGAATCGAACCCGGGTCTTCGGAGTGACGAGCGAACGCTGTAACCACTAGGCTACCCGACTGCCCCCTTAAAAACAAGAAGGGGGCACAGACAGATTTGTATGTGTATAGATATCTAACGTTACCACGTCTTGTAACAAAAAGCCCCATGCATCAAGGAATGAAGTTTCCCTCCCTTTAGTTTACCATGTGTGATTGTGGTGTACAAAGTCTAAAATCAAATATCTACTCATTTGGGATCCGATGACATGCATCAACCATTTCAGCGAGCCAAGCCACCAGATCCCGTTTGTCGCTTCTTTTGACAAGCATAGGTTGCTGAAGACCAGTTCAGCCACGGAGCCGTGTTACTGTAACCATGAAATTCTTCTGTCGTTCCATATTTCCAGCTACAGGCAAAATACTTTCAAAAGAGCATGCCGTTTGGACTGTTTTTTTATTGCCGTTATTAAAATGTAGTGATGCTTGTATAGTAAATGTAAAGCAAATATGCATTTTTTGTCATGGTGCACTCAGGTTAAGGTACTTTGTGATGTTATGTGTGAAGACTAAACCATATGTTAGCATGCCAATACCTTTCTGCACCAAATGTAATTAAAGTTAAGTGAACTGAATCAAGTTACCGAATAACACACCGGGGCTTGTACGTAATGTTTGTGTGATAAATAATATAATATGAATAGACACTGTACTCGCATACGAAGTGTTATGTTTCAAGATACCACAGTGCAATGAACCACTGCGACGTCTTCTCCCCGCAATGTCTAGGAATAGCGCACCACATTTTCTCGTGCCTTTTGCACACTTGATCTCGGCGACTGTCTGTCCCATCACCCTTGTGCACTTGGAGGTATTTGTCTGATGCCCTGGATCTGCCACTGAAGGTGATGGAGAATAGAACGAAATAGAAAAACAGAGAAAAAGTGCGTCGCGTCAATTTTGGGTATCATTTTTTTACCTTTTTGTAATTATTCCTTGAACCACATTGGGGACAAACCAAAAAAGACATCCCAAGTTAGTTTCCAATAAACATTACCACATATATGTGGATGGAAATGTTTTGTAAATGTGCATATGTGTCATTCATTGATCAACTTCCCTGATAACACTGAAAAACCCGTTAGGATCCGGATTAGAATAGATCTTCATCAACCCATAGTTGTAATAGGCCACCAACGAGATCGGTGGGTTAGGCTCACTGAATTGTTTAATGCCTGTCATCGTATCCCAATTTAAATTTCATGATATCAATCACTAGAGTGTCTGGTCCAGACTCGATTATTTACAGACCTCCGTCATATAACAAGAATATTGCTGAGTGTGGTTTTAAAAAACCAACAAACAAGATGACACAGATGCCTGGCCCATTCGAAATATTAAGTGCCCTGCTCCACTAAGCAACCCCAACCAACTTCTGGACCCACCTGTAAGGAAGCTTTATAAGCGCACTCACTCTACTTTTCTGAATATAGCAGCTTATGTGCAGAAAACAGCATTATAGAAGGGGCCTATAATTGTCTCGTAACTAGTGTTAATATGTTTATCGACATTTCAACAGAGTTTGTTTACTACTGCTCGATCACTGACATACTAAATTTAACCCGTGTATGGTTTCAGGAAACACTCCCCTAAATTAATTTTCGAGCACCCGCAGCTCTTACTACGGTGAACGCGGTACGTGTAGTCACGATAGTCTTGGTCGTTGGTCGAAGGGGATAAATGTCTTGGATATATTGGATTTGCAGCAATATACGCGCAGACAATGTCCCATTACCACATCACCTTGAAGGGAGACAAGATATGTGTCTTTTTCAAACTCCACGCAAACTTTACATTTTTCACAACTATCTCATGACACATCACACGTTTTTGCTATTTAGCTCCATTTGGTAAGCAGACAACACATCCAGACATGCTTAAATTCGATGTCAGTTTCGTTTTGTGTGACAAACGGATAACTGAAAAACACGAAATATACGCATACATGTGAAGGTCTTATAGCAAAGCACAGAACAAGGATTGCCCTCTTATAGGACGCCGCCAACACGTGAAGATCACGGTAACAACTGATCGCCAGCTTCTGATCCTTGTTCTAAGAGGCGAGGGGCGGTCGGGTAGCCTAGTGGTTAAAGCGTTCGCTCGTCACGCCGAAGACCTGGGTTCGATTCCCGACATGGGTACAATGTGTGGTGTCCCCCGCCGTGATATTGCTGGAATATTGCTAAAAGCGGTGTAAAACCATACTCACTCACTCACTCACTCACTCTTAGAGGCGAGTAACGGGACTGGGTCGTCAGGCTCGCTGACTTGGTGGATGCATGTCATCGTATCCCAGTTGCAAAGATCGATGCTCATGGGTTTTCAGCAACCCATGCTTGCCGTAAGTGGTGACTGTGCTTGTCGTAAGAGGAGACTAAGGGGATCGGGTGGTCAGGCTCGCTGACTTGGTTGATGCATGCCATTGCGTGGATTGATGTTCATGATGTCAGTAACTGGATATCATTAACAGACCGCCGTAAGGTAACTGGGATACTGCTGAGTGCGGCGTTTAACAACAAGCAAACAATCATAGGCGTCATAGAGAAGAACTGTAGTTCTCAGAGCAACACGCGCGGTAATTTTATGTGCGATTCTTTCAATACAAACAATCGCATTAGAACGTAGTTGTGTGTGAAACAAGTTGAATGAGACAGACAGCATAAATATCCATATTATGACATAAAACTGATGAATCAGAGTGAAAACCTAGAGAGAATAAAGTCTTATGGTGAAGAAATGTGTTCAAAAAGGAAATATAAAAATATCACATCGATTAGCAAACCAATAAGTCGTAAGTGAAAAAAAGTTCGCATTTTCGTATTTCCCTCAAATTTCTCAAGTTCAGCGACATTCCATTGATGACGTCACATATATATGAAATAATGCATGACGTTATGAATCAGTGTCCAGTATTAATGATACCAGGTGTTGGCAAACAAATGAGCGTACTCTGCCTCTCCAAATAGCATCCGTTACAATACATTGAAAGTCAAGTAAATTGTTCGCCTAAAAAAAGGAACATATGGTACAACATTTGAATTGCATCGACATAATGTTGGTCACTAATGCGTCAGATTTCCAATGGCCTTGAATGTTATCATCTCTTACGCCAACTCTACCTCCCCCGTAGATTTAATTCAGTGTCAGCGTTTTGAAGCGAGACAAAAGACCGGACATGCTCCTGTCGAGACTAATACGTAACATAATATAAAAAACTGCACTCTGGCATGAACGCCAATAATCCATGAACGCGGCCGTAAAATGTTTCATAACACTCTAAATAATACACAATATACCGCTGACTACATGTAGGTCGATACTCATCACAACAATTAGGTTTATCGCCAGGAGCTAGAATCTATTTCTGGATATAATGAATATATATTTGGCTTCATCCATTAACTTGTTTGCTTTCAGGATAGATATAATTATACACGACTGTACATTATGCTTTATGGTCTTTGCTAATATTTGTTCTGTGTGTTTCAGGTGCATTGATGACATTGGGAGAGCAGTTGGACTTTTTCTCGAAAGTTTTATGGTGCATTGAACAATGTCCTTCCTGCTCAAATGCATATGCGTTGGGAGAAAGATGGTCTTTGGACGGAGAGTTTTATGCCGGATTATGCATAAATCATCCCTAAGCTGGTATATTTGGAGAGTCGTGAAAGAATGAATGAATGAATGAATGAATGAATTAATTAATTAATTTCTTTATTTCCTCCAGAATTTACAGCCGAAGATTTACAATATCTCTGATATTCTCAGGACAAATGCATGGTGCAAGTTATTACATAAATAGGTGCATCATTAACACAGGATATAAAAATATATTATTCATCATCAACTATGTACACAACTGAGAACTATTGTGATACAAGAAATCTAAATTGGGGATAATCTAATACATTTGTCAAATTTAAGATATATTCACAAAGTATTACTGATATGCTTTCCAAAGTACGCTAGTTCATAATTCCAGATTTAATTTTACTGAGCCCCAGAATAGTGAGAGCATATCATTTTTTTCCAGAAGTTCAATTTGAACATAACTCTCACCATCCAGGTTGTCAATGAGGGGGGAGAAGAATTCATTTTGATCCTTTATATAATATTCACAGTGTAAAAGTACATGTCTGTTATAATTAAAGGCATGTCTGTCCCATTTAGAACATTCTCTTGATGCAATGGGTCTGGAAGCTACCTTAAGATAGTATTGGGTGCAATGTCTAAGATGAGGATAAGTTAGTGCTAGTTACAATAATACATGCACAGTAGTTCAAGTTTTGAGTGAATTGACCAATAGCTGACCACAGCCTGCCCTAGTGACGGTCTGGGTTTCCACCGATCTTCGTCATATAAGGATACACATACACTTCTTCTCAATTCAATTCTGTAATGTTGTTGGTTTGTTGTTTAACGACGCACTCAGCAATATTCCAGCTATATGACGGCGGTCTTTAAATAATCGAGTCTGGACCAGTCAATCCAGTGATTAATATCATGAGCATCGATCCACCTAATTGGAATCGATGACATGCATCAACCAAGTCAGCAATCCTGACCCCGGAATCTTCACGGGTCTAATTTTGTAAGGAAATATTCCAGTACTGATCAAGTTCAAATTGACATTTTAAAGGTTATCTTTACAAGTAGTTGATATCATTGTGTCACTTATGATAGTGATAGTTTTGATATTATGAACACTGACTGAGGCTTAGAATGCACATATAAGATGTTTCTTAGCAGAGAATCATACGTTTGTACACAGTCTTCCGAGGAGTGGTAGCCTGTGTTTGTCTTTGTATCCTGTTAGTATCAACATTCCTAGATTCGCTGTGGTTGAATAAGTTGATGATTTTTGGTCTAGACCTTGAATGACTCTGGCAAAGTGCCACTAAGTATTCTCTATCTGAAAAGCATCTTTACCGAGTATGCTACGTAGCAGCTTACACGCATAGAAGATAGTAGAGAGAACCATTCGGTGCCATATTTAAACACATACGATAGGGTGGAGATCATAACAATTTAATCCTACATACTTGAGTGAGCTTACTGTGCGTCTGAATTTTGGCAGCATCGCACTATCATACTTGTACCTGTGTTTAGTATGACCCCCGCCCCCATATATAAATTACCCTATCTGATGTTTCAATAGGAACACTACCCATACGAAAATTATAGGGATGATGATGGAAATTCAATCTACTGAATATAACGGTTTGGCTTTTATTGGCATTGTAAGTTTTGATATTAATTTCGTGTATTTTCAATTTTGAGTGTTTGTTGGCTAAAAAAGCAATTCCACCGGATTGTTATGTAGTTTATAATATTTTCAGAATTAGCTCAATGGATTACAATACATCAAGACAATCCTTACGAGTTTTGTGAAGCCAATGTTCTTGTGTAGCTAATACTTCTATATCATTAGGGATTGACGCACAGATCTGGTCTGTGCTGTAAAGCATCCCACGTACATACCAGGTAAGAAAGTTGAGAGCCATCAGGAATAACAATGTACACGCGTACACGATGACGAAAGCGGCCGTAAAATGATTTCATACCATCACGATACACTGTATACCGCTGACCAGGGCCCCGTTCCACAAAGCCATCTTAGCGCTAAGGTGATCGTAGTTCCCATACTTTAGCACTGACTTACGATAGTTGTAGAGCTAAGATCGCTTTGTGGAACGGTGTTCAGGTCGAGACTCATCACAACAGTAGAGCTTATCGCCGTGTTGAAGCATACCATTGGAGACTGGGCCAATCATGCGTCTTTGTGTTTAGGTGTAATACTTATTTTGAACACGGGTGTCCATGCCGTCTATGTTTCTACGTTTGTCAGCACCATACCCGTGCTCGTGGTTTCACCAAAGTGGAAAAGGCCTGCGATTTGCACCACTGAGATCTGCAATATGAATCACTACCGAGTGTTTAGTTGTGTATATTTCGTGAAATAAATTAGTTTAAAATCAAAATAGATTACCACGGTGCCTTCTCTGGACATACTTCCAGGAATTTCTATACATCATGGCCAAACGATAAATGTACTTTTTTTTCAATAAAACATGATAATTTTACATATTATTAGTTAAATGAAAAATGCCAAGTACAATGTATAAAAATTAATCACAATTTGGAGTTAAGTCTACGTCGGTAAAATCATCATTTTCGAATATGGAAACCAAAAAAAGGCTAAGGTCTGTTGAGATTTATCCACTGTAATCTTCGGAGATATCTTCTTCGGCTGAAGTATGACTTAGAAGGAAATTGCTTTCTCCTAGCGGAAGAGAGTTATAATCAAGGGCGTTAAGTTCTGCTGGGAGGCGTTTTTAAGGGTTGCGATTTCGTCTTTTTCGGCGGTGTCCATCATGGGTCCAGATGCAACCGTGGGTGCAGAATAAGACACTATCTTCGATCAACGTCTATCCAAACAGCCGATGGAGTCTTATTTTGGATGCAATGAATATACATTAGGCTTCATCCACTAACTTGTTTACGTTCAGGATAGATAATGACTGTACTTACATGTATATGCTTTATGGTCTGTGTTGTATATTTTTTCTGTGTGTTTCAGGTGAATTGATGGCATGGAGAGAAGTTGGACTTTTCTTGGGGTGTTTTATGGTGTGTTATCCAATGTCCTTCCTGCTAATATATATTGATAGCATTGGGGGATAGATGGTCTATGGTGAATGAGTTGTTGCATGCGTTCATACCATTGCCTGGAGATCGGTTGCAATACTTAGTATATACTTTCATTGGACCCGTGAAGATTCGGGGTAGAGTAGGTCTTCAGCAACTTATGCTTGCCGTAAAAGGCGACTATACTTGTCGTAAGAGGCGACTAACGGGATCGGTTGGTCAGGCTCGCTGACTGGTTGATGCATGTCATCGGACCCCAATTGCGTTGATCGATGCTCATGATGTCAATCACTGGATTGTCTGGTCCAGACTCGCTTTTGTACAGACCGCCGTCATAAGCATGTAGCTGGAATATTGCTGAGTGCGGCGTTAAACAACATTGGGTGAATAACTGGTTTGATGACTATCTGCAGATTGCTTTGGCTGAAGTAGCCTTAACCAAACATTGTTGGATAGAACAAATATATATATATTTATCATATAATGTGTAGATGTCTCGGCAGGATAAAGCCAACGGATAAAGACGGTATCCGTTGGGGCATATGCGGATAGAGATGCAGATATCAAAGGCCAAGTAGGGACTACTTTCAATGCTTTACAAACATACTTGGCGTCGCCTTTGCCATTCGGCGTTTGAGTCAGAATTAACCATCGGGAATCTGGAGAATCTACTGGGATAATTCCTATCATTATCAATAAAATAGTGTAACTGTCTCGCCTAGGCTCAGCTACTTTCTGACCGTTTTAATACGTTCATCCTTATCAATTTTGGCATGACATTGTCTCTTTTTCGTAGAGTGTATCGTGGGTTTCACCGAAGTGGTAAACGTCTGAGACCTGCATCACTTCGGACTTTCCTCCCACATTAAGCTGGCACGCCGTGATATCACTGGAATACTATTAAAAGCGGCGTTAAACCCAACTCACTCACTCACTCACTCGTAGAGTGTACTATCTCTGTTTGCACTTTCTGATGTGTTGGTATTGTTTCATGTTGGGCATGTTAATAAAAATGTCCGTGTACCTCACAGTTAGTCCAATTGCATTGGGTTTTATGTTGTTGATTATTTGACGATTTGGGTATTCTTGGAGAAGCTCAAACTGGATTCAGTAGTTATTGTATTGCAGAGAAATGTTTAAAACGCTTTTAATATAATGTTTTTGTTTTAGATATTTAGATAACTACTTGCCATTATCAAATATAACACACTAATATACTATTTTATTGTTCATGATTGACATGTAATTATCAATATTATAGCCGCCCTCCTCCATACAACAAGGTATTTTATGAGCCAATCATATAACACAACATTTGATTTCAATGATTTAATGTTCTTTTACGGCAAGCTCTGATTTTTGAGCATTACATATATTAATTAAAATCTATAATACCAAATATAGTTAAACATGTACACATACAGACGCAGTATTAAAAACACACTGACATTTTAAAAGAGATACACGTTTGTGCATGGTAGCGTTTGTAATTAATTTCTTGCATATTTAGAAATGTTGAAGTCGAAGAAGGCATAACATCCACATAGGGACCTGGGCAGAAAGATAAGTTGTTTTCGTGTATATCAATTGTATTGTTATCCTAGAATTTCTTCTAAAAGTGTCGGGGGCACGGGTGGCCCAGTCGTCTAAGGCGCCGCGATTCGCTGTGCAGAGTTGCGTCCCTTGGGCACGCCAGAAACCTATGATTGTGGGTTCGAATCCCGGTTCGCCCCAATTATGTTTCTAGGTTTGTCAGCACCATACCCGTGCTCGTGGGTTTCACAGAAGTAGTAAACGTCTTAGACCTGCGTCACTTCGGGCTTTCCTCCCACATTAAGCTGACACGCCGTGATATAACTGGAATACTGTTAAAAGCGGCGTTAAACCCAACTCACTCACTCTAAAAGTGTCTCTAGGTGGTAGACTTTAGATTAAGTCCCGGGTTCGAATTCCACTATGGGTACAACGTGTGAAGCCCATTTCTGAAGCTATTTCCCCCGACGATATATATTGCTAAAAACGGTGTAAAATCATACCAACCTTACCAACTATTTTCTCATGGGATGTGACAGCACGGATATAATAATGGGTGTTAATTCCAACCGACTCCCACCAAATTAATACCTTTAAAATTTGTAGACACTATCAACATTCTCAATCTCCAAGTTTAAAGGAACACGATGCCGTCGATGTTTACGTCCACAGACCTAAATTGGCATTGCTACATCAACTCCATCCCAGAGAGCTGTCTCCATGAGATGTTTTTTTATTTCTGGCCTATCACTTGATTGTCTGGTTTGATCACATGCCGCCGTTTCATGGCACGAGTACTGCTGTGCGGTGTCAGGCAAGGTAACTTGATGAACACTACTCTCTGCATGATTACAACATAATTGAATAAGTTTATAGAACATGATAGAACACACATATTATTCATCGAGGTGACATAAATTGCATTTCTTTTCAAACACACATTTTGTAGTGATTGAGTGAGTTGGGTTTAACGCCGCTTTTAACAGTGTTCCAGTTATATCATGGCGTGTCAGCTCATTGTAGAAGGAAAGCCCGGAGTGATGCAGGTCTCAGACGTTTACCAGTTCGGTGAAACCCACGAGCACGGGTTTGGTGCTGACAAAGCTAGAAACATAATTGGGGCGAACCGGGATTCGAACCCACAATTATGGGTTTCTGGCGTGTCCAAGGGACGCAACTCTGCACAGCGAATCGCGGAGCCTTAGACAACTGGGCCACCCGTGCCCCCACATATTTTGTGTAAGTGACGGGTGCTATCGGTAGGCGTGGCATGGTTACCTTTCCCAGGAACACGGTGTCATCACTGTTTTCTAGTGATCCAGTTATGTCATTTTCACCGCTATTTTGTCTTATACGCTCTATGGTATCTGTTGAGTTGGAGAACCGAGACTGATCAGTCTCAAGCATTGCCTTTTCTATATATTGTGTCGAACACCTGGGTTACATGTCGAGAACAGGAAACAACCGATCACTTTGCAATGATTTATTGATTCATAGTAGTATGTTGCACATGTGCAGTGAACGTTATTATACTGCCAGGGAAACCACACACTTGTATAGAGCAATAACAGAACAACGATACAACAACTTAACATACAAAACAACAATAACACAATATACAAATTAATGTACATAACATATCAGATTTAAAACAGATGATGTCCGGATGATGTGATGAATACTTCAGTGAAAATATTTGTCCAACATTAAGCACGGTGCATTACTCTATGTGTCAACAATCACATCCATGGCAGCGTAGTGGAGTGTGAATGAGTGAGTATGGTATGACTCCGCTTTTAGCAATATTGCAGCAATGTGGTGGCGGGTGGGGTTGAAGTGGGGGCGGGCTCCACTAGCAATGGACGTCACCAAGCTACTGGAATATGTGATGACGAACAACAGGTATCAAAAACATGTGTTAATAAACGTAGAATATAAACAGAATTGAATTCAGGAGAACTGTGTAAAGGCTTGTAATAGAAAAATATATGTTTTTTTTATTGGGCAACACAATACAACACATATAGTAGAATGCTGAGACTTATACACCAGGAAAAAAGTTAAGCACCGTTTTCTACATATTTCCATATAAAATAGCATTGTATTAAAATCATACCATATGCTAATTAATTCTCTGACGAAACGTTTGATACATTTTTGTTTGTTTACAAAGAAATATATTAATAAGAGAATACAGACAATGAAATAAATATTTAATGACACGCCTTGCATTCTTATTTAACTACACTTTTAACTGCATTCTCTGAGTTCTAGCATCATAAACTACCGTGCAAAAGAAAGTATACACCCATGCTTGATGGTGGCCAATAATGTAAAAAACAAGGCATGGTTATTCACTGATGTATTTGACACGGGTATCTTAGTTGTGTTTTGGACCTTAAGTGTGCAGTATTTCGGCGACTGTTTTCAGCTGAGTAACGTTTGTTATTATTTGATGAAATCCAATATTCAAGTATATACTTTTTTCCTGGCAGTTTATGACTGAAAACTATCAAACATATGAATAAGCATACGTTGTTGTATAAAACATCAGCAGTTATCGTTAGTATCCGAGTCATTTCTGAAAATGAGATCAAGGTGAAAACAGTTTATGGATATTTAAAAAAGCAGGGAAGATCAGGATGTAGGAAATAAAGGAGCAGTGCTTGACCTTTTTCCAGGTGTATAAAAAGTACGACCTCGTGTTACATTATGACCGTTTCATTGTGTTCAGTCTTCTTTAAATGGGTCCTACCACTGTGTGTTATTCTGTATCATTGAAAGTAATATCTACTTAACGCATGTCAGGATGAACTAATCAGGGACACGTCAAATATTCGGAAGACTAGCACGTCTTGTTCAAGGGTAAGACAATGCACCAAAACTAAAGACATACAGAGCTTAATATCAAGTGTAACGAGATACAAGTTGTTTTTAACTTTAGTGTCAGCTCTCTATCTAGTGCGACTCCTATCCCAGCCTATGTCCTTAGGGACCCACCATTTCGTATTCGTTATGGGTCTATATATAACTTCTTCAAAACGCGGAAAGAAGCCGAACAATTATTTTTCAGAACACATTTTTCTCAGGATTTCAAGCATGTCCAGCATTATACATTAATTATTGCAAAACATGATAAAACAATATGTTTTTCTATTTCTTTTCTTGAACCAATGATTCTTATGAAAACAACCACAGAAGCTTAAATACCCTGAATTTTAACCATTGTGCCAGAGCTATCATTCCAAGTTTCCCTGTCTTTAGATCGCCTGAGCCTTAATTTCAGTGGGATTCTTTTTTCCATACCTATCTGTTCTTCCATCCCCTGTACCTAACTTAGGTGTCAATCCTACAACATCATTTCACGACAACTATCTCATCAACCTGTCCTTACATCCCTGAACTTGAGCATTAGCTAGGCCGACAATACCTCGTGTGTCCACCTACTCATAATTCTGTCCTTTTAACCCTGGACCTATACATGGCAAGCCAAGGCACCTATCGCATCTATCTGTATTTGAAATCCATAAACTTAACTTTCAGTTTTCATCCTGGAGGAAGATAATCCCTTTCCCAGCTGTCTCAATAAGATGGCCTATATGACCTTTAGTTCAACAGCATCAAGTGTTGTACGTCCCCAGTAGGTGCTTAAACAC
Source organism: Haliotis cracherodii (assembly GCF_022045235.1). Classification (NCBI taxonomy): domain Eukaryota; kingdom Metazoa; phylum Mollusca; class Gastropoda; order Lepetellida; family Haliotidae; genus Haliotis; species Haliotis cracherodii. The sequence continues at coordinate 56,041,038 of NW_027266341.1, forward strand.
ATTGATTTTATATCATCGCTGACACCCACATGACATGAAATAGGTGAACTGGACGACGAACTTGCATGTATTTCATCGCTTTACATGGCAACGTATGGACATACCAATATTTTATATGACAACGTATGGACAAACTTAGATATATAGGACGCCGCAAAATTGTAATCTAATATTACTCAAGCGAGTGAAATGTCAGGATTATCATAAACAGTATGAGGACCAAAATACTGTGTTCTATTCAATTACATTAAGCAACACTAAATTAAGGAATTTTTCTCCTTCATCGTTCATCCAAATTGATGCTTTTGGTCATGCACATGTTAGCATACTTAATATTTAAAGTACCTACCTTGTCACACAATTCTTAGGTATAAAAGCATATGCTTAGTATAACAAAAACAAACTGAAGAGCAAATACTAAATTCAATGTTCGCAAACATCACAATTTATAAACGAGCGTCATCTTAATTGGCTGACGGGAAATATCCGATGGCGTCACCACAGCTTAAGTCTGGCTTAATGATGCCATAAGTACAATGGTTAAACAATTTTTGGTACTCTCACCTTAACAATAGCACATCTGATTCATACGACTTTAACCCAGATATCCCGTCACTAGTATTTTACTTTTATTTTACATCGGTAACAGTTTCTGGTGGAAAAGATACGAAATAATTTGATTGATTAGCTATCACAGTCACTCTGCATGGAATATGTTGTTTTCTATGTCGTGTTTTTCTTAGAGTATATTCCTAAAAAAAGGACTTTATTAGTAAGGGCAAATCTTAAACGTATTTACTATATATATTCAAGCTTAAATTTGTTTCATCATGTACGACCTTATATCATGTCCGCCCTTAGTACAGCTTATTTTCAATTATTGATAAACATATACCATAATCCCGAGTCTGGCTCTCTGACATTGATGACATACATGTTCGGTAAATAGAAAGAAACATGCCCTGAACAAAATAGCTCAGGGAACATGAATATTTTAGGGGAAATGTTTTGAATTATTGTAGTAGAGACTGTGAACGCAATTTCAATAACAATCCCCCAAAATATACAATCATTATGCCTTACTTCTTTGTTCAGTATATATACTAGTTTTGTTCACTTGCAAGAGAGCACCGAAGACATAAACATTTAGGTACCAGTATGCCAAGTACTCTCTGGACCCAGTTCATTGTGTTTCAACAAAATATCTTAATACATGGACTAATTGGTATCTCTTAATTGTATATATTCAGCGAACTATTGCGTTTCTGAACGACATACCAGTCCAGATAAACACACATCTGGAATCGATAAGGTCCAACAATGGAAATGGTCTCCTTCATCACGTTTCAGCAAGTGCTGTTATGCCAAGTCTCTTGCCCTTAAAAAACAACCATAAAACAAACATTGAACAGGCACTTGAATCCGTCGGATGTAATCATTCATTATAGTAAAATATTGTCAGGCATACTTTACTCTAAGGGATAACAGATGATAACAACGAGCCAGTAAGTTGATGTACCGGAACACCAATGTCGTACCAGCATAACTAGTCTGACACAACTCTTAATATAATACGTGATTATATTAATATTTACAAACTAATTAAATTAGTAAATAATTTTAACTTTGTACATTATGAAAATGTGCAATAGCATAATATGTATGTGACTAGAATTTAGAAAACATAGATATTATCTTCTAATTAAACGACAAGGTATATGTTAATTACTTTCAGCATATCCCAAAACGGTGATATTCACTGGACGAAGACGATCCACTGTTATATTTCGGGGATAAGAATGTGCTTTTCTGCCTATTCTTTGCTGCTAATATAAGATATTTTTATACTACAAAGCGTCATTGTAGACTATGATACAGCTGTTCTAGTTGTTAGAACGTCAAAAATGTTTGAAGTGTGATGTTAATGTGTGATGCCGATTCAGATGAGTTATATCGATCGTTAGAACGTGTCATCGGTCATAGATGTATACACAGAGCGAGATTGCTGCTGACAGACAAAGGATCATAGTAAGCACGAACCTCAAACCGCGGCAGCTGGAAGCTAAGGGGAACAACTCACGATTAGTGACGATGTCCCGGCTCAACAATTTTGTAATGTGAATATCATGCAATTTTACTGATACAACATTGGGTGGGGCGTTGTGGTCAATATGTCAGATAGTCACATGTCACACAATAATAAGGTTGTTCTTGAGAACAAACCAAGTTAAAACGGCACCATTGAATCAGTGAGCAAATGTTCCGAGAAGTGCAATGAAGATATAAACCATAAATCCACAACTTTACAAACTGTGCTTAAACGTGAAAGGGTTGTAAAAGTTACAATGACTGAAGATACGATGGTTAATTCCATAGGTAAAACTTCATTAATGATGCCAAGAAACACATGCTTTAGTTGGTATCTCTGCCTAGCCATCTTCTACCACTTGAAATGGTAAACTTCCTATGACTGAAGAGTCGACTGATGTTCCATCAGCAATACGTATTTCGTTATGCCAATGCTTGAGTTGGTATCTCTGTCTATCCACCTTCTACCACTTGAAAGGGTAAACTTCATATGACTAAAGAGTCGACTGATGATCCATCAGCAAAACGTATATCGTTATGCCAATAAACACATGCTTCAATTGGTATCTCTGCTTGGCCCCTTTCTTGCTCCTGAAAAGGTTGTTAACAATACAGTGACTGAAGATACGATGGATGAGCCTATAAACACTTGCTTCATTTGGTTCTCTGCCTCGCCGTTTTCTTACACTGGTAAAGGTTGTACAACTTAAAATGACTGAAGAATAAAAGGATGATCCAAAAGCAATAATGCATTCCTCATGCCAATAAACACTTGCTTCAGTTCATACAAGTATCTCAAGATACGCTGAATAGCCATTCCTTAAGTAACTGTCATTGCTATCATGGAGTATTTGTAATTTACAAAAATAGAGTTTCAAAGCAAAAATAGCTATTTCTCTCCGATTACTTCTGCTGAGAGGGTTTCACCCTCAATTTCAGCACCGCGTATGCGATGAGGAGTATAAGGAGTTCCAATACACAGAATCCCATCAGGCCATAGCAAGCAAATATTTGATACACAGAAAACATGTAGACCGTCTCGTTGCACCAGTTCATGGGCTCGTGTAAGGGCTGGACGAAGTTAGGTTTCCACACCTGGAAGATCCAAACGTTGCCAAGAATGAACCACGAGAGCAGGAATATGGTTAGAATATATCCGCTGAAGCGCGTGCTACGTGACATCACAATATCGTCGGCGTCATCATCAACACAGTCGTCAAGACGCTCGTAGTCACGTGACTTCTTCTGTCTCCAAAGCAGCAGCAACATCTTGAGGAGACCGAATCCTCCTCCGACCAGAAGGTAGATGGGGACTTTGGGTTCCCGAGGACAGTCTACTCTATGAGAACCACCTGCAGCAGAGGAAGGATTGGATGGAAATACGTTCATTTGTTCTTCATAAGCTCCATATAACATACATAGCTGGGTATTATGCCTCAAAGTGAGATTGACCAATCAGAGAGCAGAACTACTGACCCCACATGAGCCCGTATACCGTCAGTAAAAATCCAAGATGGTTGTTACTGACCTGATATGAGACCGTATACCGTCAGTAACTGCCATTTTGAATTTTCCAACACCCACCTCACATATTTCACAGGGAAATTCGGGTACAGAAATTCGTTATTCGACACTTTTTTATGTTTTAATATCTTTAATTGTGATGAGCAAGTAAATAATTTATGAAAGAAACCACGTTCGTGACTTTGTTTATAAATAAATATGGAGAAAAAAAGCTTACAACGGAGTTACAAATAGCAACGCCATAGAACATACTGTAGAATGACGTCACAAAAAAGAAACGTGACGCCAATGACGTCACATAGCAATACAATAGATAGCAGCCCGTCGTTGGGGGAAAGCTGACTGCTATCACGTTACAGTGGCCCGCAGATTTCTGTTAACATGCGGGCATTTTTATGATAATTCTATCTATTTTAGCCATAGTACTTTAAACGTTCACATTCAGTGCAATATATATTCCATTGTTAACGTTTACATTAGAGCGTTGTATCGGAAACATAAGTACTGGTCCTGTCGTCTATACCGGTTGTAAGTATCAAGTTTTCATTTTGACATGACAGGTGCGACAAAGATACCAAATAGTGTAAACCTTTCGGCATAATAAATTCGTTATGGTGTCTTTAGTTGCCGTATACGGTGTCATATTAGGTTAGCAGGAAAATATTGAGCTTGGCTCACGCCTCGCCCAATATTCATTATACATATATATATAAACAAGTGATTTCATCAGGTGTGTAAGTATCAAATATACAAAAAGTCCAGATATTCGTGCTTGTCAAAACTCCTTTTTCCACACAAGATCTTTCGCCATTCAACGGCTCTTCAGGTGTAATGAATGTGTAATATATATATATATATATATATATATATATATATATATATATATATATATGTGCGCTACATCCGTGTTCTTGTCAAAATGTCACAGGTTATGTACCTTCAGAAACCGACCATTTAACTTTGTAGGGGTGGGGTGGGCCTGGAATTCATTCAGGCAGTGTGAATATCATAATGCAGGTATAAATATAACACGAATTTAGCACTCGCATAAAAGGCATTTGACTGTAACGACTGTGCAAACATGTGCATAATAACAATAACAATAGTATATTCTCTATATCGAAGTGAGTGGGTGAGTGTACGAGTATGGATTTACGCCGCGTTTAGCAATATTCCAGCACGCCGGGGGACACCAGAAATGAGCTGAACACATTGTACCATGTCGGAAAACGAACCCGGGTCTTCGGCGTGACGAGCGAACGCTTTAACTGCTAGGCTACCCGGCAGCCCCTCTATATCGAAGATTTACGAGTATATATATATATACATGAAGCTAGTTATAATGTACCAATCACCCATAACGACCATATGGATGTCACAGTATAATGTTGATAAACACTCATTGTATGTTCTCTAACGACCATATACCATATACCCTCTACGTATCTCTTATATACTCTTCTATAAGAAAGACACGTGACATGGATACAATTCACTTTACTCACCAATGACAATCATGGCGATGGGCAGGCCAGTAAGCGACACCAAGAAGGTTGTCATCAACCCTGAAACAGACAGATTCTAGATTAATATATTTGCTTATCATTTAGCATCAATCTAACAGAACGAATCACAAAACATCTAAGCACAGGAAAAGAAAATGCGTAATACCCAATTCAGCAACTTCAAAGAATCTCTTTTGCGTTAAGTATGCAACACAACAAAATGAAAACATTTTGTACTTCGGCCAAGGCTCGCTAAATACAATGTTTATTCCTTATGCAGGACATTTACCATCCCCAAACACATTCGCGTGATAACCTATATATATCATAACAGTACATGCGTCGTAGATTTATACCGCGTTGTAAATTAATACACAAATTTTCAAGATAAACATATGTATTAATCTATTTCAATTAACTATAATACCTTAATCAATGTACATTAAACATGTCATGCCCAAAGAGAAGCACATAGTAATTATCAACATGTGTTGCTGATACAAAGATAGAGAAACATAACAAGTACTTGAAATCGCTGAATCAGCAATTCTAACGGTAGCCTATTATAGATGTCACATGCAGCAATATTCGATATGATGCATGGCTGTCCTGTCAGCTGTTACCTGATCGTATAGCAAAACGTGTCAAAATATATTTTTGAACTACACATTTGATCAATTGTAGTCGTTTGAAAAAAAAGATAATTAGTTACATTAACCTATATTTTTGTTATTGCTTTCAGAACACGACTCTCAACCGGGACACAGCACATAAATTATTATGATGCATATTGATTATCTCACATGTGATTGTCAGAACGCGAAGCAGATCAATAATAGTATCATTGGCGTCAGATGCACCTTAACTACAAGGTAAAAATAAGGGTTTTTTCATGATTCATATTTAACAATTGTAAAACACCTTTCTCACCATTTCTTTCCATCACAGTCATGTATTTGTAAACGGTGTTTGTAATATGATATGTATATCCAAACGTGTGTGAAACAATTAATAATAATAAATCCCATAAAACAACTTATATTTAGGGTTAATTGATGCAGATATATCTGTTTTTGATGTTTCATATAACACTTGAATAAAGGTTTGGGGTTTTCACTGGGTTTTCTTATTAATGACGAATTGTTGTACGGAGAGCATTGTGCGGTTTGCTTTTAAGACAAGCTGTTGTATGAAGGGCATTTGGGGTTTGCTATAAAGACAAGTTGTTGTATAAAGGGCATTTCAGGGTTTGCTATAAAGACAAGTTGTTGTATGAAGGACATTTCGGGGTTTGCTATAAAGACAAGTTGTTGTATGAAGGACATTTCGGGGTTTGCTATAAAGACAAGTTGTTGTATGAAGGACATTTCGGGGTTTGCTATAAAGACAAGTTGTTGTATGAAGGGCATTTCGGGGTTTGCTATAAAGACAAGTTGTTGTATGAAGGGCATTTCGGGGTTTGCTATAAAGACAAGTTGTTGTATGAAGGGCATTTCGGGGTTTGCTATAAAGACAAGTTGTTGTATGAATGACATTTCGGGGTTTGCTATAAAGACAAGTTGTTGTATGAAGGACATTTCGGGGTTTGCTATAAAGACAAGTTGTTGTATGAAGGGCATTTCGGGGTTTGCTATAAAGACAAGTTGTTGTATGAAGGGCATTTCGGGGTTTGCTATAAAGACAAGTTGTTGTATGAAGGGCATTTCGGGGTTTGCTATAAAGACAGGTTGCTGTACGAAGAGGATTGGGGATTTGCAATAAAGATTTGTTGTTGTGCGAAGGGCATTTGCGGGAAGGCTATAAAGACAGGTTGTTCTTCATAGATAACTTGGGTTCTATCTATAAAGACAAATTGTTGTACGAAGAACATTTGGGGTTTGCTGTAAAGTTGCTGTATGAAGATTTTGTTTTGCTGTATAGACATTCCGTTGCGCGAAGGACAGGATAATTGCATGATGACGGCATGTGGATGCATAAAGTGCATTGTGGTTTTGCTATTGAGACACGTTGTATCAATGTCACTGGGACTTTGCTGTAAGTACTTGTATTTTTCATTATTAAAAGACATTGTATAACGGATTTAGTTTCACTATAATGACATACCGTCGGTTAATTGACATTGAGGTTTAATTGTTCTCAGCCTCGTCAAGATGTTGGGGTTTGTGTGCCGGCGATTATGTGCCTCACTCTGGATGGGACACAACCTAAAAAGGTACGAGAATCTGTACTTTTCTACGAAAGTGTTATCGCAAAAATAACCTTTGTTACATTTGACCACTTTCTGAAAGGCATTGTGTGGTCGTCAAAAAGGATGTAGAAGCTAAGGGAAAACTGCGTTTGGTAATATACAAACCGGACGGGCTACGATCATCTAGTTAAGTAGACATTTTAACGACATAATAGCGTGGTGATGTATGCCCTGTGTATGCTGAGATTCGGCATAAATAAATCAATACTCTCGTGCTACAGATTACATACGTTGGAACGAAATAGTTTACAATACGATCTGGAAACTCTGAGTAAGAAATGTAACATTGAGTTAGATATGAAACCACAAAGTGTTTGTTTATAAATGAGTTTTCATTTTCGTTTATTTGTTGATATTGTTAGGTAGCACAAATTGGAGAAAGCGATATATCAAGATTAATCATTGTAATAAACACACTTGGCCTATCAAATAACCACTGTACTTCGCCCCTTTAAGAAATAGAATTAATTAGGAAATAAACATTATGTAGAGATAGGTTCCTTGTATATTTAACTGGGCTAACTGAACGTGGAACCGATGGTGAATACTTGATATTGTAGTAACAGCAACTCCGCATTATCATCGCAATCAGAGAGAGACGAATCACAATCAGCACATATACATAGCCAAAAACAAACTATTTTTTCCAAGCTCATATGAAGCGCAAATTGTTATCTATGAATGAATTATGAAGAACCCGTCCCTCTGTCTTCAGTAAAACAGAGATGAATGTTTTTCTAAGACACATCTGACGCTAATGGCAATGCTATTGATTTGTTTCTGACAAAGACACAAAAGATAATCAATATCATTCAAAATGATGTATATGTTCCGGTTAAATAAGACTTTACTGATAAAATATCATTTTTTGATGCACAATCACAATCATTCGTGACTAGGGCAGACAGAAGATGCATTGGCATAAATAATAAACGAATAAATAATATATCCAACGAGTGTTGTGTTTTGATTTCTTTGTTCGCGGATTCTTGTACGACAAAATCTTTATTATACAGGTGAGGATAATGAAACATATTTTAGGATTTGTTTGATTCTCCAAACAGATATCTGTACATGTCACCACGTCTTAACATTTTGTGACCGCCTCCGTGGTCTAGTGGAAGAGCGTTCGCCCGGAGAGCGGAAGGTCCGGGGTTCGATCCCCGGCCGCGTCATACCAAAAGACGTTAAAAGATGGTACTTGTTGTTACCCTGTCTGGCGCTCGGCATTAAGGGGCTAAAACAAGGACTGGTCGTCTCGGAGTCAGTATACTGTGTCTGAGTGGGGTATTCATGTTAAACTGGGGCATGGTATCTCATTGGGCTAGCACTATAAATCGGCATCAGCCCGGACTAGTACAAGCAGCCACACACACACACGCGTGCATGCACGTCGCTATATAAGTGCAATAATCTTGGACGCGACGTTAAACCCAATTTCACCTTACCTCACCCTTAACATTTTGTAATCTATTATGTTGCAGTTTAATCTATTGTCAATATTATCTTGCAGTGTAACTTATTCTAATCTATCATATTGCATTTTAACCTATTGTAATACAATATTATCCTGCAGGTTAAGCTACTGTAATATATCTTCTTGCAGCTTAAGCTATTGTAGTATATTACCTTACAGTTTAACCTCTTGTAATATATTATCTTGGAGTTTAACCAATATTGTCAATATTACATTGTCATGTATCTTGCAGCTTAAGGTATTGTAATATAGTATCTCGCAGTTAAGCTTTTGTAATATATTATCTTGGAGTTAAGTAATGGTAATATATCATCTTGCGGTTTAACATATTGTCAATATTACATTGTCATGTATCTTGCAGCTTAAGCTATTGCAATAGATTATCTTGCAGTATATGTTATCGAAACATATTATCTTGCAGTTGAACCTATTGTGTGCAAAAAAACTGTCAACTTACATGAATTCCAGATGATGTCGAATGCCCGACCAAGGAACTCACAGGGGTCCTCGCACTCCTCATTCACTTCTTGGAGCTGATGGAAGATGGAGCCATAGGAGCCACTGCCACCGTTGCCGTACTGATCCCCGTCGGAGAAATCACTGGTGCTTCTACATAGACTCTTTTCGTCGTCGAGTGTCTGCAGATTTCAAAGAGAGAGTGAATGAGTGGGTTGGGCTTCACGCCGTTTTCATTCAAAATTTCAGGTATATTTCGGCTGTGTGAGTGTGTTTGTGTGTGTGCGCGTGTTTGTTTATTTGCCTGTTTAACGTCGCACTCAACAAGTATTTCAGCTATATGACGGTAGCCTGTATATTATCGAGTCAGGACCTGACAACCCAGTGATTGATATTTTAGCAACCATCCACTGTTTCTGGCTACGTTGACACGCCATCAAGCATGTATGATCACCTGATTCATTTCGTCGCCCCTTACGATCAGCATAGGTTGCTCGGGACCCAGGATGACGATGGTCTTTGGATCCTGGCAAGACAGGTTCACAACTCTGCACATCGCATTGCGGTCACTCATACCTCTTCAAGAAGCGAAATACAATGCTAATTTGTGTATAAATAAATATATTCATAAAACTGTGCTGAACATATTACGTTATAGATTTTCATCCTAATAAGGGGGCACAGGTGGCCCAGTCGTCTAAGGCGCCGCGATTCGCTGTGCAAAGTTGGTGTCCATTAGGCACGCCAGAAACCTATGATTGTTGGTTCGAATACTGGTTCGCTCCGATTATGTTTCTAGGTTTGTCAGCACCATACCCGTGCTCGTGGATTTCACCGAAGTGGTAAACGTCTGAGACCTGCATCACTTCGGGCTTTCCTCCCACGTTAAGCTGACACGCCGTGATATAACTGGAATACTGTTAAAAGCGGCGTTAAACCCGACTCACTCACTCATCCTAATCTGTCTCATAGGCACATACTTTGCTGAGCCTCTTGCGTTCAGAGCTTCCCCAAACTTGCTTTACTTCTATATATGCATCTTGTACAATTTACAAATACATGAATTCAAGTCACTGATTCAATAATAATTTCCAAATGGTTCGTGGGTCTAGCTTTGTGTGAATTTGTCGCTTCAAATGTCTTGTGCGAGTGAGCGAGTGTGTGCAATATTCGATTTTTAACGTCCACTTTTTTTGTGTCAAAATGAAATAATGTGAGCAATGTTGTCTTTGAATATTGCTGATGGATGAATCAAATTCAAAATATTACAACCACAAAGGGAGTCGAGCCCGGGTCTTGGGGGTATTCATGGGCAAACATGAAGACATGTTCATTTCTCTTTTGTACTGATTCCAAAACTCCATAAAATGCCGTACAAAGAGGGATCTTTTGCTGGGTCCAGCAAATGTATCACCAAATCCCTGTCTCAAAGAGTGAAATCAATGAAATCTAAGAACTCTTTCAGGTACAATCGAACATGCTCTTTTATCAAATGTTTCAAAGAGCGTCATGCAACTCTTGTTCAAAGTTGTTTGATCAAGGTTACAACATTCAAGTCTTTAGCAAAGCTTTCAAAATGGTTTATGGTAGATAGGTGGAGAACATTTCAAAATGTGACACCTCAGTGACAAAAGTATGTCCGAAGCAATTCCCTGTTTTGAACAGTTGACTTGCCTTTGCATGTATTTGTGACGGGTGTCAAGGTTGGGGCACGAAATGCTCATCTTTTCGCGAACACCTGTCATCATCACTATTCGATGGTGATTCATGCACACATGTTTATGCTATAGTAGGAATCGTACAATCGACTCTGCTTTGAGCAGACATTTCGTAAAAATATATAGAAAGGGTTTCGTGGCTTTTATTTGTATGCTAACCCATCGCTGATTTGCTAAAGAACTAAGACATTGATAGATTCAGATATCTTGTTTCAGACCACACGAAGTGAAAGGTCAGACATGTCTAAACTCGAGTTTCAACGAAGTAAGTTTAGCTTCCGTGGGGACCAGACCCTATTCTGTGTAATCTGCTCAAATGGTTTGTTACATGAAGACATCCGTGTATAAGTAATCACCTTGGAAACCTCATGTTGTCACGTGACATACCTAGACTTCGCTGGTCGCCGAGATAAAGATCAAGCATGAATAGCTACTTCAGACAATTTTGGAATGAACAGTGGAATTTGAGTTTAAAAGAATGGATTACTATATTTCAGCAAGGGTTTTTAAGGCTAATTTGTACATGTAAATATCGTGCACAGGGAGCCGACCTTTGTATAATTTTTGAACAAATATTATTTTCGATATTTGATGCCCATAATGTGACAGCAACTGTCAGCATTTGCGTAAGTAAGTGCTGTAACAACGGCATCCAAATCATATCGTTATTCATGTGTCTAGAATCATAGCGCATGTTTGTCTTGGCTGCTGAAGCAAAGGAAAGGTAACATGATCTTTACACCGTTGCGCAGACAACCGACTCATCCGTCCGATCAACCTTATAGATCCTGCTTGTAACACCGGGTTTGTATTCGTTCATAATGCTTCGCTCTGAAATAACATACATACCACTCTAAACTCATCATGAATTTACTACCATAACTTTGTGATGACTGTCACTTCCGTTTGGGTACACTGTTGCATTTTTAATGTGACAGAGATACGTGTTTTCAAACCTCTTGACTTTTGATTCAATGAACTGAGCATAAACATTGACAAAGACCATATAATCTCAAATTGAAAATTGATTAATGAATTATCCAACCAATTTCTCTGTGGGCTTTAAATATTAAACGTAAGGACGTGGACGGGATGCTGAAGTAGAGAATACCTATGCCTCTTTCATTGATCCGGGCATTCAACGGCTTTTGATATAATAATTGGCATCAGCAGCGCCTGTCGCCAGCTGCGTCTCGGGGTTGAGCCGATATGTTGTCTTACAGATGATTATCGGGATGAAAAATGAGGCAAATAAAATTGTTTCCTTTGGTGGCGTAATGCGATGCAGACTTATACGTGGTAATGGCGTCTTTGATCTGACATTTGAATGAAAACGTGTGGTCCCAGGTACCTTAGGTTTCCCTATGGTGTTATGAATTACAGTCTGTCAGCTATTTGAAGGCTAAAACCACAAGAGAAACTCAAGTGATGAATGACTATTAAAAAATTTATTGGATAAAAGTTGTGTTTCAATGACCTTAATCATTGAGTTTGTTTTGTTTTCTTTGTTTGTTGTTTTTACGTCACACGCAACATCAATGGTTCTATTTCACGGCTGACTGTCCTTGCCTATGCAAACCAGTGGTTAATATTCTGAGCATCATCCAAGATCGTCGGGATATAAAAACACACAAGTCACCGCATCTGGCGACCAAATGTGGTAATCGTCTATTACGACAAACAATATAGTGTTGGGTTCTAGTAATGACAGAACATTGTTAATCATTTCATACTCCAACATCCATGTGTATAGGTATAGATACAGTCGTAATGTTAGTAAGAGTGCGTCCTCTATCTGTCTCTTTTTTAAAGGGAAGCTGGGTCCAGATCAAAGGGCAGTCCTTGAAGTTTGATTGAAGACATAAAAATCCCTCCATGTTTGTCTCTGAACTCAAATTAAATTGTGCTTATCCATCTAGGATTTAATTATCATCCTTGTTAGACAGAGATAAAGATCACCCTAATTAGTCAGAGATAATACCTAGGTATGTACGTGGAGCATACATGTAGACCCCACCATTTGACAACATAATCTAGTTAATACTGAAGAAAACGGTCTTCATAGACAATGCAGCCTAAACATAATCCTTAATGGTCAAGGACGAGTTAGCATACAGGCTCATCTGGACCCATTGGTAAATTCACATTTGGGAGTTCCGGAGTCCTTTGAAATGTTGGTATGAAAATTATCAGCTGTATATACATATGTACAGAGTTGAAAGCTAGTCTTTTTCTTTCTCATGCTTGTAAGTGTTAGACTTTTGACATAGACCACAAGCCTGTGATTTTTGTCAGACATTTTGTTCAGTCTGTGCTTCAAAACATGGAATTTTGTTGTCTCAAAGGAGGAGCCGAAATTCACAACTCATTAATTTCAGGACAATCCTCAGGGAACAATTGTTTTGTGGTTTGAAAACCTTGAGGTAAAGTATTATTTATTTTCTTGAACACAAATTATTAAAGGCCCTGGTGTAAAATAGTGTTTGTTCAGTATGTTTAGAAGGCAAATCATCCGAGACCCTTCCCCTAAACTACCAAACGATCGATCGCAAAGCTTCTGGGACACATCTGCTTCCTGATGAGATAACATGTGGTAACACTTAAAGATGACAAAAAATGCGTCTATGCTTCAGTAAGAAAGTTACTTTTATGTGTAAAACAAGATCTGAAACAGCCCTGACAGAGTTACATCAGTTGTGGTAACACTTAAAGATAATGCAAATATACATCATTTATGACTTAAACAAAATGCGTTTATGCTTCAGTAAGAAAAGTACTTTAATGTGTAAAACAAAATATAAAGCAACCCTGACTGCGTTACATCGGTTCAGCCACCTGCGACTAACAATCTTTCACAAAGTTATGGCCGTCAGTACTTACGGTGAATATAATTCGATAAGTATTACACAGAGTGCCCTCTTGTGACATGTCATTAAATGACAAATGTCTTATCGATTGATCTAATGCAAGTGAGACGTTATTCAGAAAAAGTGCTTTATGAAATGCACAATCTACATCTGACGCCTTTAACCCCATGTGTCGATTAAACTAAATAACTTTAACACAATGCATATTATATGGTAACCCCGCCTGCCGATGACGAAGAAAGGTGAGTTTCCTCTGTATTGTAGACTTTAACCTGACACGGTAAAGTACACGGTTTGAGTACACGAAGCGACGGCTCTTTCTTTTACAAGTCAATGCAGATAGAAAATAATCATGAAAGCAGTCTCGTTAGTGATAACTTGGCATATATACTCAAAATATATAGTATTACATGTATCTTACTGACACAGTGTGTAGAAAGCAAGCCACTTGTCAAGACAGATGCACGATGCACTAGGGTACAAAATAAGACCTCTCAAATTTTATTTCTCATTCATATTGATGTATGTTTCTACTTTGTGAGGAAAACAATGTGGATGTGGATGAGTAAAGGACGTGGACGTGGATGTGTATGTGGACGTGGATGTCGATGTGGATGCGGGCGTTGACGTGGACGTGGACGTGGACGTGGACGTGGACGTGGATGTTGACTTGGATGTTGATTCGGACGTATACGTGGATGTGGACGTGGATGTGGATGTGAATGTAGACGTGGACGTTGATATGGATGTGGACGTGGTTGTGGACATGGACGTGGACTTTCTAGTGGATGTGGATGCGGATGCGGATGATGAAATAGAGACGCGCTAAGGGTCAGGATAAGGACGCGGACGTGGATGTGGCCGCGGATGTGGACGTTGATGTTGATGTGGATGCGGGTGTGGACGTGGAAGTGGCTGCGGACGTGGATGTTGACGTGAACGTAGATGTTGACGTGGATGTTATGTAGATGTGGACATGGACGTGGACGTGGACGTGGACGTGGACGTGGATATGGATGTGGATGCGGGCCTGGACGTATACGTGGACGTGGATGATGACTTGGATGTGGATGCGGACGTATACGTGGATGTGCATGCGGATGTGGACATGGACGTGGACGTTGATGTGGATGTTGATGTTGATGTTATGTAGATGTGGACATGGACGTGGACGTGGACGTGGATATGGATGTGGATGCGGGCCTGGACGTATACGTGGACGTGGATGATGACTTGGATGTGGATGCGGACGTATACGTGGATGTGCATGCGGATGTGGACATGGACGTGGACGTTGATGTGGATGTTGATGTTGATGTTATGTGGATGTGGACATGGATGTGGACGTGGATGTTGACGTGGACGTGGATGTTGACATGGATGTTATGTGGATGTGGACTTGGATGTGGATCCGGATATAGATATGGATGCGGGCGTGGACGTATACGTGGACGTGGATGATGACTTGGATGTGGATGCGGACGTATACGTGGATGTGGATGCGGACATGGACGTGGATGTGGATGTGGACGTAGATTGAATAGGGCAGGGGGTACATTTTGGTGGGTAATACTATGGTGATGAGGACAGCTGTGGTATGCAAACAGACGGAAATCGGCAACGCAGTTTAACACTAGATGTGGATGGCATGTCCGACCACATCTGAAACCATTGATCAAACAGAAGTGTAATTTCAAAAGAGAAATTCCCAAATGAAAGTGTTCAGCTCACGTGGCCATATTACCATGCGGTTGAATTCGTTTTATTGTCATGCAACATCCAGAGAGAGTACTCAAAGGCAACTGCGTGGATAGTGTTATGTATGCCACGTTAGCAGTCAGTACATGAGACACGAGATGTTATTGAGAATTTGTGTTGTGTTAATACCTCATATCATCCACTTCGATGCCGAAAATGAATTATGGAATAGATATTGTACCTTGAGCATTCCAAAGGGAAACTACACCAAAATGTTGTAAACCATTTTATATGACACATAACACACTGCACAGCTTCAGAAACCTATGAAGTTTACCAGATACAGCGAGACGTGAGTTTTGACATTGTAAATGTTTAATACGCCATTTGTCCTTAGCGTCAACAGTGATCGATGAGATAACATGCGATACTTTATCACAACCAGTTGCGTTTTAGCTGAAGGATTGGCTGCGTGAAGCATACTGATATTTCATGATACGTATACTGCAAAGGTAGAGAAGTGAGATGTTGATTGTGATTAGATGGTGATGGTGATAAATTTGGGATTGGTTAAGATTGTGATGTGAACTGATGGGTGGGGAAGTGGGTGGGATGTGGGTGGGAGCTCGGATCAGGATTACTTTGAGATTGGATAATATAAGAGTGTGATGTGATGTGAATTGGGGATGAGGTGGAGGTTGGGAGGTTGGGATTAGTTTTTGGTCGGATACAAGGTGATTTGATGAGTGAACTGATGAAATGCGAATTGGGAATGGCGATGAGAGTAGGGATGGGGATAGAATACGTTCAGTCGGATGTGATGTGATGTCAACTGGGGAAGGGGGCAGGAATGAGGCTGACTTTGTTTGTTCGTTTGTTGTTTAACGCCGCACTCAGCAATATTCAAGCTATATGACGGCGGTCTGAAAAATAATCGAGTCTGGACCAGACAATCCAGTGATTGACATCATGAGCATCAACCCAGGTAATTGGGATACGATGACTTGCATCAACCAATTAAGCGAGCCTGACCTCCCGATCCTGTTAGACGCCTCTTACGACAAGCATAGTCGCCTTTTACGGCAAAGATGGGGTTCTAAAGATTTATGGATCTTCACGGGTGGATGGCTTTGGCTAGGCTGGGGTATGGAATATGGGATGGCGGTGTTTGGATTAGCCATGGGGTACTGATGAGGGTGACATGATCGACACTGTATTTGGAGCAACTGGATATCTGGAACATTTAAAAAAATATAAATATAATAAATTGCAAAAGAGCACCTCCCAAATGATAGTCTTCATTTTACATGGTCGTATCAATTACATTCGGACACAAATTTGTTTTCATATAATGGAACTTATCGAGGTAGCATGCAATATTTATCAATGAAATGACAGAGGCTAATGGGTGGAAGGTGTTAGGTATTTCATGTCCGTCATTATCTGCTTTAATCTGCTGTGTATAATGGGAAAGCTGTGTTAACACTTAATACTCAATCTCATTCGCTTTCATACTTGTTCAGAAAACGAGATCACAGATCTTGATGGAGGGTTTCAAAGGGAAAACACGACAAGGCGTTAAGACTGTTTCTGCATGAATCAGTAGAAAGCGTTTTAGTCTGGCAGATAGTATAACCCATACATGTTGATGCAAGGGTTGTTTGATACAAGATCCTACATTGGGTTTACCGTCACGATTATCCACAGGACAACGTACATTATAATGAGTAAGGTCTGCGTTTTAGCATAACAATTGGACCACGAAAAGTTATCAAAACGATTCTCCTAATCGTGGGTGTCATTTAAACATGACGTGCGACCAATATATTTTCACGACTACAATCGTTGTTTTTGACGTTCGGTAAAAGTCATGACGCTATGGTTTCTGTTAACTAGTTTGCAGTTTACAAGAAGAACATGGGGTATTAGTCATTTTGAAAATGGGGACTCCGAGGCATCTAAGATGCTCCAGTTGGTTGTACAGAAGTCTTTATGCGTACACGTCTCATCGTGTGTTTGAATCCCTTTTCAATCAGATTTTTATATTTTTACTGACCGCCTACGTGGACTACTGGTAGAGCGTCCGCCCGGAGAGCGGAAGGTTCGGGGTTCAATTCCGGGCCACGTCATACCAAAAAGACGTTAAAAGATGGTACTTGTTCTTACCCTGTCTGGCGCTCGGCATTAAGGGGCTAAAACAAGGATTGGTCGGCTCGGAGTCAGTATACTGTGTCTGAGTGGGTATTCATGTTAAACTGGGGCATGGTATCTCAGTGGGCTAGCACTATAAATCGGCATCAGTCTGGACTAGTACAAGCAGCCTCACACACACACAAACGTGCACGCACGTCGCCATATGAGTGCAATAATCTTGGACGCGACGTTAAACCCCATTTCACCTCACCTCACACCTCATGTTTCTACTACGAGTGCACGTGATCTCGTTTTCTGAACAGGTATCGAAGCGAATGAGACTAAGTATTATGTGTTAACACAGCTTATACCTGACACCTTCCAACCATAGCCTCTGTCATTTCAATGATACATATTGCATGCTACATCGATAAGTTCCATTTCCGACTGCAGTTGATACGTCCATGTGTAATGAATACTATCATTTGGGAGGTGCTCTTTTGCAATTATATGTATATTTGTTCAAATGTTCCATGTATCAAGTTGCTCCAAATACATTGTCGATCATGTCACCCAATCATTTCCCTAATGGCTAATCTAAAGACCGCCATCCCATATCCCAGCCAAGCCAAAGCCATCGTCATCCCTACCCTGTTACCCAGTTGAGTGAGTAAGTGAGTGAGTGAGTGAGTATGGTTTACGCCGCTTTTAGCAATATTCCAGCAATATCACAGCGGGGGACACCAGAAATGGGCTTCACACATTGTACCCATGTGGGGAATCGAACCCGGGCCTTCGGCTTGGCGAGCGGACGCTTCAACCATTAGGGTACCCCATCGCTCCGAAACTGTTTGTAAATATGACCTAATGTCTAAATTATAACGTTTCCAATTTATAAATTATTATAATGTCTAAGAGCTTACAGTTCGTACATCCATGCACATTTAGGAACGTTGGCAGATTATGAAGTAAACATAATAGTTTACAAACTACAAAGAAGTAAATATCATAATTCCTTCCGGTGTTCGCATATATAAGATGCGTGGGTTTCCCAATAACAGTCTCTTGTCAGTTAACATGTCGTAAATTCGCGCTACTGTCGGAGAACCCATAATTAAACCATTCGCTTGTAATTGAATAAAGTCAGACCTCCATGCTTCAGATATCTGCAATACTTCCTAAGTTCCGTATATTACTACTGGATCGTATTAACATGCCCACGATCAAGGTACCTGAGGCTTATAACAGTCTTAAATGCTACCCTTTTATATTCGTGCCGTCATGCGATATTTGCTGATAAAATTAACATCTATTCATATGCACATACATTTGATAGATACATATATATGGCTATATGTGGTAATTGTAAATGAATATCACAACCCTCTTGTTATAGGTAGTTATATATTAATATTTAGGATGTATGAAATCTGTGCCCTGATTAACCTACAAGCTACACTAAAGGTCATTTTAAAACCACAAGTAAAAACAACAAATTAATAGATTTTGGAAAGAATTGAAATACGATTTTAAAAATCATTCAAACATGACTGGCAGCTTTTTGACAGTTTACAGTTTTGCACGTACAACAACATAAGTGGTATGACTAAAATAAATATTATACTGATTGTTTTAAAAAATATGTCAACACGGCTTTTCGATGTTCATTCATTGTTGTCAGAAGGTGGTATAATTATTTGTGACTTCCTCACAGTGAACATTTCTTTGAAATTTAAGAAAACCCACCATTTTCACAGATTTTGGTTATAGCTCTGTATTTCATATTGTCCAAGGTTGTTACTACTAGTAGTCACTGTCATTAAATCATCACTTCTTAATTTGTTTCCCAAAAGTACAAATGTGTTTTAATGTAATTACCCGAAATATTTAAATCCGTATCGACATCTCTGACAATACATATGCGACAACAATAATTAGAGCTAGGAATATTTTCCAACAGACATTACACGCGTGTACAAACGAACGCGTTTCTTGAACGCATGGTGTACACAGAGGGAAATTCAATTTCATATCTATAACAATCTGAAAGCCGTTCCAGTTATTACTATCACCTGTGGTCTATGTAGGACGGGATCACACTCACGGCGAGATGCCAGCCCTGCTCTTCACGCCTGGCTAGGAAGCAATTGTTAGAACCACATGTTGCCAAATAATCAAAAAACAATAACGACACCAGTCATCACATAAACCCACTTTTTATTCTTATTCCTGAAATAGCGCTCAGAAGAATGGGTAATACTATCATCCCAGGAAGTGATATCAATTATAAATTACATTTCGGAGTGTCGAATAGGATATAACTTGCATGAAACCATAAACATACGAACGCCGGGATGGCGTATCCTTTCTATAGCATTAAGGAGACACCATTTTGTTGAAAAGTTGAAAATCTGAACTGGAGTGAGTCAGAAACTTCTTGACAGTACTTAATCAAGACACCGGTTTCCTAAGAATACAAATGCACCCTTCTCACAATAAAAACAAATGCATGGGAATTTTTGGGGGATTTGCGCCAATGTAGCATTGTTCAAAGTATGACAAGGTCGCTGAAACCAGAAAAAGTCACATATCGTACCTACATGGGGAATCAGAGCAGTTTTGAGGTGATGAACCGACAATTTAACCACTAGGTTATCCAGCTGCGCTGATAATAGCAGAATAGGATATAATACCAGTCTTTCTTAATTGACTGTCCGTTCAAATCGGCCAGCATCTCAAGGTAACACCGGAGGGCCAATATGGGTTTAGCCGGCCAAGACAGATTTCAGTGGGCCAACAGGGGATTTGAGCCGGCCAGGACAGCTTGTGTGTGACTACATTCATTTCACTGCAATCACCACAAAGACATAGACTGCTAACATCACACTTCGTAAGAGTGTGGATCTTGTTTTATATGCTATATCTTGAATATACTACTTGGAAACATAAAGTTAGGTAGTTAATTCATACAAATATCATTAAATGGGTGTTTTCATTTTGGCATTATTATTATATACAATAACACATAATAACATTATCATACAAGAGAGGGGCCTACCTTCTTGCCCATGTCGTCATAGATCATTGATTGCGGAACAAATAAAATGATCCCTTATCTTCCGAGGCTGGGATGCACGGTCGGTACTAGAAGAAGAAGCCGTGCCAAGCTTGCAAAGCACCTTTACCAAACACAGCATCACACCACGTCCATCATAGCTTTCGTATGACAAAGCTGGTCCCTAGTAATGGAACGTCACTTCGAATTTATGTCCCCATGAACACCGAGCGTAGAGATATATCACACTGCTGTCCCACCTGTTGGCGACTTGGCTAAAGGCTGCTTGGAATTGATCTTAGTTAACCAGCGCTACTGGAGTAACATATGCGCTATACATTATTTGTATTTCCGGCACATAACCTATATCTTATTTCCTAACAAAATTGACGTTTGGGGAGCACAATGTATTTCAATAACTTGTGATCAGATTACGAATGCTTTGTCCTGGATTCAAGCGGCTGTGAGAGGCGGAATGGATAAATGAGAGCAAAATGCGTAGGAATCGATTATGTCATCATGCTTCAGACAAAGGAAGAATGGCGCGGTGGATAAAACTGATGCTTAAGCTTAGAGATTACGGGATGAGACAGGATCGACATGCAAGACGTGTAATGCTGGTTGTTTCCCCGAGCTTACACTTTGGGATTTAATGGATTGCAAACCAACAGCTGTCAGCCCTGGAGCGTTAGAAGTATACATTAACAGTTTGTTCTGTTCATTGAAGAGTAAAGCTGCATACATTTACGATTAGACAAATGTCAAAGACAGATCGGTGATAGATGTTCTGATACACAGAACAATATATAAGCGATGATCTTTTTGCCTCTGTATGTGGAACAGTTAATTGAATACATAAGTTTAGTTTGTATTTCCGATTAAGATCATAGGCTGCTGCCGCACTCTACTGAAAGGGCCCATTTGCACAAAGTAAACTACGCGCATATATTTCATATGTTAAAATATAGGACCAGAGACCATCTATCATATGGTCTCTGATAGGACTTACAATTATCTGATCGCTAAGATGGTTTTGTGCAAATGGGCCAAGGTCAAAGGGCCAATTCCTGCCTGCATTAACTCGCAAACGTATTGATTTGACGAATGCTATTTTATGCACAGTCAGCATTGTGGCAGCTGTAACACAATAAACTGTAAACAATCTGGACCAGACAAACACGTGACCAAAAGCACGATATATGACGTAACTATGACACATATGTACAAACAGGGAAGGGACCTATCATTTAATATTCTGGGATGGGGGTTGTATGGAGACGAGATCATATTTTTCCTGCAGCGCCAGATATTTCTTTACAAAAACAACCCATCTTACAACAATGTAATTTGTGTGACAGACAACATCCCTCCACCTCAGTTCAGTTCAGTCTCACATCAGACTCGCATGGAGTTCTCATACAGCGGATTGCCATGGGGTCGGACACAAACAGGCAGCATATTAAATTACATAAGAAAATGAGATAAATACCATAGAATTTCGATTATGTGCATGATAATATATGATAAATAATAAGTAATATATATAAGCAACCCGTTATTATTCCGTTATTATATTATTTGTGTATTTAAAAACGTATCTATCGAACTAAAGCGAGTGAGATACAGTAAACTACGGTTATAACGAACACGCTTATAACGAACTGACCGATATAACGAACTTATTTTTTGTATATATGCTGTTTATATGCTTATGACGAACTACGGTTATAGCGAACTAAAATTAGTGGTCCCTTCGAGTTCGTTATAACCGTAGTTTACTGTACGTTGCACTCGTTGTCATAGAACGGTTTCTAATGGGAACGAGTATAGTAATTTATTTATTACTCACTTAAACTTTGCACATTAACTTAATGTCGAAGTTTCAAAAAGACGTCGCTGGTATAAAGGTTGCGTATGAACTAAATATTCGATGCTGATGGTTAGATAATGGACTGCTCTCAATCTGCAACCTGGCAACCAGTGCGCAGTTTTCTCCGAGATCAATGGCATGAAAAGCTTCTAAAACACATTAATAATAGTATAAACACAAACATCACCAAGTTGGAAACACCTGCATTCAACGAAAGCATTCAGCCGCATAACATCAAACTCCGTGTGGGCTAGGGAGCACGACAAATGATCGACTCCATGTGAAGATCAGGGTAGACAATAGGTCTTCAGCAACCCATGCTTGCTGTAAAAGGCGACCATGCTTGTCGAAAGAGGCGACTAACGGGATCGGGTGGACAGGCACGCTGACTTGGTTGATGCATGTCATCGTATCACAATTGCATGTATCGATGCTCGAGCTCACGATGTCAATACCAAGCCTGTAGATCGGTTGCAATATTTAGTATATACTTTCATTGGACCGGTGAAGATTCGGGGTAGAGTAGGTCTTCAGCAACTTATGCGTGCCGTAAAAGGCGACTATGGTTGTTGTTAGAGGCGACTAACGGTAATCGGTTGGTCAGGCTCGCTGACTTGGTTGATGCATGTCATCGTATCACAATTGCGTGTATCGATGCTCACGATGTTAATCACTGGATTTTCCTGTCCAGACTCGATTATTTACAGACCGCTGTCACACAGCTGGCATATTGCTGAGTGCGGCGATAACCAGCAAACAAACAGAGATACCTCGCCCTTTTGCTCCACTTAGCACCCTCAACCAACTTCTAGACCCAACTGTAAGTTAGATTTATAAGCGCTCTCACTCTACTGTTGTGAATATATCAGCTTATGTACAGAAACAGCAACGTATAAAACAACTCACTCACTCCAACCCCATCAACCCCATCAACCCAAACAAACCACTCTCCTATCCACCCACCCACCCAACCACAAAATCACTCACTCACTCCACCCCCCTCTATCCACCCGCCCCCTTCTTATCACTCAAGTATGCAACGTATTTTCTGAATACTCCCTAAACAACGCTCAAACAACCCAAAGTTGACATAACAATATTGATTATATAATCACAAAAATAATTGAATGAAATAATATGTTCTGCGTCGGTAATATTCGTAAAAGGATGTTTTTTTCTATTAATTTCTACTTGAGAATGTTATTTGATTATTTAATAAACCACAGAACCATATAATTAGTTTTGTGGTTAATGCTACTCTTATTGTTAGGATGTAACGATCTTGCCAAGTTATCACGATTTCAAATGAAAGACTGGTCACGTTGACCTTGACCTTGCAGAATTGAAGAGATCTACAACTATCCACACAATGTGTGAAGGAAATCAATAACCAATAACCAGTACCCAATTATAAACACATCAGCACACGTCTCTTCAATCAGGATAGTCTTTTAGTTCAGGCTGCTTCCTTTATTTTCCAAAAATTATATGTAAAAAAACACATTGGATTGAAACCACAAACGATTTACTTGACAGTATGCATCCTGTTGATAAGTGATCAATGTTTTATTATTCCCAGAAAGCACACGCGTGTGACCACATTACCAGATATGACGGTGCATACCATTTTCCATGTAACTGGGGAATGACTCATACCCAATATGGTTGACTCGACCAGTTCGGCAAAACTCGTTTACTTTCGGAAACAGTTCAGAAGTGACACTGTACAGCTCCCCTTCAACCTTGTAGGAATGGCAGAGTGAGTGAGTTTAATACAACGCGGTTTTAACAATATTTCAGTTAAATCACGACGTTTCAGCTTCATGCGGGATGGGATGTGAAGGTGAATAATTGATTATTTGCAGCTCATGGAATAAATGTTACTCAAATGAATGTGAAAACAGTATAATAAAAAAGGACTTGTGACTAGGACGAGTGAGTGAGTGAGTGAGTGAGTGAATGAGTGGGTGATTTGATGGTTAAGTTTATCGGGTGGGTGAGTGGTTGAGTGAGTTGGTGGGTCGGTGGAGTGAGGGAGTGAGGGAGTGAGTGAATGAGTTGATGGGTAAGTTTATCGGGTGGGTAAGTGATTGAGTGAGTTGGTGGATCGGTGGAGTGGTTGAGTGAGTGAGTGAGTTTGTGGTTGGGTAAGTTTAGTGGGTGGTTGAGTGGTTGAGTGAGTTGGTGGGTCGGTGGAGTGAGGGAGTGAGTTTGTGGTAGGGTATGTTTAGTGGGTGGGTGAGTGGTTGAGTGAGTTGGTGGGTTGGTGAAGTGAGTGAGTGGGTTGGTGGGTTGGTGAGTTAAGTGGGTAGGTGAGTGGGTGAGTGAGTGAGTTGGTGGGTCGGTCGGTGCAGTGAGTGAGTGAGTGAGTTGGTGGGTGGGTCAGTTTAGTGGGTGGGTGTGTGAGTGGGTGAGTGAATGAGTGACTGAGTTGGAGGGTCGGTGGAGTGAGTGAGTGAGTTGGTGGGTGGGTAAGTTTAGTGTGTGTATGTGTGAGTGGGTGAGTGAATGAGTGAGTTGGTGGGTCGGTGCAGTGAGTTGGTGGGTGGGTCAGTCTAGTGAGTGGGTGAGCGAGTGAGTGAGTGGGTGGGTTGGTGAGTTTAGTGGGTGAGTGGGTGAATGAGTTGGTGGGTCGGTGCAGTGAGTGAGTGAGTGAGTTGGTGGGTGGGTAAGTTTAGTGTGTGTATGTGTGAGTGGGTGAGTGAATGAGTGAGTTGGAGGGTCGGTGGAGTGAGTGAGTGAGTTGGTGGGTCGGTGGAGTGAGTGAGTGAGTGAGTGAGTGAGTGAGAGCATCATGGACTGTGTGGTGCAGCCCAACCAATGATCATAAACAGGATGTAACATGGACAGACCGACACAAACCGACCTCCAGTGAAACTGGTAAGACGTCATGTTGGTTTGTTGTTTAATACCAAACTCAACAGTATTCCAGCTATGTGACGGCGGTTTGTAAATAATCGAGTCTAGACCAGACAATCCAGTGATTGCCAACATGAGCATCGATCTACACAATTGGAATACGATGACATGCATCAACCAAGTCAGCGACCTTGACCACCCGATCCCGTTAGTCGCCTCTCACGACAAGCATAGTCGCCTTTTACGGCAAACATGGGTTGTTGAAGACCTATTCTGACCCGGAACTTCACGGGCGGGAAGACTTGAGGACGTGGTGAGCCTACAATCAACATTTTCAACTGAGAAACATCCCCCGTCTTCCAAAATTAATCAGTAATTAAACAAATTAAATGTAAACATCATAATAAAATAAGTGAATCTAGACAACGAAACACGGTGTAAGTGTTTAGTTTACAGTTATATCACACGCGTCGGATTAATGTGAGAAGAAAGCCCGATGCAGGTCTGAGTTGCTTACCGCTTTGGAAACCCACGAGTACTACTTTTTTTACAAGCCTTTTACAAGCCAAGAGATATAATCACGGCGAATAAGATTCGGACCCTCTTCGAAGTCGCATATTTACGGCACGCCTAAGGGAAGCAACTCTGCAAAGCAAATTGCGGCGCCTTTGATAACTGGGACACAATATCCATTGCAAAAATGTGATTCAACCATTTGTGCAGTGATTTGCCATTTCTATACAATCTAAACCTTTTGACCTGATCCTATGGAACTGGTCCCACCTCACCAGGACATATGACCAACACGGATGTATTCATTAATTAACATAATTATCAACGTTTAACTTGACACACCGCCCTAAACATCCGTTGCATTCAGGATAAACACGCCGAGTGTACAAATGTATATAACTACGGTGAGTTTAACACATAAAGTCTTATAGTCAAATGTCGTATTTGTGTCTAGACATATTCCTCCTTGACATTAACAAATAAGGTAAATGTCAGTATTAACGTCTTTGCTTATTGACGCCAAGTCTTATGAGTCTAAACATATGCTGTTGTTATGGCATTTACCAATTATGAGTCTGTTTGTCCTCTTCTTAAAACTGTAAACACCTGATATAAATGGGTTTATTATTAGGGTGAGGAATCATCTCGTGTTATTGTTCTGAAAGAAGCTATTGGCAACAGCACTTTCATGATTAGATTAAAAAAGTAAGATGGAAGAGCCTTATCTTGATGTAACGGAATGTAATGTGATTCAATGCAATTACCCGGGCTGACACACACTGACATCCACACATTGTGCAGACAAAATGAATCCTACGTGGATTACCAACGACGAATGATCCTCCAGTGTTACTGCATCGCCCAGACACAGCGTGAGTAAGGTGACATTGGGTTTAACGTCGCGTCGAAGATTATTGCACTTACATAGCGACGTGTGTGTGTGTGTGCGTGTGCGTGTGTGGCGACTTGTACTTATCCGGACTAATACCGATTTTATAGTGTCAGCCTTACTGAAATAAAATGTATATGCCGCATGAACATGAATACCCCACTCAAACACAGTATACTGACCAATGACTGACCTATAACCAATCCTTGTTTTAGTACCTTAATGCCGAGCGCCGGGCAGGGTATCAACAAGTACCATCGTTTAACGTCGTTTTTAATGACGCGGCTGCGGAATGGGTGAGTGCGTACCGATTAACATATTGTAAACATAATTTAGGAAAACAACTGTGCAAACAATAATTGATGTTAATGCAGGATGGAATAACCCTTCGTAGCCGAGGGGCCCCAGGCGCCGAAACTCACTGTGCAGTTTGCTTGATCTGTTTGCAAGATCCGCAGATTTTGGGTTCGAGTCTCAAATTCGTCCCAGTCTTGAAAGACCGTACCCTTCCTAGTGAGCTTCACCAACATGGTACAAGTCGACCTGTGTCACTTTTAGATTTCCTCACCCATTTAGCCCATAATAAATACTGTTCACACTCATTCCCCCATTGCAAAACTGGCGTGTAGCATAAAATATAATGAATTCTGACCGGAACATCAATCCTGGTATAATGTCCAAGACATTACAATATTATTGTTCTTAATGCCTCATACAAGTGAGAAATATATTTGACAGCATACTGGAGCAGAAATTCGATCCCACATATGATCAAATTTGAAACTTTTATCACCGCTTCAGTCTATCCTATACAGCTGTTACTCAAACCATAGGAGGATTTTGCTACTGGTGAACTGGTGAAATTCCTAATCTTGCTGTTGACCCAGATGAATATGCATGAGCGGCCTAGTCCATAGAATTCCAGGGTTGATAGGTATTAAATATACTGTAATAGAGAACGTCACTGAGTACGGGATAGCTTTAGGTGTAATATGCTTGGATCTTGTATCACAACAACCAACACGCACGACATTGAATATTGTTCGATGTTCAGCTAACATATTATCCTATTTGGCGATTCTCTTGTTCGAGTGACTGGAACATTCAAAACCAGCGAGGCTGACACGTGGTGACATGGAGGTGGCAAACTCAGTGTATATTCCAAGCAACTTCTGTTTTCAAGTCTTTGAATGGGGTTTAGAATTGATGCACTTAAGGAAGAGAATTTATGGATGGACACTTCTTTGCAAAAATATCCTTTAAAAGAATTTATTTTTATTGTTTTTGGCCACTTTTTTTTATTGATTTGTCTTTATTTTTCCAATGCGACCTTTCTTTACATATGCTAGCACATGATACAGATATATAGCATCTGTACCGAGAAGTCGCATTGAAAGAATAAAAAAAGTTCAAATCCAAAAGTCAACTTGTCCTTTCTGATTGTCGGGGCATTGTTATTGCCCTAATTAGTGACTTTCTATGATCTGTTACTACTACTACTTACAAGTTAAAGTCTTAAAATTTCAACTTATTATCTTGAAATTTTAACTTTGTACATATCTTGAAATTTCAACAAAGGATCTGCAATTTCAACTTAACATAAATTTCAACTTAGCATCTTGAAGTTTCAACATAGCATCTTGAAAGTTTCAACATAGTATCTTGAAACCAGATACCAAGTTGAAATTTCAAGATACTAAGGTGAAATTGCAAGATACTAAGTTGAAATTTCAAGTAGTAATCTTAAAATTTCAAGTTATAATCTTGTAATTCAAGATCATTATCTTGGGGTCGGGGTCGGTTCATGTGTCTGAGTACAGTACCAATGTTAAACTGCGGCATGCTATCTCAGTGTGCTAGCACCATTAAATCGGTTCGGACGCGTACGCACGCACACACACACACACACACACACACACACACACACACACACACACACACACACACACACACACATAAAACAAGCATTAAAATACTGACTTTTATGTAGCAAAACCCCACACATGCGGACGTCAGATATAGTGAAACCCCGTTTATCCTGAAGATTTAAACGCATGAATCATGGCCAAGTCCCATTATGTGTTCTGATTTGTGAAGACCGCCTCCGTGGTCTAGTGGTAGAGCGTCCGCCCGGAGAGCGGAAGGTTCGGGGTTCAGTACACTGCGTCTGAGTGGGGTATTCATGTTCAACTGCGGCATGGTATCTCAGCGGGCTAGCACTATAACATCGGCATCAGTCCGGACTAGTACAAGCAGCCACACAGCACAGTACACAGTACAAGCAGCCACATGTAAGTGCAATAATATTGGACGCGAGTTAAACCCCATTTCACCTCACCTCTAATTTGTGAAGCATTGATAAAATAATTTCATTTCAAGGGAGGTAAACCCGTATGTACTATTGAAGGACTTGGGTTAAATACTTATGGATGTGATCGCAGTCAATAAAATGAAGGATAATTTGGTAGTGTAGATTACCTTTGGTCCTTGTAGGACGTGTGTAATACACATTCAAGTAACATGCAGCAAGAACATTTGGGAACGGCTTTTGTATTATAAAAAGAACGCATTGGTGCCCATGATTATTAATGAATAATTTTATTAATTTTATGGAAACGACACCGATCGGATTAACGGAACCCGCTGTGTATTATTGTTTGTAATAAGACTTTATCCGAAAATCAGTCCAGGCTATACGACATTTATACATATACATCAAACCCGGAAAATCTGGAATTTTCCCCTGGAAAATCAATTTCTGTGTTTAAACACTTGTGCCAACGTCCAACATGAAATGACAGTAGCATGTACAGTACTTTACGCGCAGACTGGGTGAGTGAATGTGGTTTTACGGCGCTTTTAGCAATATTCCAGCAATATCATGGCGGGAGACACCAGAAATGGGCTTCACATTTTGTACCCATGTGGGGAATCGAACCCGGGTCTTCGGCGTGACTAACGACCGGTTTAACCACTAGGCTGCTCCACTGTACCAACTCGCAGAGGAGAAAGACAAGGATAGTTCCCGTGTGCATCATGTTGTGCTATACAACTCTTCCCGCAATCAAAGGATTCTCTTCTAAAAACTGGGTCCATTGTACGATTCAGACTTTACCATAAGCATGTTTTTTTTCATGAAATGAGATTTACATCAAAGTAATGAAATGTAAACAGTTCTTGCAATTTTGAAGCAGGTTATTGACACTACTTCTTATGGAACATCTTGGTTGTATGGAACAAAGCAGGGGATCTTAAAAGGGACTGCAGGCTCAGTTTTGTATCATTCAAACATCACTTTATCCGTCTTCCAGCTTAAGATTATAATCCCACCCTCTCTACCATTATTTGAATAGTGAACTTTACCCTCTTTACATGGAAACAATGTCTCAATTCCGAACAAGGCACACATTGTAGTATCTAGACCTGTACAGCCTCTGGAACCGACTCGGGCGGTCGGGTAGCCTAGTGGTTAAAGCGTTCGCTCGTCACGCCGAAGACCCGGGTTCGAATCCCGACATGGGTACATTGTGTGAAGCCCATTTCTGGTGTCCCCCGCCGTGATATTGCTGAAATATTGCTAAAAGCAGCGTAAAACAAAACTCATTCACTCACTCTGGAACCGACTCCATATTACTCAATATATTTTAGACGCAGCATAATAACACTAGAAGAAGACAATGCGTCTAATGTTCGTTTATTAATATGCTCAGACCTATTGTGTCCATGCACGTTGTTTTAAAATTAACTTTCCTTTGAAAGTGTTTGTGATGTGTGCCACCGGTGGGGCAGGATACGTTCACCTTTTCGCGAACATTTGTTATCATTACTATTTGATAGTGATTCATAAACACATGCTAATGATATAGTCGGAATCGTACAATCGATTCTGCTTTATGCAGAGATCTCTATTTGGCTATAGAAAAGGTTTCGTCGCTTTATTTTTTACCAAAGTGGTAAACGTTGAGGCCTACATAACTTCGGGTTTACTCTAACAAGCTGACAGGCCGTTGTATAACTGAATACTGTTCAAAACAGCGTTAAACCCAACTCAGTCACCCTAAATGTGCACCAAATCACGGCGCCAGTTCAATTTGAGCGTACATTCCCTCTGTCCATATGCAGAGAGATAAATAAATAGACAGTCGGTCGTACAGACAGATTATTTACTGTCAAGCGGTTTAGATGTGGTGGGAAAACAGAATATGAGGACTGAAACCATCCATGTTAATAATAATGTGTAGTGACTAAAGTCTGATTGGGGAAAGTGCGGGATGGTCTTTCGTAAGAAGTCGTTTTATCTCACAATGGGATGCAAGTTTACTGACCATTTTATGTGTGTACCGAACGCATCAATCACGACTGAGAGTGAACAATACAGCTAAGAATGATAATTGCAAAGACCAGAGGTCCGATGCGTGCTTACATGGTAAACCACACGCTCCTTTGGGCCTATTTACCAGAACATCGTAATTTCCTCCAGAACG
Source organism: Haliotis cracherodii (assembly GCF_022045235.1). Taxonomy (NCBI): domain Eukaryota; kingdom Metazoa; phylum Mollusca; class Gastropoda; order Lepetellida; family Haliotidae; genus Haliotis; species Haliotis cracherodii. Next base: position 56,072,422 of record NW_027266341.1, read on the forward strand.
ATGTGGGGTCAGAACATCATCAGCACCTATTGGGCACTGAAGAGAGGAAGGTACAGATCAATACGTTTAAAATTGACAAAATACCTACATCCAGCATAAAATCGCGAGATAAATGTCGACTGAGAAAAACACGAACCTCCTTTTTGTCATGCCGAACCAATTAGAGCCTATTTCTGAACGTTCATGTGATGTAATGTCAAGACATAACCTCGAAAAAGAGTTTCAACAATACTGACGTTGAAATCCATATCAGCGTGTTTGCCTATGACATACGTGATCACAAATGCAAGTTACCGATTTAATTTCTTTATGAGTTGTGTTCTGTAAATGTCAGCGGCTGGAATCTAATCAGGAAGTAATCTGCCGCTGTCCGTTTCCATATGATCCTGAGAAATACAAGTTGCATTCGATGATCAATTTATTGGCATTCTTCCACTCCAAACACGCATACCGATTCTGCCTTGCCATATTTTACAGTAAAGGTATCACAAAGACACGGGTATTATAGAACTGCAGCTAGATTATCCTGATAGATTTTTCTTGTTCATTTTCATTGATTTATATAGCTGCTTCTAGATTAAAGAATGTATATATTTATTCTGTAAAAATGATTTGTGCATTTAGTTTATATTTTAGACTTTGCACATTATGATGCGAATATAGAACATAATTGTTTGTTATTATTTAACAGTTATTAGACGGCATGTAGATGTAGAGCAATCACGCCAATCAGCAATATTCCAGCTATATGATGGCGGCCTGTAAATAGTCGCGTCTGGACCCGACAATCCAGTGATTGATATTATGCGCATCAATCTTCGCAACTGAGATACGATGGCATGCATCATATAAGTCAGTGAGCCTGACCACCCGATCCCGTCAGTCGCCTCTTACGACATGCGACCGGTGAACATCCGGGTAGAATAAATCATCAACAACCCATGCTTCACGTAAAAGGCGACTATACTTGTCGTACGAATAAAGAATGTATGTACAAATATATATTCTGTGTGAATGTATTGTGTATTTAGTGTGTTGCGCAATATATCTGCCGGAGGAGAAATTGTTTTTTAATAGCATGCCCTTAACAAAAGAGGTTACGACCGGTGATGTAAGTTGGTTGGTTTGTTGTTTAACGCCGCACTCAGCAATATTCCAGCTACATGACGGCGATCTGTAAATAATCGAGTCTAGACCAGGCAATCCAGTGATTAATATCATGAACATCGATCCACGCAATTGGGACCGATGACATGTATCAACCAAGCCAGCGGGCCTGACCACCCGATCCCGTTAGTCGCCTTTTACGACAAGCATAGTCGCCTTTTACGGCAAGCATGGGTTTTCTGGAGACCTATTCTACCCCGGAATCTTCACGGGTCGGTGATGTAAGAAAAAATGCGGAAATATAACTGTTTTGGGTAATAATTGCTTGTTTGGTTATACCCGACTCTGATCTAGCGTTCAATTCCCGAAATAATTTCGGGATTAATGAAAACAATGGCAATTGTCATTAATCCTGCGAAGGTTTACATGACTTATCATGAAATGAAAGAAAATCACATTGTAACAAATTGTCTGACAGAAATGTACATTGCAATAACCGCGGGTTAATTTCACTGTGCAATCACGGCTGGTCAATTGCATTTTGCAGATAGAAAACAGTCATCTGTTTGATGTGTGTTGATAACTGATAGTATTATTTGCAGGTAAATATAACCTCGTGACATAAATCACCTGATCAATAACACTGACTGCACTTCAAACACGACTGGTCCCGACTTCCCATCCAGTATCCGAAGAAGTCGTGTAATTATTCACTCGTCCAGCTCACCGTCTTTGTAACTCACGGATAGGGGAAATAGCTCTGCTGTCAAAGCGTGTTGACATTGTAGGCTTTGCAAGAACTACATTGAAGTAACGGTTGCATTGCATGTAGAGCACTTAACACGGGAGACACAATTTTTTGATCGACTGGGCCTTTTATGATAAGTCAAGATGACTTCAGGAGAGATCGATATGAATGGAAGGCAAGCCAGTACATGTGAAAAACTGATGTATCAGTCAGGGTCTTATTTCCCGTAGCAATCTTAACGCTACGACTGTCGTAAGTCTATGGTAAACTAAGTTAGTTACGACCACCGTAGCATTACGATAGCTTTGTGAAAAAGGGCCCTGGGTATCTATTTTCGAAACGTTCGTAGCGCTAAGAATCCTTAAAAAGGATCGTCTTACGAAGTTTGACTAACCTTTTCTCGTAACTATCGTGATGATAGGATTTTTTTTTTGTTAGTTGTTGTTTATCGCCGCACTCAGCAATATTCCGGCTATATGGCGGCGGTCCGTTAATAATCGAGTCTGGACCAGACATTCTATTGATTGACATCATGAGCATCGATCCACGCAATTGGGATACGATGACACGCATCAACCAAGTCAGCGAGCCTGACCACCCTACCCCGGTAGTCGCCTCTTACGGCAAGCATTTCGTCTAGCTTAATCTTTTCTTTCACCAGTTCTGACCACAATCGTTCCTTGATGAAATGTGAACATATTATGAAATCATGACCCTCGTCAGACAAATTATATTTGGAGACAAGACGTAGCATGCTAACACCAGGTGATTTCGTGGCCCACTTGTTCTTATTAACTGGTGTTGCTTTATATCTAAACTGTCCAAGTCGGACAAGAAACATTTGCTTGAAAATATACATTAGGTTTGAATTACATGGCTTACAAAGGAGCAAAAGCTTTTGGGTATTCTTGTATGGATATTGCACCAATTGTGCCTGTCTCTATTTCTTTGGGTATACGCTTATTAAGACCCTGGATTTTCTTACAGCAATAGCGTTGAATGATTTCGAGCATTTCATATTCCTTTCAGGATAGTTTTGCCCACACATTACATCTATGTAAGCCACAGGGTAACATCACTCGTTGCCGCGCACAGCGGCTTTGGCCAAGGCCACCAAAGTACAGGCCAGAATCATGGTTTTCATTTGTCTATTTTCTCAGTTTTTCAAATACTAACGTCGTTCTGTCTACAGAAGGTTTAATAGGACTTATGTACACTCCAGCATAGACAATTGCCTTTTGAACAGGTAAATTTATATTACTTGTGTACAGATGTACATCCAAAAGTTAGGAAAGCACCTTTGATCACATTGTATTTAAACTGCCACTTGTTAGCATCATTTTCTGCAACGTTGGAACATTTGAAGATCTCTAGTGTTACAGCTGATCAGGTCGTGTCTGCTAACAGTATTCCTGGGCATCGTCCCCATGGGAGACAAAGTCCACAACCGGAATTGCTTACTTGATAAAGTAAATCGTTCAAAGTAAAGAGCCATGCTGATATGACACGACCCTGACCTACACCCTGTTTAACAGGGAAACATCAGACGTGAAGCCAGCAAAGCTAACACTTCAGTACATAGTGTTATACGATGGACGAAGACTTTTTCATAATTTACCATTGATACCAAATTTATGTAATTCATAAAAGAGACCGTCAAACCATACACGATCGAAGGCTTTCTCGTTATCGAGGAAGGCACAATAAACTGGTGAATTTCTTTTCTTAAAGTATGAAATACTTTCTGGAAGAGTGAGAGCCACCGTTTCAGCACCAGTATGTTTCCTAAATCCAAACTATAGGTGGTGGGGGAAGGCTGCCTCGTCGCATGTCCATTTTTCTATTCTGTTGAACAGCATTCTTTCGAAAAGATTACTTTAAAAAACTTCACTGGCTCTCATGTGCAAGGCCTTTTCTTTGTTTATATTGATGGAGTAAATGAGTATGTTGGGTTTTATGCTGATTTTAGCAATATTTCTGGCATATCAAGGCTGGGAGCGGGGGCACCAGAAATGGGTTTCACACATTGAACCCATATTCGTAATCGAATCTGGTCCTCTGCGTGACGTGCGAACGCTTGAACCACCAGATTACCCCCAATCCATTGAACTGTGACTCCTTATAGTATTATATGATGTTCCTTCGATACATAGAGTTTACCACGGTGAAAGAAACTTCAAAAGTATTTCGGCACACATGTATTTATGACAGATGGCACCTCCCAGGATTGAATCTGGAGCACGGCTGTAGCAATATATGTTTAATTATCAATAATTAAATTTTCGTTGTGTTCGTTGAAATTCCTGCATTCTCATTAGCTGAATTGGTCACGTGTTATTGCATTCATATCCAAATGAATGCAAAAACGTAAGCCACGCCCTCCGAGGTGGACTACTTTTATTACTGCGGAATGTCGGGGAATCCCAATATCACAGTCGCGTGAAGTCCCTTTCTGCTCACGTGTATCGTCATGCAGGGTACATTTAGCGACTTTCATGCATATTAATTGTTCAATCTACCCTTTGCAACCGAAAGCCGAGAATGAAGGAATCTTCGGGTTTAATTTCTAACTAGTTTTACCGTAATCAGGGAAGTAATGTTTGAATCTGGCGGTAACCATGTTATTTGAAACAGCCGCCTTCTCCTGGACATATTTCTTCCGGTTCGTTACAGTCTGACTGTTGCAGTTCTACGCGGATTCATACAGTTTGCACATCGGTTTTTCGATTCATACCTCAATGAATCGAAAAAAATACACAGTCAATCCTTAAATGATTTAAGACATGGATTTCTTATTTAACCGACTGTTTTACATCGAAGATTTAAGTTCACAAATTACAGTTATCAAACTGTAATAACTAAGCTCTAAAAGTATCTCCATTCTACCCTGACCGAATTAAACAATGCAATCAAGCGTTTTGGTTTGTGACGTCCCATGCATGACTGATAGAAGCAACCTCCATATCGCTACACTTGTAATAAAACTCATCAGTCAATTTTAATAATCTTTAATGTCATTAATGTGTAACCATGCGATTGATTAAATAAATAATCAAAGCTATTATGCGAACACGTAATAATACATTCGATTAAATTTCACAGTAAGGTAGAGCACAGGGGTAAAGACGTGCTTTCCTGTACCATATACACTTAATGGTACTGCTTCGTCGGCAAACACAGAACAAAACTTCAGCAAAGAGACAAATTTAAGTCAGTTGTCAATGTTGCATATGCATTTATTTTTTATTATTTGACACCTCTGATTTGCTCAACTCCGAATCAAGTATTTTTTTTAAAAATAGAAACGACAAAAAAACACTATCATAAGTAAAAAAAGCTTAGTACTGATACAGATGAAGCCTTTTTGGGACGAGAGTTTGGATGATTACAGTAAAACTGTATCACCTTTGAAAAAGAAGGTATCGACTAATAATGGAAAATCAGCCTTTGTTGGCAGGTGAACAATTGACTTGCCATTGAATGTGTTTGCGACAGGTGCCACCGGTGGGGCAGGATACACTCATTTTTTCGCGAACACCTGGTATCATTACTTTTGATAGTGATTCATAAACAAATGTTCATGATATAGTCGGAATCGTACAATCGACTTTTTTATGAATATGGAATGTGGATTGTGTCGCTTGTATTGTATATGATTGCAACAATAAAGGCGTTTAGTTTGGATCTGGAGCCTAATACGAATTAATTTGAAAGACGCAGAACATGACATTTAAGTAATATGACAGGAATCGGCTAATCTTATAACCTGAAAATTGGGAATCTGTTCCATAGAAATACTAACACACATGGGCGTTCGCAGATCTACAATTTCGCAAGTATTGCTCGGTATCGCGCCCTCAGGGACAGAGAAAAGAAACATGTCGTAAAATAACATAGAATACATGCATGTACGTCAGATGATATACAAATATAACACAATAGAGTATATATAACACGAATCGTATCACTCATGAGCACTTAAGCATGATAAATGTAGCTATAAAAGTACGGTTATTGGTAATTCTAAATCTAGTTTCAGACAGGTGGCGTCATGACGAGATCTTCAGACTCGTGATGTGACGTTAAACATCGATTTAGCATGGTTAACGAGTGTATTTTTTTAATCAGTTCTTTACAGGAACACATGGTAGAGAGAAACTCGCGTCTGGTATTAACGATCAGTCAATAATTAGAGAAAAGATTGACACTGATGGTTATCCCTGCCTTATTAGTAGCTGGTTAAATATTTACGGAAATTAATTTTTCTTTGATCTTGAATTTCGAGTCGATCGTCAACGATGTGAATAGTACTTGTTCCAAATTTACACACTTGTTTTTGTGTGTTGACTGGCTGTTTGTAGTTTAGTGAGATTGGTATATTCATATTTAATATTTGTAACAGACAAGCTGTATTTAGAAGTTAATTACATTACTAGAAATGTTGAAAATTGAATCAATCCTGTTCAAACCTCGCATAGAGTAAAAATTGAAATACCTAAACTGTCTAGAGTGAACTTATAGAACATCTTTTAAAGTGAGTGATTGAGTTATTTAACGGCGCTTGGAACAGTATTTCAGTTATATCTCGGCGTGTCAGCTGGGAGGAGAGCCCAAAGTGATGCAGGTGTTATCACTTTTTTATGGTGCTGGGGTGTGGTGCAGACTATCAGAGCATAATCAGGGCGAATCTCTGAATCGAAGCAACAGTTATAACGGTCTGGTACGCCTTGGGGACATAACGAAATTTGTTTTAATGTTAATTGTCATAAAATCTATAACTATCAAATTAAAGCTCATAGGTCCATCTGCAGGCGATTTAAACACCGGTGTACAAGAAATCTTGAAAGCAAATACAGGAATTTTGAATTAATTGATTCTAAAAATAGTAACGTGATTAATAATCTTCCATTAGCACGTCCACGTTTGTCGTTAAGTAAATACGACGTCAGGGCCATGATTCCCAATTCTGCATGCTACCAGTGAAACAGACCCATGAAGATCCGGGATAGAATAGGTCTTCAGCAACCCATTCTTGACGTAAAAGGCGACCATGCTTGTCGAAAGAGGCGACTAACGGGACCGAGAGTTCAGGCTCGATGGCTTGGTTGATGCATGTCATCGTATACGTATCCCAATTGCGTATATCGATGCTCATGATGTCAATCACTGGATTGTCTGTTCTAGACTCGAATCTTTACAGATCGCCGTCATACAGCTGGAATATTGCTGAGTGCGGCCTTAAACAACAAACAACCAACCAACCAGTGAAACAGCACCTGATCACAATGTTTTAAAACCATGAAATTAAAATGACACTGAACAAAATAATTAATTACGCAAAGTTATTGAGAGACAAGTTGTGTTCTAATCAAACAGATTGAAAATATTGAAACTGGAAATTATAATTAGACTGGTATATCAAATTTCTGTAAATTAAAAACATAATAATTGTAATTGATTCAGTGGTTTCTGCTTTACTTTCAGACAATTTTATATCTCACATTTCAAACTTTGAATAATAATCCTTTGATGATAAATGACAGTAATGTTGTGTATATCAATTATTGAGTGATACACAGAGAGATGTACATCATGACCAACTTGTCATTTGTCTGGAACAGATCATGTACGTTTAGGTGCCAAGCATGGGGATGATGTTACAACAGATGTAAGGTTTCTTGCTTGAAGGGGTTTGGGAAATAAAGGGCATTACTAATGGAACGTGACTACGTCGCCCATATGTAAGGCTCCAATCAGTTTATAGTGGGACGTCATCAGTCCGGACCACACAAAAGCGAGTAACCATCTTGTACGCCATTCACTGCTGGGAACACAAATATGTATACAAAGTGACATTTCACAGTAGCTTTATTTCGCTAATTCATATTTTATGTTTGTTTGTTTGTTGTTTAACTCAGCAATATTCCAGCTATATGACGGTCTGTAAATAAACGAGTCAGGACCAGAAAATCCAATGATAGTCATCATATGCATCGATCCACGCAATTGGGATACGATGGCATGCATTAACCATGTCAGCGAACCTGACCACCCGATCCCGTTAGTTGCCTCTTACGACAAGCAATCACCTTTTACGTCAAGCATGGGTTGCTGAAGACCTATTCTACCCTGGATCTTATCGAGATACAGGAACCCTAGCTGCTTATCCACTAGAAGGTTATGGTCACATTGTCATCTCATTTAGAGGCCGTCGCCAAATAGCTGGAAGACTGTGGCGCTGAGCAGTGTAAACAACTACTCCTTCATATACTCGTATTACACCCCCGTCACTCGTCACACGAGGACATTCCTTGTTAGAATTGGTCGTTAGAGGCGACTTCATGCATCGGGTGGTCAGCCTTGGTGTATGTATGCAGGTCACGCAGTGTGTTACATCGAGGATATTGCATGCACAAGAGCGGAACATATTTTAATAAGTGCAAATGAAACGCGTTCTGTCATTCGTAATTCGAGTACATCGAAATAAAGAGCAATGGCATTTTAATTTAAGCTACACAACCATTTCAATAACAGCAAAGAGTCACTGCTTAAAGCAGAGTCGATTGAACTATGCCGACTGTATCATGAGCTTGTAAGTATGGATCACTAGCATGGTATCATGATTCCAAGTGTTCGGGAAAAGGTGAGCGTATCCTGGGCCACTGATGGAACCCGTCACAAATACATGCAGGCAGGTCAATTTTAAAACCACGTACATGGACACAAAAGGTCTGAGCAAGTCACAAACTTTCGGCACATTAACTTATTCTAGTGTTACTGACATTATGCGGCGTCTAAAATATATTGAATAATAAGGAGTGTTATTACAATTATTGCAATCATCGTCGTAAGCATCAGGGGCAATTTAGCTGTAGAAAACGTTATCTACATGTAGATCTTATATTTCTACCACCTCTGTGGTCTAGTGGTGGAGCGTCCGCCCGGAGAGCAGCAGGTCCGGGGTTCGATCCCGGCCGCGTCACATCAAAATACGTTTAAAGATAGTACTTGTTGTTACCCTGTCTGGTGATCGGCATTAAGGGACTAAAAGAAGGACTTGTCGGCTCGGAGTCAGTATACTGTGTCTGAGTGTTCATGTTCAACTGCGGCATCAGTCCGGACTAGTACAAGCAGACACACACACACACACACACACACACACACACACACACACACACACACACACACACACACGAGCATGCACGTTGCTATATGAGTGCAATCATCTTGGACGCGACGTTAAACCACATTTCACCGCACCCTTTTTATATTTGTATCTGGAGGAAGTACTAAATGCATAATACATGTATGATCGAAACACTTGCATTAAATATGCGAATATGGAACTATCAACTTTCACAACATGCAAATGTGTTACATTGTAAGCATAAAGACAACACAAAGTAATATTTATAAAATGTGATACAACAGTCATTTGAGTATAAGAGTAGAAACGCATTCAAACTTTAAATATAAATATTGCCTGTCATTAATTATATTTACGTATCGGAGGAATATGTGAGTATGAAGAGCGACAGGCATATAAAGATAACTTATAACTTAACGAATTATTACAATGCCGAAATAAACAAAATAGTCGACATTCAAAGGAGTCTCTTTGGAATTGACGTATTTCAATGATTTCCTGTTGCATTGTGTTCCTTGATCTAAATGATTAAAAATGAAATATTTTATGCATAATTAGAAGTCGTTTTTAACATACCATACCATGCATTAATGAATACTACTGAATATCATTAAAAACTCTTCTTTTTTTTTTTTTAACCTTTTAGAATTTCCTTCTTTACACAAGTTTGTAAATGTCTTCATCGACTATAAATGTTACGAAAATTATCCTTTGTCTTAAACATCAAGATGTCAAATGTCAAATAGGTCTTATTTAACATCGTCATCAGCATCAGCATCATAATTAGTAGTTTGTCACCATACATTGTAGCCATTTTATTTAAACGATGGTAAGTGTAAACGATTTCCTACATCTTTGTCACTATTGCATTTATTTGATTCTAATGGGCAGAAAGATATATATGTATAATATGATATCATGTATATACTAATTGGCGATATCTTGACAGTTGGGAATATGTCGATGTTGGTTTCAGTGAATGTCATGGGGAATAAATTCAATAACGGTTTCCATGGCTTCGTGCTTCGACTCGGTGTCTCCAGATAAAGGCATAACAATTCAATCAGCATTCTGCAGATGCCACCAGAAGGGAGGCGTATAGAAATGTTTAAACACTTTGTATTACTTTTCACTTCGGAAACAAATAACATGATGATCATACTAACCTCATTTATAATTATAAACGTAGAGGTAGGTAAATTGATAAATTTGAGAATTTTTTATCGGACATGTGGCGTTAAAATTATGTTTTATCGAGCTGAACAGCAAATAAATAACCTTTTTTGTTAAGCCTCAAATAACCGTTAAATTAATACCTTGTTTAGTCCACCGATCTCAATCTATTAGAATAAAACTATGAATTAAATGGATTCTGCTGTAAGCACAAGAGATTCGTTATATTGGTTATCCTACCTGTCTACTCGTGGCTGTGGATGCCGTACTTGGCCTCCTGTCCAACAAAGACAACTGGGAGGTCCCAAGAGTCTCCTGGTGGTTATATGGTCGCAGGAAGGACGTCCGTGTTCCTATAGCGTTCAACATGGCAGTCGATGTATAAAGTCTCTTTTGAATGTTTTCAGCGCACCCAAAGCTTATTACCAACACTGTTCATTTGCTGTCGTTGTGTGTTGTGGAGCATCATGACTAGAAGATCGAACGTGCAATGCTGGGTTCATTACAGCTGCAATGTCACTTGGCATCAATGTTGACATACTCCCATTACACGTAGGCCATAAGCAGTTAATGTAACATTTGCGTTGGATGACCATCTACACCATGAGCTCCAGTGAATATCAATCCATTCACTGACGGGGCATCAACATACAAATTAAACACTTCGCAACAATAATCTTCTCCAAATTGTTACCACATTCAGTTCGAGATTAAATTACTCTCATAAACAGTGTTTCATTAGTGTTACATATACGCTCCGCGTTCCATTGTCCATTCACCTAGAACTGTGAACAGATAATGTCAGATGGGACATAGAAGGAACACTGTATGAGATAGGAGCGTACGTGTGAACAATGATGACCAACACCTGACGTAAATCCCACACGACATTGATGTCAACACACGCCGCCAATCTGTACGCTGTGGGTGTCTCCAGATGACTCCAGGCTATGCCATATACGGCAGTAAGGAAATAGATATTCACGATTCAGTCAGATTACCATGTTCTGAGGTTCAATGTGTGTTTACTGCAGCTAAAGCTGCATCCAGTTCGACTGATCGTTATCAAAACTAAAAATCAATGTTGCATGGCCAAATACATAAGGAAACACGGTTTGTTATTTGACAATTAGAGAAACACTAAGTACGCAAGTGGTATCTAGTCTTGATATTGATTAATTTCCATGGTTATAGAATGCCTAAGATAATAAGATAATCCCAGATTTGCGTTATGTGTTTAGCTCCTATTGTGATGTAACATTGCCATCACTTACACCACGTAACACACCTACAGTTTATTCACTTAATTGTTGGAACAAGCGGACACTGTACAAGCACACTCTGTCATCCTCATGGTGATAACGTTGATGCCTCTTAACAATCCTATAATGATGGTGTTTGCTTCATTCCCTCAGTAAATACTAGAAGCCTAATTGAAACCTTACGTCATTGATTGGCTTTGGACTTTTTCATGTGAGAATCTTTCGTGATAGACTTTTTGTACATAGCACCACTTGAAGTAAACTGGCCGGATATTATTCTCGTCACAGTTAATGGAAAAATGACAACAAGATGTCGACGTAACGTAGGCATATGACATTTTGTCAATAATATTGTTTTATAAGTTATAATTGGAAATGGTTGGCACCATTGCAAATAATTAATAGATCATCTATATATAGTTCCATCAATTGAGATATTGCATGAAACTGGATTTCTGTCGAAGTTGCACCAGGGGAAAACTCGCAAATTCGTACATCATTAAACAATTTTTTAATGGCGAAGAAGAGACAATTTATGGATAACAACTTCTTTATTATTGTAAGGGCGACGTTTCGGCATATATCCTTATAACGTTGTCTAGCAACAACAACATTTTATAAAATGAAAAAGAAGGCCATCTGTGAAGTGTTCACTGTGAAAGAAAATTGTTTGAATCAAATCAAAGCTTATTTCAAAGGTCACTACGAATCACCAGATTCGATAAGACTGTACCGTTACATAAATACGTCGCCTGTGTAAGGTTTAACCGGGATAAAATTTCATTTCAGGTTTTAAAATGAATTTACCACTCGTCTAAATTGATACGCTCGTGAACATCCTGTATGTTTTAGGAAGGTAGCTCTCTTTGTGACCAATTTACTTTTTATGGACTGCATCATGATTTTGTAATGAGTGAGTGAGTATGGTTTTACGCCGCTTTTAGCAATATTCCAACAATATCACGACAGGGAACACCAGAAATGGGCTTCACACATTGGACCCATGTGGGGAATCGAACCCGGGTCTTCGAGAACGCTTCAGCCAGTGGGCTACCCCATCGCCCTTTTTCTAATGTGAAGCCACATTTACCCTTGTACTGTGGTCGTAATGGTCTATACGTATAATGTCTTTTGTAATCAAGGTTACGTGAAAAGGGGTTTCACATCGTGTGTACCATCTTTTAACGTCGTTTGGTATGACACAGCTGGGGATCGAACCACCGACCTTCCACTCCGGGCAGACGCTCTGCCACGAGACCACGGGTGAGGTCTATTTGTAATCAATGGAGCACATACCAATTACTAAAAGACAGGATCCAGAAGTTCTGAATATCGTCAGTGTGTTTGATGTGAGAAGGAGACTTACCGGAGCTATCCTTTCCCGATCGCAATTAGTTTGTTAAGAGATGCGCGTGATCTTATAAGATTTATAATAGACTCCCTTGGGTAATATTAGTCACTTTATTAGAAAAACCTGCTTGCAGTGTAGTGGTGGGATAAAATTGTTTGAAAAACGAGCCTCATTGAAGAAATTATGTCATGATTTCTAAACATGCCATATTGTTTTTAAGTGATAATGGTTTTGCTTCAAGTTAGTACTGAAAAACGAAAATAGCTTTTGTAACCATTGATGCACATGGTCATTGTGGTAAGGGTTCTTATTTCTTCAGATCACGTTACAAAATCGAAGATCATTTGTTAAAGCAGGTGGTGAAAGTATAGAAAATCAATATAAAGGTTGTCAAGGAACAACTAAAATATAATGTTCTTACAAAAGCCGTTGAATTTTCAGTATAATTATAGATCCGAATTGCTCTGGTTATAATTATGTTTCTACGATTTCCACATTCTTTGACTGTGTCTCCTGAATGTGAAACAAAGTGTCGCACCATATGTAGACAACATAACCAACCCACTTGAAATATAATTTATTCGTAAAAGTCATGTTATATTTGGTAGTTGGTATATTTAACAGAAGGTATTGAACACATGTATGTTCTAAATATGTTCTTATTATTGACGTACACTGTCTGTACAGATCAATATAAAACAAATCCTTTCTCTCTACAATGTATATTACGATCAAATAAAGAATGATGTCTTTGGAACAGTCAACCTGTTGAAAAAAAAGAAATTATATGCCACAAAGAGTAAATTGTTGTCTGATGTTTTTCTCCAAAAATATTCAGGCTCATAGTATCAAGGAGAAAAATATCTATTTCTGCAGCTGTACCTGAAAACATTCACATCTCCATACAAAATCCGCAAATTACAAAAAAATGTAATATTTCGAAATGTAATTCGAGTAACTCATAAAATTTATGAGTAATGTTGTTAAGTATTGCTATTAAATGTCAGAATAACTTGCGGACTTAAATGTCAACACTATAAAGAGATTCGGAATGAAATAGATGTGATATCTTTCTCAGAATCCAAACGAACGAAAGCTTCAAAAATAGAACTCATGGCAAAACGCTCAACCTACAAGTATGATCATGAGTGCAATGACAATACGCATTTCACGAAAGATGACGATCATGTTTATTAAAACCAAACATGTGGCGCCCACCATTACATACCGTGCTGTTGATCACGTTCTTGAAGAAAAATCAATTATTATATATCAAGTGTTGAAAGACCAATATACTAAAACATTTTGAAAACATTAAGTCGAATTCAGAAAAAGGTGTGTCTTTGTGCTAAAGTCCATCTACAAACGCATCGAATGAGATTCGAAACCATACACCGATATTGTTGTGTTTGAGTATCTCACTCCTAACACACAGAACAACCTAATTTGATTTTTGTGTCCATTTTGCCAAATATTACAAAAATCTCGAATACGTGTGTTTTCTAAGTATTTATTTCAAAACTTGAATCGTTATTTAACTCGAGTGAAATATTGTCCTTCTATAACTTTCAGGATATATTAAGAAACTGAAGATATAAATTCAGTTCGGCTCCATTGGGCTATAAAAACAAATCGGGGGTGAAGATTATATAAATTTTTAATATCCATTTTCTTCTCGTACAAAAAACATGTTTGTCTAATCTCGCGATAAATTATATAAACTGATATTTATAGAAAGTGGTTTCACTACTCAACTATCAACGTGTCAAGTGTTTGGAAAAGATAAACATGTTATTTGGCTTCAAAGCCAAATTTCCTCTCTATTTATATAAAACATCACATAAGAAGAAACAAGAAACAGATGAATGATGTGAAGCATGGCGGAATACATTGAACGTTAAGCTCGTACAGCTATGCCATACTGTCGATTTCTAAATTCAAACGCGAAGGTTATCCCATCTTCCCGGGGCAAGGGAGTGAACTGACTATAAAAAGTCCAGTTTCCACCCTTGCCGAACTATGCACCAATTGTGGAGTTTTGGCTGTACTCACGAGTCTATGCAGAGTCCAATCAAAACCGACACCCTGTATGTACAAATGGATTTCAACGTGCGGATTTCGATCGACTGCAGGATTTGGAAAGGATGTGTACCGTCAAATATTTTCCAAATATGTTCATGATTATAATCAAGGTGATCACATGATTTGATGCACTTCGCGAAGTCAGATCCTTTTTATTACAATATATATCTTGATCATCGATCAGATCGTCTTGACTTAGCGCCGCTATTTTGCTTGAAGCAAATGCAAGTGATATGAGAGCTGGAATCTGATTGGTCAATAGGAAGGACATAGAAGCGACATAACTCGTAATAGCCACTAGTGGGGCTACGATCGAGCTTAGAGATTCCAGCCTTGTTCGGCAAGGGTGGAAACTGGACTTTTACAGTCAGGTAACTCCCTCGCCTCGGGAAGATGAGGTTAACCTTGACATCGGCATGTACAGAACTTAATTGTAAATTATGTAAACAGCCACACAAAATCAATGAGTAAATAACAAGTTATACTGAAATACACAGAATAAGGCTTCATAAGAGGATATACAAAAGGTCAAAATATGTTGCAGCAGCAATAAATAATAGGACCTATCTAGATTGGTTTTGTTTTCATAAAATACATATATTCCACATTGATGGTGCAGGACTACAGAAGCCAGTGCTCTCACGAATGTCCATAATTTCTCAAGTTGAATGTCTTGTATAAGGCATGGGTTCCGTTCTTTAATCCTTTAATCTGTGTTGGAAACACGTAGAAAAGTCGATGTTTTCCGATAGGTGAAATAGGTATACGCTCGTCAGGTCGTAGAAGGAAGGTCTCTCTTCTATATAGATACAGCGATCCTTCGAAGCACTTCTACCTAGAACAATGTAGTTTTCCGGAAGTTGAGAACTATAAACAAGTCCAGGCACCCTCCCCTGCGAGGCACCTATATAATGCGGTTATTTTTGTTTCCCGATGAGTGGATCCGTTTGCATTCCAGTTATCATTCCCTTGGGAGTATACAACCCAAGTTGCCTACGGGCGCTGTGCTGGGTGAACAGAGGCACATTTGAACATTTGAGACACCACACGTTTTGACACATGGGTTTCGTGTGCATGTACGTATTCGTGTTTCCACCATCTGGTCATCTACCATCGGACGAGTGGGTTCTTTTGTGTTCGTGCTGTACACTGTAAGGACCTGTAAACATTGTTGGTCCCAAGGCTGAATGACAACCCGGTCACCAGCGGAATACGATCTCACCACCTGGCGCTTGCTAGCCCGGCGTTTTTGACCGCTTGACCACTCCGCCCCGAGTATCCGAGTCTTTCCCATAACGAAATTGACACCAGGCAAATTGGTAATCAGTAACAGATCATCCAATTTGTATACCATAATAATTATACAAGTTCCATAAGTTGATATCAGACAGAGATAGTATAACGTGTAAGTATGTTTACTATAAATTTATATCAAATTAAAGCTACTTCTGTGTAAAATAACTTATTAAATATCACGAAAACGAATCTCAATGTAAAAATCATAATACCGGGTGTTTCAGAGATTTGTTAATTACAGAAAAACACACTTCACTGTGTTTGGAAATTTGAGGTAGTCTACCTGTAGATAAAATATCTCTTATCTTAATTTGGAACCGAGCGTTGTAGCGCGATATTTCAACTCTATAAATAATAGGTATCTAAAGTACAGGTAGACTATCACAAATTAAAAATGACAGTGAAGTCGGTTTATTTCCATTCTACCAAGTGCGCTTTGAAAATGGGACTCTCTTGCTTTCACGTGGGCAAATAGACTTGCCGGGGTTACAGGTAGTGACGAACGTAATAAATAATATTAAAGTTCAAGATGCATTACTTATATTCTTGAATAGTTCAAAATATGGCAACACAATTCATTTAAATCAAACAGAATTGATGAAATAACGTTCCATTGATATATATTTAATTTTTAGCACTAAACCAAAACATGTTTTAGAACCAACATGACATGTTATCTTGTAGGGTGTCGGTTATAGAAATAGTGACAAGAACTGAACACATTAATTTCTCGAATTACTCACCAAATCAAAGTGTTTTTGTTATTTTGAAGTAATACTTATGTACCAGTTGGTTTGAAATAGCCCCACAGTAATAGTGATAGATAATCACAATGACTACCTCTTTATCGCTTCTTTATAACTTCTACGTCAACGGTTAAAAGACAACTTTTCTCAGGTTTGGCATAGTGATTTATCTGAAAGCCCCCAAATGGCTTATTATGCACAGTTTAAAACATCCATTTTATGTGAGAACTATTTGAGTGTTATTACAGTAAATAAATTCAGAACCGCATTGACTCGTTTTCGGCTTACATGTAGTTCTCACTATTTAGAAATTGAACGTGGACGAAATTATGATATTCCTCGTGAATTTAGAAAATGTAAAGTTTGTTACTTGAACCATATTGAAAATAAATATCACTTTTTGTTAATTTGTCCAGCTTATAGCCATCTTAGGCAAAGTTACATAAAATCTAAGTTTTACATCTTTCCAAATATTCTGAAGTTTAATACACTACTGCCATCGCAAGACCCTATTATCAATATGAATACAGCAAAGTACTTGTGTTATGCCATTGTTGTAAGAACACACATACTCCAACATGTATAATGTGCAATTATGTTAAAACTGCCTTTGTTGAAAAACAAAAAAATGTGTATTATATCTTATACTGTTTGCACCTTAATTGTATTTCGTCTGTACAAAAAAGTCCGTGCCCTACAAGTACTGAATAAAGTGAAGAAGAAGTAACTTCTACAAGGCTGAACATGACCTACTTCCGTTACTCTTTACTGTCCAAAAAGTTGTTGGCAGCGAGAGTGCTATTCCACAATGATTTACTGGGTGAAATGAGACTCCTCATGGCCAACGGAACCACCCTGCAGTATAACTGAATACCGCCGTTTTCTGCTGAAGACGAGTCGGCATTGTATGACTTATGGGACTTTGTGAGACTGCCCATTTGTGACCATGATTGTGTGGCTCTGACACAGTTATTGGGTTTGTGAATTATTTGACTGTGACTGTTCTGGAGTAGATTTCACCATATTTGATAAGCTGTTCTGATAACGAACATACCCAATTCGAATGGGTCATCGGCAGCCATAAACACGTATATATGTTTTCATACGCAAGGTTTTTGTGTGGAAGGGCACGTCAGTACTGAAGTATGGAATGGAAATACCTGATTTTAAATAATATTTTCACCAATCAGAATCAAGATTCCTTCAGTGTCATGGTAAAATTTACAATAAAATGCCACATTGTCTTTAATAACCACCACCACTGCTACTACTACTGCTATTACTACAACAACCACAAACAATCTCAATGGTATATGGGGGCACGTATGGCCCAGTCGTCTGAGGCGCCGCGATTCGCTTTGCCAAACTTCGTTCCTTTGGCGCGCCAGAAACCTATGATTCTTGGTTCGAATCCCGATTCGCCCCTATTATATTTCTAGGTTTGTCAGCACCATGCCCGTGATCGTTGGTTTCACCGAAGTGGTAAACGTCTGAGACTTGCATCACGTCGGGCTTTCCTCCCACATTAAGCTGACGCGCCGCGATATAACTGTAATACTGTTAAAATCGGTGTTAAACCCAACTCACTCACTCAATGGTAAATAAGGCCACATGGAATCTGAAACCCCTTTAAGACGAGCAAACATCAGTAGCATAGTATCTAGATTTCATGATGAAATCTAAGAAAACATCACAAATACAGATTCTCGCTTTTTGTGAAGCCATCTTGCTACACATCAGTGGTAGAAACTCAGTCCAGCGACATATGGTCTGAAGGGGGCCTCAAAACCAGTGTACACATTGTCATGGAAAACTAGTCAATTCTCTACTTGCGGAATAACTCACGTATCCATTTCAGCGTTGTTCATGGTTACCACTAGCAAAGAAAGCAGATGATTAAACTCTTATCGACGTTGATTGACAAAGATCGGATATTTGAACAGACGGTGCATGGATATTGCGCCCTTTGTGGATATGGCGATCATGGCGCTGTTGATGATTCAGATTCAGAAACCATAGCATCGGCACGTCCTAGGACGCTTTGCTTTTATACAATTTGTCATGTTATTGGCTTCCGCCTATTGCATGAAGAATCCCAGCATTGGGGAATCGTTATGATAGAATTTCACAAACACATTCTTCTTGCAAACTGTAGTTTAGGCAGAAATAGCAAAAGGCTTTCACATGATATTAAATTTGTTTGATCGAAGTTTCTCCATTTGGACAATGATGAAGAAAAAATGACAAATCTATTTTATAAACATATCTATTCAGTCTGTAGGACTTAATACGTTGTGCTTCTGTCATTTAGAATTCCAACAGTGATATGTTATAGGCTTAGGAAGCAGAGTAATGACTGACTGTTTCGCGGAGTGAAACCATACTTCGCGTTCTGGTGCCCTTTTGGTGCCTGTTATTTGTAATTTGCTCCATGGGTGAAACAGTGACAGTGCCTTAATGCAATAAGACATATTCGCATCTGGTAGAGGGATTGACATGATCAATTGAACAAAACATGTATGAGTGGGCAAATGTTTTGAGTGCTTAGACCATCATGTCCCTAGTGACAAAAGTAAATTGTAGATCGAATGTTCTCTTTTGGGCAGAACCCTGACATTCAGCTATGCTTAAACTGTAAAATACTTCAGTATTATATCAAGTGCATACAGGTTCTACTACACCAAATCAGAACCAGTTTGGACAGTGCGGTTTTCGTAGGGCCTTCAGCCTTCAGTGCAGATCGAGAGATATCTGCAGGCTGTAATTGGAGGATATTCTGTAAGATTTTTATGTCTTTCAAATGTACATCCATCCAGGTATTAAAACTGACCATGTTTTTCTATATTTAGTACTGTCTTTTTCAACATGATGACTTATGCTGAATGTGACCACAGCTATTAGGTGACATTTGGTGCTAAACTGGGGATGGTGTGTTTAGCTTCCTGAACTTGGAAAAGGAGCTGCTGAGCTAGTCATTTTTTATGTTTTAATTGCTGCTCTAAGGCCAAACTGTGCCCAGACGTACAGGTAATAGCTGTGTAATGCTTAGTTATTTAAAAAAAATATAACGTTACTATAGACGCCTATGGGAAAACTTTTGGTAGATAGCGCAAATTTGTGATACTCTCCGTGTGCATTCGTTGTTTGGTAAGTAATACTTGTTTGGATACTAGTAAATAATAGTCATCTTAGACTTTGTGTTTCGATTGGCTTCATGGTTTTGTTTGTAGTTATTGTTTTACGCCAGTAATATAACGGCAGCAGGAATCCACTTGATCCCAGTACGTATCGAGCTAAACCATTGGTGTGTGACTTTTGTGTTAGGATGCTTTTAGCAAGATGTATATTCAGCCCAGAAGTGGGCTTCATATTACACCCATGTGGGGAACTGAACCAGCGTCGTCCCCGGACGACCACCGCGCTAACCTATCGTCCCTTGAGTCGAAAGAGGCGAGGTGAGGTGAAATGGGGTTTAACGTCGCGTTCAAAATTGTTCCATCTTATATGGCGACGTGTGTGTGTGTGTGTATGTGTGTGTGTGTGTGTGTGTGTGTGTATGTGTGTGTGTGTGTGTGTGTGTGTGTGTGTGTGTGTGTGTGTGTGTGTGTGTGTGTGTGTGTGTGTGTGTGTGCGCGCGTGTGTAATGAATTAAATGTCAGAATATATGTTTGTTCGTATATATAGCTTTTGTTCGTGAGTGGTTTCGAGGCACTGTTCGATCTAGGTCCTGACTTGAGTCTGGTTGTACTGAACTAAACGTAGAAGCTCGGGTTTGTCATACTCATTTTTTTCTGGTAATCCGCGGGTCACCAACCTTCCCGTGATTGTCTAACTACTTAGTAAGTAGTGTTTTCAATACTCCGTTTTTCTAGTAATCCGTGGATATCCAACCTTCACTTGATTGTCTAGCTATTTGGGAATTTTAGTATTTCCTGTGTTCTTGCACTACACGGGACTTATGCCGATTCTATAGTGCTAACCCCCAGTTGATACTATATAGCACTGCCAAGCATTGTACACTTGCATGGCATTGTCAATGGCTAACGCTAGTGTTACAGCTTCCAACTCACAGCGTAACGTCGTCCAGATCAGCCAGCACGATTAACATGTCGCGTGAGTCATGTCTTATGACTCATCGCCTAAACTCGACCAGGACTATACCGGGACGATTATGGTAAGTGGTTTGGTCACTTCAAAAAGCATTACTTCCTCGGAATGCATTGGTGAATCTGGCTCGAGGGCGCTGTGACGAGCTCCGCACGCTACAAGAGTGGCTTTGCTTGTCTCTTCAGCTCAGAGTGAGATACAAGAGGAAGATGGAGAGATGAACTTCACGTCAGACAAATAATTAACTTGGATGTTGACATGAAGGAGACTAACTCGATTGCAATGTACACATCACTTACAGGAATGATGACCTATCAGATGGAATGCTTTAGTTCTCCAAGAACACTAATTTAATGTGTGAATGAGTGTTTGTTTTGGGTTTTTTGTTTGTCGTTTAATGCCTCACTCAGCAATATTCAGCTATATGACGACGATCTGTAAATAATCATTTCTGGATCATACAGTCCAGGGATTGACATCACGAGCATCGATCTACGCAATTGAGATACGATGACATGCAGCAACCAAGTCAGCGAGCCTGACCACCCGATCCCGTTAGTCGCCTCTTACGACAAGTATAGTCGCCTTTTACGGCAAGCCTTGGTTGCTGAAGACATATCACGGTTACCAGCTTGATATGGGAGAAAAACCCTACTGTTCGAAGGCCTTATAAGTTAACGTTAACCACCTTGGTGTAACCCAGGATCACTGGATTCTGACATGCCTACTGTGCATCGCGAATTTCGATGCCATAAATATACCCTAAATATTCGTCACGTAACTGTAAATGTTTCTTTAACCTTAAACCACACAAGTAAAAC
This sequence comes from Haliotis cracherodii, assembly GCF_022045235.1. NCBI lineage: Eukaryota > Metazoa > Mollusca > Gastropoda > Lepetellida > Haliotidae > Haliotis > Haliotis cracherodii. The sequence continues at coordinate 56,094,262 of NW_027266341.1, forward strand.
TCAGAGACAATGACAGTGATTAATCCATGCAACTACTTTGCATGTAACTCCAACATACTCGTTTAAATGCAAAACCGTATTCTAAGCAGTCAGACAGTCCCATTGTAGGGTGGCTTAAACGAAGTAATCGATCGTCCATTCACAACAAAGTGCATATTTGACGAGGCTTGCGTCATCGTGGTATTTGTTTATCGGGGTCTTCTACACGGAAATCGGAATTGAAAGTAATTCTGGTGTCGTGTGCGTAAAGGGTATTGATTCTTTAGGCATCCAGCAGCTTAAGGGTGTCGTTCGACGACGTCCTTTAAGTTGGGACGCAGCATAGCTGTGTACATAATCCTGCCTTACAGGGGACATATTTAAGGACACGCAAACACACAGAAAATGACTTGTGTATACACCATTTCTATTTTTTTGTACCTAGGACTTCCTTGGAAACCAGAATCTTACAACGTATGGGCCTGAGCGTGCGAACTTGTCTTAGTTTCAAATTTACAACGGAAGATAGCTTCAGTGATTCATTCAGGAATAGAGAATAGAGAAATATGGTCACTGAAAATATCCACACTGTTGTGTTTCAGCTAGCACCCTCCTCAAGGCAGATATGGGAGATCAAGGCTTGTGCCTAGGGAAAATTGCAATACCGTGATTCGCGATCTGCAGAACCTTTACACACGCAACGTGCCGACTTAAGGACATTTCGATTCGGACGATCGGGGGGCAAACCTCTGTTCAGGGGTTAGCGTCGTCGCATAAAGCATACAAACAAGAGCCTCTAGCCTCTAGCCTCCTTCCACAAACGCTATGCTTGGTTACATTTATTGATTCCATATAAAATACTTTGAAAATGACACATCATATATGTCACTGATACGCAGATAAACAAAATACAACGCAAACTGAGCTGAAGACCATGCATTTTCATATTTGATATTGATCTGCTCATCGATTGTCTCCAAATTAAAATAATAATTGACAAAGTAGAGGAATGCAATACGGCTCTTCAACTCTGCACCTGTGGATTGTGTTTCTTTGTGCAAAAAATTACATCTAGATCTAGCAACCTATGTTTAGGTTTAAATATGAGTGATATGCATTCTTGCTGTAATTTGTTTTGTTGCAAGACCCGTGAAGACCCGGGGTAGAAAATATCTTCAGCAACCCATGCTTGCCGTAAAAGGCGACTGTGCTTGTCGTATGAGGCGACAAACGGGATCGGGTGATCAGGCTCGCTGACTTGGTTGAAGCATGTCATCGTATCCCAACTGCTTGGATCGATGCTCATGATGTCAGTCACTGGATTGTCTGGTCCCGACTCGATTATTTACAGACCATCGCCATAAAGCTGGAATATTGCAGAGTGCGGCGTTAAACAACAATCTATCAATCAATGTTGTAAATATAAACACCTTCTTCCATCTGTTTTTTCCGTTGGTACATACACGATATATCAGAAGTGCTTACTGTTTTGCGACACCAAACCGGTACGCAGTGGTACCGCAGTTATTCCGCAAACATAAATACTGCTTTAAGTCTTCGACATACTTAAAAAGTTATTATCTGTATGCATTATAAAGAAGACCTTAAGATGACATATTACATTAAAATCATTGATGTATTTCTTTGAATCCCAACAAAGAATGAATGAATGAATGCATATATTTATTGCAGATACATTCAAATATTTCACAACATTAGAGACATATGTTAAATAGTATTGAGCATCGACAGACAAAATCTCATTAAATATCAGATATTTTACTCCCGATCTTTACACGATCCTTTTGCGTGAAGATCAAAAGACTGTCGCGTCAGGTGAACTTTCTCATCAGACAATCAGCGTCAGGGCATCCAAATTCTCGATATGAGTGAGCGAAACATTCAAACTATTTCTAATTTCTGTTCCTGTTTCTCGAATACGAACCATGAAACATCATTTTCCATCACTATAGACTTCCCTCCACATCAAGCTGACAAAAATATAACTGGAATAATGTTCAAAGCGGCGTTAAACCCAGCGCTCTATTTTTGGTCTTGACTGGATCGGGTGGTCAGGGTCTGTAATTGCAATTGTCAGATTGCGCGTCTATATAACCCGCCAACTTGAATCATTGCTCATGTTTTCTGTCACTGGTCTGTCTGACCCGTGAAGATCCGGGGTAGAATAGGTCTTCAGCAACTCATGCTTGCTGTTAAAGGCGACTATGCTTGTCGTAAGAGACGACTAACGGGATCTGGTGGTCAGACACGCTGACTTGGTTGATGCATGTCATCGATCCCGATTGCGTGAATCGATGCTCATGATGTCAATCACTGGATTGTCTGGTCCAGTTTCGATTATTTACAGGCCGCCGTCATATAGCTGGAATATTGTTTAGTGTGGCGTTAAACAACATGCAAATAAACAAACAAACAAACTGGTCTGTCTGTTCCAGACTCCATTATTTACAGGTAGCCTCGATATTTTGACAATTACTATAATTAAATCTCCAAATTTGAAGATTCGGAACAATTTGTCAAAATGAAAGCAAATGTCATCTGAAGTTTACGGGGAAAACAATTTGTAAAATGTTGAACTTCCTCGTAGATAACATTTATGTGAAATTTGGGGATAGGTCAAGTAGTCATCCTGATTGTTACCAATTGTGCTGATCTGTTTCCTTATGCATATGAACTGTAGGTTTGCTTGGACTGGCAAAATCTAAACAAGAGAATTTGGCCAAGGTCTTTAAGCTTTAAGTATATCCATGACCTGATATCGTTCAATAACGGTTGAAAGGCCAGTTCCCTCCTACTGATCTACCCACATGAGCCAGAAGTCAAAGAGACCAGTGGAACTGCCTCGTCTGTTTTATGCTTAGATCGATGCATGAAGATTCAGTGTGACATATAAATATATATAAGAAGAATGACTTTCAATAGTCATCTTTCCCTCAATTCGAGCAATATCCCCATCAGCTCCAACCTTTGGTATTCACATTTCACAACCCTTGAGATACAATCGAGCATGCTCTTTCTAAGAGATTTCAAACAGCGTCATACGAGTCTTGCTCAGAAGTTATTTGACTAGGATTACAACATTCAGGAAAGCTTTCAAAACGTTTTATGGTAAACATGTGGAGGACATTTCTAAATTTGACGCATCAGTGACCAAAATAATGTCCGATGTATTTCACCTTTTTCACTTGTACCATATATTACCGTTGTTGTTTTCCGGTCAACACTTGCTTTGCCTTTGAATGTGTTTGTGACCGGTGCCACCGTTGGGGCATGATACGCTCGTCTTTTCCCGAAAACCTGGTATTAATATTTGGTAGTAATTCCTTAACACAGTCGGAGTCGTACAATGGACAACGGAGATTTATGTTGATCATGGAAAGGGCTTGTCATTTTTATTTATTGATAAGGGTAGAATAATGATAATATGCGGCGTTAAACAACACCCATCACCAACACTTACATTATTCTAGACAAAACCCTTGATGTTAATGTAGTTCAGCTGAACAATGTATGTAAACACTTCTTTAATAACGTTAAAAAATCAAGGACTTTTTATGATGAACTGATTAGGAAGGATACCATACCGAAATCATTAGAATACTGGAATATGGTTTTTCCTCAAGGTTTGGATTGGAAAAATATACTTCTATGTTATAGAAAATGCACGCGCGACTGTAAACTTTTAGATTTTCAATATTGATTTATAAACAGAATAATTTACACTAAGAAAGAATTATTCAAGATGAAACTTGTCGATGAAGATATTTGTACTTTCTGTAAAACTGCTTCTGAAGATATGTCTCATGTATATTTTGATTGCCAATCTGTTCAACAATTTTGGCTTAAAGTTGAAAACTTCCTAGATAACAACCTGCAAACAAATTTTATCCTTTCGAAAGTTAATATCTTTTTTGGTGTTTCCACTCATAACCATGTAACAAATCATATTATTATATTAGCAAAAAGATTCATCTACATATCAAACATAAAACAACAAGATTTATCTTTCGAGCAATTTCTTTCACTACTAAAAGACACAATTTGTTTGGAAAGTTTTATCGCTAAAAAAAATAATCAATTTAACCAGTATGCTCAGAAATGGCAAAACTTACAATTCATAATCTAACGAAGCAGTTGAATCATACTTCCTGTTAATTAGTAATCATTTATTTCTTGTAAACAAATATTTATAATCTCCCTCTCAGTTTGAGAAAACGATACATCCAACACAACCTGCCTGTCCTCACCTATGAAAACTATAACTTGTGTTAATTCTGTCTTATATGTACATGTTAATACCTACACTTGTAACAATATATATGGAATGGAATAATAAAAAACCCAAAAAAAACCCAAAAAACACTTACATTTTCCTTACACAAACATAAAAAGGGACGAGGTTACGACGTATTTGAGTCTTTGCCAGCTGGAACATTGTTAAAAACAAAAGTCCACAAGTGTAATTGGAAAAAGTCTCTAAGGTCCTCAAAAAATAAACCAATAATTTCGAACATTTAAAAATAATATTTTCTTGAGGCTACGTGTGAACTTCATTTGCATATAGAGATGTTGTAACACCAGGATGGGGAGGACGCTGTCGTGATGGAAAGGTCAGGGCTGGATTCAGCGACTCACACGGAAATGTGCTTCGCATGGAGTAATTACAAACTGCAATCACTCCTCCACGGTAGATCTAATCAGAATCAGTATCCTGTTTCACTGCCTAGGGACCACACAGTCGTCTTTAATAACCCTTGTTTCACTATCGATTTGTGTGAGGTGATGTGTACGGGCACAAAGAGAAATACCATTATACAAACTGTAATTGTAGATGCATTATAGGTTTTGTGTAATTTTACATAACATGACACTATACGCCAGCATTTGCTTTGTGGGAATAGCAGGTTGAAATATGATAGGTATTAACTGTTATGCAAGTATGAGATGAAAGAGAAAGATTCAGCTGTAGCAATGAGCACTGACATGTGAATCCGTTTGCATGCAATGACTTCAATGGATATTAGTGACTCTTGCAAGGAATGAATTATTTTGAAAATTCTATTACGAATCAAAGTTTGATAGGTGTCTGTTATAGAACCTAGTATCTTTGAATTAGGCTTGCAAGCGTCTTATTCATACAGGAAGTTTGTGAGTCATTGAGTGAGTGAGTATTGTTTTACACCGCTTTTAGCAATGTCTCAGCAGCATCACGGGAGGGGACACCGGAAATTGGCTTCACACATTGTACCCATGTGAGGGAATCGAAATCGGGTCTTCGGCGTGACGAGGCAACGCTTTAGCCACTAGGCTATCCCCCTTCCCCATTATAGATTTTTACACCTGTTTCGAAAGCAATGCGAACACATTTACATGTTTACGAATTAAAACATGTTCTGACAGTATTAGAAGCTTGAAGTCTTCACAACGTGGATTGATCAGATGAATTTCAAGCTGTTATATATTTTATGAACGTTTCAAGGATCCACAGTGCTTCTTCAGTGTCAGACAAATTGACATATTCTTATTTTCCTCTAACCACAGGTTGCTCCAATCCACGGGACATGGTTTTACACGTAGTCCAAACTGTACTACATCAAGTTAATTATCATTGAAAGGAACTACTTTTTGGAGAAAAAAAATGATTGATTTGATCACATCACAAAATGATCAGTAAGTTGGAGGACATGTTTCTCTAAGCAACATATATTTATTTGGCACAAACATTGCTGAACTTGTCTTATTTTCATAACTGATCCCGAAATAAAAGCTTTACAGCCAGAACATACTGCACAGAACCTTTTGAGGACTGATATAAGTTATATTGGAGAAACAAAATAGAAATCATAGACACGAGCCAGAAAACTATTTCCAGTTGTGTCTAATATCATTACAATTTTGAAAATCACTTAATCCTTTGTTAAGATATTAGAGTAAAATAAAAAATCCATCTTATAGCCTTATATAAAGTGAAACCTTTAGAATGTTCAGAGAACATTATTTGATTTGTATACAGCAATGACATATGGATGTAATGATTAAAACAAAAGACGTTTGCTACCTCTCAAACCAACAAACTGCCAGTGTCATGTTTTCAGTCTGGTTTCGGTATCCCAAAGATGATCATAGTTGCTCATGTTGTAACCTCCACTACTTGTGACTACCAAGACTCATCATACTGCTACCAACCTGTTGATCATATACCCATGTGGCATCTCTATTGACAGTACAGACCTTGAAACATGACCTACCCAATGAACACCATGCTATCAATTGGGATCACAAATTTAAGATCACATTAAGATCATATTCCACTAAAGTGGCCAAAATAGATGAAGATGGCATGTTTTACGGAGTCATTTGCTAGATAGCACAAACTGAAACAGTGGAAACTGAATTGGAACAAATCCATTCTTTCCTAACCAAATGCCATTCAAAGTCTGGCTGCCCTACATTAAACGTTTGTAGTTGGTCCCACTGACAAGGCCTCAAATGACATAAGCCTTACACGTGTATGAACATGAACTGTTTGATCAAAGAACTGGCATAAGTTGCATATCCACATATAAGGCCAGTTTGTAAACAGAGGAAGAAATTGGCTAATATCAGATATGTCCATTCTCCTTTGCACCGGATTCCATAGTCCATAAATATCAATCAAGTAAGGACCTTCGTTATTGTCATAGAACGTACTTGAGACAAATGGCATTAACGCAATGTTGATGGTGAAAACTCAAAGATTGTTCATATATTAGTGTATAACTATAAAAACAGTTGTCTCAAAACAGTTAACTCTTCCATGTTATACACAACTATCCAACATAAAGAACATAAAGAAAAACGTCATTGACTGATCAATTTAGCATTTGTCACTAAACATGACGATATTATAGTTTTATCTCTATCTTCAAACCTTAAGGACATTTTGTCAAAATGAATGCAAACTGTCGAGAAAACACCATGAGAACTGCTGTTCTTCCTCATTGATAACATATATGTGACATTTGGTAATAGGACATTTAGGCCGGAAGTAGGCATCACCATGGGCACCAATTCTCCTTCTTGTTGATCTGTTTCTCTATTCAGATTTTCAGCGCAGTTTGTCAAATCCAAAACAAGGTAATATGGCCCAAAAGTTTACGTTAACTTTCTGGTATATTGGTGATCTAATAAGGCTAAATAATTGTCCAAAAGCTGATTCCCTAACGCTGATTTATTTACCTGATCTCGAAATAACATAAATCAAAGTGTAACCGGCTCAACTGTTTCATGTTTATATGTATAAGTTTCATTAACACCACGCTAAGTCTGCACGACAAGAGGGATGACTTCAACTTTCCAATAGTCAACTCTTCCTTTTTCGAGCAATATTTCAACGGCTCCAACCTTTGTCGTCTACATTTCACAACTGTTCATGTATATATATAGTCAAGCATGCTCTTTAAGCGAAGATTTCCATGTTCCCTATTTTATCGTGTACCCTATGTTCTCGTGTTTTTTCAAGTGAAAACTTTACTTGCTTTTGCATGTGTTTGTGTCTAGTACCACAAGTGGAACAGGATGCGCTCAAGTTCACTATCTGAAAGGAATTCATACACACATACTTATGATATATGGAATCGTACATTGATTCAGCTTTTATAAATCAATGGAAATATATCCAAAGTAACTATGCGTTAAATCATTATGTTTCGGCAGCAAACTCATTATACTTATAACATAAAATTCACACTACTATAACACACTACTATATAACAGTAATTTATGTATAAATCAATATATCAGTAATATATTTACTGAGATTGACCGTTATCGTATCCCAGTTGTGTGGATCGTTGCTCATGATGTCAATCACTGGATTGTCCGGTCCAGACTGGACTATTCACAGACTGCTGCATATAGCTTGAATATTGCAGTGTGCGACGTGAGACGACGTTAAACAATAAACAACTAAGAAACTCTTGTAAATCTTGCAAACGACCATGCTGAAGCATTTACAATTGTTGAGAGTGATCTGGAGAGTGGAGAAAGTTAAGGAAATGGCAAAATACAAGAAAACTCTGGTATCCCAAAAAATGATATTTGTTAAAGCATCAAACAATTACTTTCGTTTTTAAAACAAGATAAAAACAGAGTAAATTGACTGAAACACAAAACGGCGAAATATTTTATGACGACAAGTTGTTACAATTCCAAACGTGTCTTCACGAGTTACTTCCCTTTACCTCACAAATTATGATCGTGAAAGCAGGATGTAATTTCGATGCGGCCGTATAATATGATATGTCAGCGAGAGCGGGATTATTCCAGATATTGATCCTGTAATGTTGTCTAACGCTAAAGACTAACGTAAAAACTAACGCTTAGTTGACAAATACTTGAGGGCAAGTCTCACTCTCTTTAACATTCTAATAGATGCCAGTTTTCCCGCTCTACTTGATCCCTACTACCTCAATTACTTGGCGACCTGTGAAGATCCGGGGTAGAAGAGGTCTTCAGCAACCCATGCTTGCCGTAAAAGGTGACTTTACTTGTCATAAGAGGCGACTAACGGAATCGGGTGGTCAGGCTAGCTGACATGGTTGATGTCACCGTATCTCAATTGCGTGGATCGATGATCGTGACATCAATCCCTGGATTGTCTGACCCAGACTCAAATATTTACAGACCGCCGTTATTTAACAACAAACAAACAAAACCACAATTACTAGGCTTCCCTATATCGCTGTTACACCTACTTACCTGTGCTAAAGGAAATGAATTCACGTTTTACTGCAAGAAGATGTATGGACTGACGAAAGTAAATGCAGCGCTCATAAAAGGTTGTAAAGTGAAACTTGCTTCTTCAAGTTGTGAAAGATATTTTGTCTGAATGATAATCCTGCTTAACTTAAGGTGTGTGTGTGTGTGTGTGTGTGTGGGGGGGGGGGGGGGGGGGGGGGGGGTTGGAGTATCATAAAACTTTGTTAGACCAAATATGCTTTATGATATTCGGTAATAGGTTGTTAAAATGCATTAAACTTCCAGTGCACATCACAAGATGAACGTTCGCATTTGGCAATTAGAATTTACCAAACTTTCGAGAACAGAGGACGGCTACTTATTCTCCTTCCACTCAGCAGATGGTAGGTGGAAAAAGTGCTCCTTTGCTAAAACGGAGATAGGGATTTACTCTCATTTAATGAGAGGAGGAGAACCCGTGACAAACCTGCACTTGCGACATGGGAGATTTGAACCACAATACAGGTATACACCATATAACTAATGTATGTTTTTGTTCGTATTTGTCAAAATCATTTTATAAAATTAGGATCTGCATCAATCTTTTAGCTGTCGTACCCACTATATCAGTACATCTGCATCAGTGTCTAGCTGTCATACCCGCTATATCAGTACATCTGCATCAGTGTCTAGCTCTCATACCCGCTATATCAGTACATCTGCATCAGTATCTAGCTGTCATAGCCGCTATACCAGTTCTTCTGCATCAGTCTCTAGCTCTCATAGCCGCTATATCAGTACATCTGCATCAGTTTGCTAGCTGTCATAGCAGCTATATCAGTACATCTGCATCAGTTTGCTAGCTGTCATAGCCGCTATATCAGTCAATCTGCATCTGTTTGCTAGCTGTCGTACCTGCTATATCAGTCCATCTGCATCAGTCTTCTAGCTGTCATAGCCGCTATATCAGTCCATCTGCATCAGTTTGCTAGCTGTCATACCCGCTATATCAGTCGATCTGCATCAGTTTGCTAGCTGTCATAGCCGCTATACCAATTCTTCTGCATCAGTTTGCTAGCTGTCATAGCCGCTATACCAATTCTTCTGCATCAGTTTGCTAGCTGTCATAGCCGCTATACCAATTCTTCTGCAACAGTCTCTAGCTCTCATAGCCGCTATATCAGCCCATCTGCATCAGTTTGCTAGCTGTCATAGCCGCTATATCAGTCCATCTGCATCAGTTTGCTAGCTGTCATAGCCGCTATACCAGTCCTTCTGCATCAGTCTCTAGCTGTCATAGCCGCTATATCAGTACATCTGCATCAGTTTGCTAGCTGTCATAGCCGCTATACCAGTCCATCTGCATCAGTTTGCTAGCTGTCATAGCCGCTATACCAGTTCTTCTGCATCAGTCTCTAGCTCTCATAGCCGCTATATCAGCCCATCTGCATCAGTTTGCTAGCTGTCATACCCGCTATACCAATTCTTCTGCATCAGTTTGCTAGCTGTCATACCGGCTATATCAGTCCATCTGCATCAGTCTTCTAGCTGTCATAGCCGCTATATCAGTCCATCTGCATCAGTTTGCTAGCTGTCATAGCCGCTATATAAGTCCATCTGCATCAGTTTGCTAGCTGTCATAGCCGCTATACCAATTCTTCTGCATCAGTTTGCTAGCTGTCATAGCTGCTATACCAATTCTTCTGCATCAGTCTCTAGCTCTCATAGCCGCTATATCAGTCCATCTGCATCAGTTTGCTAGCTGTCATAGCCGCTATATCAGTACATCTGCATCAGTCGCTAGCTGTCATACCCGCTATACCAGTCCATCTGCATCAGTCTTCTAGCTGTCATACCCGCTATACCAGTCCTTCTGCATCAGTGTCTAGCTCTCATAGCCGCTATATCAGTCCATCTGCATCAGTCTTCTAGCTGTCATAGCCGCTATATCAGTCCATCTGCATCAGTCTCTAGCTCTCATAGCCGCTATATCAGTACATCTGCATCAGTTTGCTAGCTGTCATAGCCGCTATATCAGTACATCTGCATCAGTTTGCTAGCTGTCATAGCCGCTATATCAGTCCATCTGCATCAGTCGCTAGCTGTCATACCCGCTATATCAGTCCATCTGCATCAGTCTTCTAGCTGTCATACCCGCTATACCAGTCCTTCTGCATCAGTCTTCTAGCTCTCATAGCCGCTATATCAGTACATCTGCATCAGTTTGCTAGCTGTCATAGCAGCTATATCAGTACATCTGCATCAGTTTGCTAGCTGTCATAGCCGCTATATCAGTACATCTGCATCAGTCTTCTAGCTGTCATACCCGCTATACCAGTCCTTCTGCATTAGTCTCTAGCTCTCATAGCCGCTATATCAGTACATCTGCATCAGTTTGCTAGCTGTCATAGCCGCTATATAAGTCCATCTGCATCAGTTTGCTAGCTGTCATAGCCGCTATACCAGTCCATCTGCATCAGTGTCTAGCTGTCATACCCGCTATTTCAGTCCATCTGCATCAGTGTCTAGCTGTCATACCCGCTATACCAGTTCTTCTGCATCAGTGTCTAGCTTTCATAGCCGCTATATCAGTCCATCTGCATCAGTGTCTAGCTGTCATACCCGCTATACCAGTCCTTCTGCATCAGTGTCTAGCTCTCATAGCCGCTATTCCAGTCCATCTGCATCAGTCGCTAGCTGTCATAGCCGCTATATCAGTACATCTGCATCAGTCGCTAGCTGTCGTACCCGCTATACCAGTCCATCTGCATCAGTCGCTAGCTGTCGTACCCGCTGTATCAGTCCACCTGCATCAGTCTTCTAGCTGCCATACCCGCTATATCAGTCCATCTGCATCAGTCTTCTAGCTGTCATGCGCACTACACAAGTCAAGCTGCATCAGTCTCCAACTGTTATACCCTCTCGAGCATTCCATCTGCATCCGTCTGCTAGCTGTCATAGCCGATATATGAGTCCATCTGCATAAGTCTGCTAGCTGTCATACCCGCGACATCAGTCCATCTAGATCAGACAGTTGCCATACTGCTATATCGGCTACGTGTAGCTGTCATGCTCTCTGTTTATGAACATGAGGGCTGTCGTACTCTCTAGCTCCCCTGCACTCTCGATATTAGTACAGGATTAATCGGTCGAATCATCACACACTGAGCTGTCTCGTTGTGACAATCTGAGACCAGGTAATTTCTCAATATCAAATGTCATATACCTCTTGTCGTTTCTACATCAACATAACATGTCTTTGTGATTAGCTTTGTACAGATATTTTAATGATGTTCGTAAGAATGGATCTTTTGTGACTATTCATATAGCCTGGGTCTTCAAACAAAGAGTCCGCTCCAGGATTTCAAAACAGGTCCTGATAATGATGTTACAGACACTGCTGACCTTGAACCCTGATCTCAGGTGATCTGCCGCTTAGGTAATGTGACTGACCACGAGATGAACCTTCAGGACAAATGGAATTGTCCTTTGTTGTGTTCCAGGTAATGGGATATAGGTGTCGTGGGCGTTAATATAGCGAGCAATCTGCTGTCGTCAGTTTGGATACTCACTGAAGAAGAACACGAAAACTGACCACAGAACCTCAATGGCTGCAGTGATCCATTAATGTGTTTGAACTTATTTTGTAAAATTAAATGTGTTCTGCGTTTTGCCTCTTAACAAGATTGACCAGTCCTTTCTTTGTCATAAAACAGTATTAATGCGCCAGACATGCTAAATATATACTCCACTCATAAACTGACATGTTCGTCGACTTTACTGATCAGTTAGTACTTTAATTAGGTGGCCTATCGTGACTAACTAACAAATGTTAAAATGTTAAGTAGTAAAGAGACACTTTCATTGCCAGCTTCCTGTATGAGAGAAATACTATTAGGCATACAGCAACAACAATTTGATGTACACAAAGAATTTTAGTCCTCGGAGGAATTCGAACCTGCAACCTCTTCATCCGTACATAGTCCGTCACGCTATCACCTGTGCTACGGAGACTGTTGTTAACTATAATCAATTTTCCTAGACACCATTAGCTTGTCCGTTGTGGGCCATTGTGGTCAAGGTAATGTGATATAGGTGTCGTTAGCGTTAATATAGCGAGCAATCTGCTGTCGTCAGTTTGGATGCTCACTGAAGAAGAACACGAAAACTGACCACAGAACCTTAATGGCTACAGTGATCCATTAATGTGTTTGAACTAATTTTGTAAAACTAAATGTGTTCTGCGTTTTGCCTCTTAACAAGACTGACCAGTCCTTTCTTTGCCACAAAACAGTATTAATGCGCCAGACATGCTAAATATATACTCCAATCATAAACTAACTCACTGATCAGTAAGTACTTTAATTAGGTGGCCTATCGTGACTAACTAACAAATGTTTAAATGTTAAGTAGTAATGAGACACTTTCATTGACAGCTTCCTGTATGAGAGAAATACTATTAGGCATACAGCAACAACAATTTGATGAACACAAAGAATTTTAGTCGAACCTGCAACCTCTTCATCTGTACATAGTCCGTCACGCTATCACCTGTGCTACGGAGACTGTTGTCGACTTTAATCAATTTTCCTAGACACCATTAGCTTGTCCGTTGTGGGCCATTGTGGTCCAGGTAATGTGATATAGGTGTCGTGGGCGTTAATATAGCGAGCAATCTGTTGTCGTCAGTTTGGATGCTCACTGAAGAAGAACACGAAAACTGACCACAGAACCTTAATGGCTACAGTGATCCATTAATGTGTTTGAACTAATTTTGTAAAACTAAATGTGTTCTGCGTTTTGCCTCTTAACAAGATGAACCAGTCCTTTTTTTGCTATAAAACAGCATAAATGCGCCAGACATGCTAAATATATACATAGACGTACTGTAACCCACACACCAACTCTGTTTGATGTGGCAAGGAGGAATCAGCATTAAAGGGCGATTACTTGTATCCCATGACGTATGTGCTATAAAAGTTTATATTCTGTTGTCCGATAGTTAATTATATGTCGCTTGAAATGTCACTTCAGTTTGTTCACACGACACACCGGCTTTATGTGGGAGGCAATCTCTAAGTGATGAGGTCGTTGATCTTTTGGTTGGTCTATCGGACGCCTGTGTTAATAAGCCAAGGAAAATCATTATAAATCTGAGATTCAAAGCCACGATCCTGGCAGATAAGGGAAGCATCTCTAAATTGCGCACATCTTTTTGGGGAGTCTCAGCGCTCTTGGACACCCGTTCCATAAACAATTAGTAATACTATCCATAATGAAGGTATGGGTGACTTCAAAGATGATATATGATGCTTCATGGGGTGGAGGGGGTCCAGGGACGTTTGGGGTGGTTTGGAGGGGATATCGGACGTCAGAGATAGATTACGTTAGCAGTTTGTTAAAGTTTACTAACTTTGTTTGTGAATTTCGCTGTCAACTCATAATCTAACATTTTAGTTGAATTTACTGATCGGCTACTACTTTTACAAGGTGACCTGTTGTGATTAACTAAAAAATGTTATTAGCAGTAATGAGATACTTTCATTGTCAGCTTCCTGTATGAGAGAAATACAATCAGGCTTACAGCAACAACACATTGATGAACACAAAGATTGTTCATACGGCAGGATTCGATTATCTAGTCCGTCACGCTATCACCTGTGCTACGGGGACTGTTGTCGTCTCAAGTGTCATTTTCCTAGATACTATAAGCTTGTTTATTTGTACATTTTATTTTACTATTATACCAAGTCCTGGTGGTATGTCTGTTGTGCAAGTGCCTGTGAATCTGATTTTCACATCTAATGTCAATAAATACTGTACATCTCATCCATATTTGACTTACAGCCTTATGATATGCATTTTATTAAACATGTTTAAATTCTTAACAGGGACAAAGTTTTATCCCAAACATAACATTTGTAAGATTTTACCATTTTCTAAATGGCATAGTGTGTTCATGTCTTGTATGTTTTTACATTCCCAACACATTTTCACAGTGTGGTTTAAGTAATAAATTATACTGATTTAATCAGTGATGTTTAATAATCTTCAGCATCTTTGTGCAATCTACTAGACAGGATAGTAAATTCGCTGTTTACTGACCTTCTGGCCGCTGTTACTAATTAAGTTAGTAGAATTCACAAGACGGGGGACGTCATTCGTGTGACGTTATGCGTGATATAGGGACGGTGACATCAGATAAAAGATAAGGGACATGATGACTGGGTGACATTTGTCAAAGGTGGGGTCAACTGTATGATATAAAGACGTTAATATAAGACGTACATGAATTATCATGAAAATATTTGGTTAGAGGAGAGTAAAAATGCATGTGATGTCAATTAAGAAATTATGTTCATGCATCGCCTATCGTTGAATGTCATTATAAGCGCATAAATTGTTAAGAAAACATACTGAGGTGATACATGATAGATCATACCAAGAGAAACCATATTTTGCTTTTATAGCTATTTTAAAGTTATAGAATTATAATTAACAAAATAATCCTTTTTTCACATGAAATATGCGATAGTACATGCTCAAATCCTTAAAAATGAATCTTTTTATATTTTATGTGGCTACAAAATAAACTTCCTGGAGTGAATTAAATACAACAATGTCTTTATGCCATTCCTCTACGTGTCATTTATATAGGTCATGTGGCGATGTTGAAATAATGAAACGATGGCATTGTTGTATACGCTGCACTTGAGTGTCGCTCCGCAAACACCTACAGAAAGAAATCCGACTTATAGGATCATTGCTTTTCTGATATTGAGAAACTTGAAGACTGTAGCGTGGTTCTAATTTGCCGCTCAGTCAGTGAATCTTTCACAATAGCTGTACTCGATATCGTCATGTACTCTAAGGGTTCCTAAGGTCTGTGTGAGTGAGTGAGTGGGTGGGTTAGTTGAGTGTAAACCGCACTGTGTGTGTGTGTATGGTTTAATGCCGCTTTAAGTACTTTTAGCAACATCCCTGCGGGAGAAACCAGATAGCTGTACCCATGCGTGGAATTGAACATGTCATGGTTCTTCGGCGTAACGTTAGAACGCTATCACCAGTAGGATGCCTCACGACTTCAGAAAGACCAATGTCACAGATTTCACTTTGATGAAAAGAAAGAGCACGGTGCAGTGCTAACTCACCATGGATCATAATCGGGTTATGTGAGATTGGAACCAACGCACGGATCCTGGCAGGTCGCAGTAACCCAGCTATGTCCCAGTCGAACACATTTCCATTAGGAAACCGTGTCAAGACCAAGGAATAACAACGTGATTGTTTAACTCCGCAATCAGAAATATGCCCATGTTCATGATTATTGTCATCCCTTACATATATGCGTGTTAGTGTAAGGGTGATAATAATTATGAGCAGTCGTATATTGCAGCTGAATGACTGCGGTTTGTAAGTAATCAAGTCAAGTCCAGTGATTGACGTCATTAGATTCATGAATACGATGACATATCAACCAACCACCCGATCCCGTTAGTCGCCCCTTACGACAAGTGTGTGTGTGTGTGTGTGTGTGTGTGTGTGTGTTTGTTTGTCTGTGTGTGGCTGCTTGTACTAGTCCGGACTGATGCCGATTTTATACTGCCAGCACACTGAGATTCGGCCATCCTGTCTATGAAAAAGATGGCTTACACACCACAGATAAGCACAAACAAGTATCGGGTGAGGTGAAATGGGGTTGCATCCAAGATTATTGCACTTATATAGCTACATTGTACGTGCATGTACGTGTGTGTGTTTGTGTGGCTGCTTGTACTAGTCTGGACTGATGCCGATTTATAGTGCTAGCACACTGAGATACCATGCCGCAGTTTAACATGAATACCCCACTCAGACACAGTATACTGACTCCGAGCCGACCAGTCCTTGTTTTAGCCCGTAACGCCGGACGCCAGGCAGGGTAACAACAAGTACCATCTTTTGACGTCTTAAGGTATGACTCGGCCGGGAATCGAACCCCGGACTTTCCGCTCTCCAGGCGAACGCTCTTCCACTAGACCACGGAGGCGGTCGAGAAGCAAGGGTACATGGGGACTTGTATATCCCTACCCGGAATACCCAAGGGTTTGGTGAAAGGGGAAATTGTCGGAGTGCACTGTGGCTTGAATACGTAGGAAAGATATTTTGAAACAAGAGTGAGGAAAATTATGAAGCTGAAGTATACAAATGTCTACGTATTACTCCATTCCTCATAGCGACACGATCGTGTGCAAGGCAACACAATGAACTTCCCATTCTATTTAGGGAAGATCAACGTCACACATTTATTTTCATTTATTTTAACAATAAGACATCGGTAAGCAGTATGACAATAATGCGGATTATTAGCCTGGCATAATCACATTTCTGCGCTTAAGAGGAATGCCCCCTACCCCCTCCCCAACCCTCGTAAGCGAACGTCCATACAATTTGACCCTCTCTCTACAAATATCCTAGCAATGTTCAAACTCACATGTGAACCCACGCATTTGAGCGACAATTTCAATTATATATACGCCAATATCCCAACACATCCCTACCGCTACTGATATTCCAGACACGGCCTTAAACCAAACCATTAATACCAGGAACTGGATGACGTAAGCACTACCTCATTATCACCTTAAAAAATGGCAATGATGTATACTCACACTGAACAGAATTCAATGTGATTCAATGAAGTTCACTTAAGTCAGAAACCAGAACCTATATATATCCATAGCATGGCCAGTTTCAATATTAAGGACGGAAATCGCTATGATCGTTGTAGGTGATGTTGTATGGCTGTAGTTGACTGTGGCGTTCATGACAGGGCTATTGACATAATCAGAGCTAAGTGTTGATAGACGTCCTCGAAAATCAATTATAATTGGAAACGATTAGTAAATTAATGGATTGCCTCAAAGGGTGACTTAATGATACAAAAAATAAATAGTTATTATCTTAATGGAGTAAAACATACACGAAAAAAAGAAACGCTTAAAAAGATTAACGTAGACAAAAAGACAGACAGACCAATCAGTCAAGAAGATTATTAATTTTGTTGATGCTACGGCACGGATCGATCGAGAAATGAGAAATTATAACAGATTGAAAACCGAAACAGGCAACACGCGTTGCTATGATGTGCTGAAACCGTATTTGCAATTACATAAGATTAATTATGATTCTATGATAATTATGCCATGAATTATTGCTAATTTGTAGCGTGATGTTGTTTGAGATACCAGTACACAGTATATATTGTATTGGGAGTCTATGTATGAATGATAGTGAATTGAGTTGTGTTAACGCCGTTTAGAACAGTTTTTCGGTAACATAGCGGAGGTTAGGTTTAACTTGAGTGGAAAGCGATGCAGGTCTTAGATGTTTGTGAAGAGCATGGGTGTGGTGATAAAAAACCCACAAGAATCACAACACTAGAATCGAACCTTCGATCGTTGGATCCTGCCCTACAGAAGTACAACAATCTATCATATCATATCATATCTAATAATTATAAGCCCTAGGAACTCTCAGGAGTCAAGCTGAGTTGTGACTTGTGCACACAGGACCACACACCACCACCATATCAGATGGACCGAACATGTTCACCCATCCATCTACTCTCCGCTTAACGTCACCTGAGTTGTGACCTGTGCGCTTTGCACAGGGCCACACGTCACCGTTCTATCAAATAGATCGAACATGGTCACCCATCCAACTACACTCCGCCACCGACGCTGCTCTACGTCACCTGAGTTGCGACCTGTATGCTGTACACAGGGCCACACGTCACCATTCTATCAATTAGATCGAACATGGTCACCCATCCCACTACTCTCCGCCACCGACGCTGCTTTACGTCACCTGAATTGCGACCTGTGCACTTTACACAGGGCCACACGTCACCGTTTTATCAAATAGATCGAACATGGTCACCCATCCAACTACACTCCACCACCGATGCTGCTTAACGTAACCTGAGTTGCGAACTGTGCACTATACACAGGATCACACGTCACCATTCCATCAGAAAGATCGAACATGGTCACCCATCCAACTACTCTCCGCCACCCACGCTGCTTTACGTAACATGAGTTGCAACCTGTGCACTTTACACTGGGCCACACGTCACCATTCTATCAGATAGATCGAACATGGTCACCCATCCAACTACTCTTCGCCACCGACGCTGCTTTACGTAACCTGAGTTAAGAACTGTGCACTATACACTGGGCCACACGCCACCACTCTGCATCTTAGCAATAGTAGTATGTGTCCTAAACACAATACCAAAACGGCGTGAATACCCAAACCCCTAGGGATATTTGCAAGAGAGTTTTGGTCCCTACTTCAAGTTGTTTTCATTTCACTCCCTTTTTCTTGAGCCCCGACATTGAGCCTGTGAACAAGTATTTTTGTGTTTTAAACCTCTGACCTCTTCTATTTGCCAATATGTTTTGGAGCAAGTTATCTTTGACTAATACGCTACTATATAGACAAACAGCAAGACTACGTTGCCGTAGTGTTTCAGTACATTTCGACGTAACGTCTTCTTATGTGTTTTGACTATATTTGAATAGACCAAGATCGATATTATATATTGACATTTCTCTGGAGTTCCTGGGCTGGGGGCTAATATTAAACACTTCGTTTAGCAAGTAATGATTTATTCATAATGGAAATTATTAAATCACAACTTAATCTCCGAACTGTAAACAATTGAATCGTAATTTTCAAAGGGCTTAATTATAAAGATGAAAAGACATACTGGCAAATCCGGACGTAAAAAATCTTTTAATGTCTTCAAAGTCGAAATATTTCAGTGGGAGGACACGCAGCAACCTCTGTATTCTTTTCTCGGGTTTGTTTTTACGCATAATGACATAAATTTGAACACAATCCTAAAAATAATATTAGTCTCGCAATGGTACTTCCTGGACAAACACATTCAGTGATTGGCGATGACCTTTTAAAATGGACCAGAGTACTATTCATTTTCGTCTTCTCACCTTTCCGGGAACATCTGGTGTCATCACTTATTTGAAAGTGATTTATAAACAAATGCTCAGAATATTGTCGCAATCCTACAATCGACTCTTAGGTGAGGTGAAATTAGGTTTAACGTCGCGTTTAACATGCGACGTGCATGCATGTGTGTGTGTGTGTGTGTGGCTGCTTGTACTAGTCCGGACAGGTGCCGATTTATAGTGCTAGCACAGGAGATACCATGCCGCAGTTTAACATGAATACCCTACTCAGACACAGTATACTGACTCCGAGCCGACCAGTCCTTGTTTTAGCCCCTTAATGCCGAGCGCCAGACAGGGTAACAACAAGTACCATCTTTTAACGTCTTTTGGTATGACGCGGCCGGGGATCGAACCCGCTCTCCGGGCGGACGCTCTACCATTAGACCACGGAGGCGGTCAATCGAGTTTTGTCGCATTTACATATTTACATATTTAGTTTGGCTGTTTCACTTCACACCGTGAAGGCATCCGTGAAAATGCGGGTTATAATTGGTCTCCAGTAACCCATGCTTGCCGTAAGATCAGGTCGGGCTCGGTTATATGGTTTATTCATGTCATCGTATCGTATCGCAATTGCGTTGATCGATGCTCATAATATCAATCACTGGATTGTCTGGTTCAGACCGCCGTCATATAGCTTGAATATTGCAGATACAAACAAACAAACAAAGCAACAAACGCAATTCAACATTAGTGAGTGAGTGATAACGGTTTTACGCCGCTTTTAGCAATATTCCAGCAATATCACGGAGGGGGACACCAGAAATGGGCTTCACACATTGTACCCATGTCGGGAATCGAACCCGGGTCTTCGGCGTGACGAGTGAACGAATTCAACAATAAAAACACATTCCCGTCAATTATCATTTCGTTTTGTCCAAGAAAATAAATCTTTCTTACATTAATATCGAAACTAATCTTGAACAATTGCGTAGGTCGATGATCATGATATCAGTCACTGGATTGTTTGGACCAGACTCGATTATAGACAGACGTCATGTAGCTGGAATATTGCTGAGTGCTCAAACAAACAAACAAACAAACAAATTTATTATTACCTTCTATCTAAGAAAAATACCTTTCTTACATAAACATCCAAACTAATCTTGGATCATGACTCACTGCACATATGACCGAAGGTGTGTGGACGCAATCAGCCAAACAATGTGTTACCATGGTAACAACGTATTGTTTTGAGAAGATGTAGCACTTATCTCTAGGTAAAGGAAACGGAAATGAAGAGGCCTGGTTAAATTATCAGCGTAGCGAATTTATTAGCTGCTGATATTTCACAAAGGGATTAGATATAGTATTACGGATAGTCTGGAATAGAGACGGATATCAAACCTTCAACCGTCACCGGAAACTCAGCCTCATATGACATGATTAATATTTTCATCCTTATGAATAAAGATGAGTTTGGGAATTACCTGCGTCCAACGGAAACATATGTCAGTAAAACGGTTTCCCTTTGATTGTTCATAGATAAAATGAATTTATTTAGGTAAATCACTAGAGTGAGTGAGTGAGTTGAGTTGGTGATACACAGAGAAATGTACATCATGACCAAGTTGTCATTTGTCTGGAACAGATCATGTACGTTTAGGTAGCAAGCACGGGGATGGTGTTACAACAGATGTAAGGTTTCTTGCTTGTGTGAGTGAGTGAGTGAGTTGGTGATACACAGAGAAATGTACATCATGACCAAGTTGTCATTTGTCTGGAACAGATCATGTACGTTTAGGTAGCAAGCACGGGGATGGTGTTACAACAGATGTAAGGTTTCTTGCTTGTGTGAGTGAGTGAGTGAGTGAGTTGGGTTTAACGCCGCTTTTAACAGTATTCCAGTTATATCACGGCATGATGTGGGAGGTAAGTTCGAAGTGATGCAGGTCTCAGGCGTTTACCACTTCGGTGAAACCCACGAGCACGGGTATGATGTTGACAAACCTAGAAACATCATCGGGGCGAACCGGGATTCGAACCCACAATCATGGGTTTCTGACGTGCCCAAGGGACGCAACTCTGCACAGCGAATCGCGGCGCCTTAGACGACTGGGCCACCCGTGCCCCCGTTAATCACTAGAAGGTGAGTTGATGCTCACCACCGGTACCTCTCTGTGTGTAATGGGTGACTACTTGAAGGATATTAGCACTGTATGAGCGAGTGAGTTGGGTTGAGTGACACTTTGGATAGTATATGGGGATAGTGGTGTAGCCTTGGGATAAAAGAGTTTAGAAGGCCCGGGTTCGATTCCTCACATGGGTACAATGTGTGAAGCCCTTTCTTAGTGTCCCATGATATAGCTGCGTGTAAAGCGGCATACAATCACATTCACTCATTGTGTCAGTTAGACGGCTATAAGCACTGAGTGAGTGAGTGAGTGAGTGAGTTGGGTTTAACGCCGCTTTTAACATTATTTCAATAATATCAAGTCGTGTCAGCTTAATGTGGGAGGAAAGCCCGAAGTGATGCAGGTCTAAGACGTTTACCACTTAGGTGAAACCCACGAGCAGGGGTATGGTGCTGACAAACCTAGAAACATAATCACAGGTTTCTGGCGTGCCCAAGGGACGCAACTCTGCACAGCGAATCGCGGCGCCTTAGACGAATGATCCACCCGTGCCCCCGAATGAGGCTGTGAGCAAGGCGGGTTAGAGGACTCTTAGACCAATATCTCACTGACAGTCATAATACGACGTGTAAGGTTACCATAGAAGCGTTGATCGTTGCTCATAACATCACTCACTGTTTTATCTGTCCCGACTCGATTTTACATCTAGCGGATCCTGACAAGAGTAAGGGTGTTAAATACGGAAAGATAACACTAAAGCTTAATTAGAAACAATATGGCACCGACCTTAAATCGTATTGATAACGTGTTCGAAATGAAGTGATGTGTAAAATCATTCCCTCGTTATGCATTTGGCTTCCAAAACACATATTGTTATATCATTAGATAGCTTCAATGTACAATGGAATTATCAGGAACTTCACAAACGCGTGGACACGGGTGACCCATTCGTATAAAGCGCATCAATTCGCTGTGGGGAGTTGCGTCCCTTAGGTAGGCAAGGAACCTATGATTGTGGGTTCGAATCAAAGATTCACCCTGATTATGTACATGTATCTACATCATCAACCTAGTGCTGATGGTTTTTATCAACGCGGTACCGGCATCGCTTTGGGCTTTCCTCACCAACTAGTTTAACATGCCGTGATATAACTGAAATATAATTCAAAGAGACAGTAAAACCAATCTCATTCACCCGGGGAAAGATGTTCTTTTCAGCATCAATCACCTCGAGGACAATCAGCATAATCAGAATTGTCAAGCTAGGCCAGATTCCAAGTACATTACCACACGGGAGACTTTAATTTAAATAAAGTTATTATTCTGCTTACCAAGCTAGGATCCATTCCAGAAAACTACCGATGCGTTTCGATTATCGTTATTCTACCAGTTTAACATAACATAACTAACGCTGTGCTAAACTGCCGCCGGGTTTCATCTGGAAAGTGTTTAGCTAAGAACGATAACTCTAATCTAAGTTGTAAATACCCTCATCATGGTGGTCACGTGTTGCGCTCTTCCGCCAGATGGCGCACCAATGGTTTCAATACTGCGTGACAGGCGTTCTGATTCTAGAATGGATTGCGTTGTAATGGCAAAGGTCATTAGCTGTGGAGTGAAGGGGCAACTCTCTTGGGTGTTTGACCGTGTCAGTTTGTCTGTGACCGTTGCGGTGAAATGACACTGAACAAGGGGCCATCGTAACGGGACCACTTTTAAAGGAAGCCATCGATGGAATGCTACAGGATGGAAGACCTAGAGTGAGTGTGCGAGTTTGTTGTTTAATCCTGCACGCCAGCTATATGACGGCGGCCTGTGAGTAATCGATTGTGGACCAGACAATCCAGTGCTTGACATCATGAGCATCCACGCAATCGGAATACGATGACATGCATCAACCAAGTCAGCGAGCCTGATCACCCGATCCCGTTAGTCGCCTCTTACGACAAGCAGAAGATTCTGCCCCGGATCTTGTCTTTTCAACTTTGCAATTTAAAACCAGGAAGCAAATGTAATCAATTTGCTAAATTCGTCCGCTTCAGACGTATATTTATGTATTATTAGACTGCTGACGAGAATTTAAGCTAAAGAGTTGATGTGTTGTTATCATATTACCTGTACTGAGAAATTGAGAGTAAACAAAATGACAGAGATTATCAAACAGCTGCACCTCACGTTACGTGTCTAAACAAGTGCCCTGTTATTTTTGCGACATGTGATGTTGTACAGTCAGGGCACAAACAAAGCCAAATGGACTCCTCTCAATGGAACAAGAAATACGAAGCATCATTATAAAATGAGCATATAAATGGTCACAGATACATGGAGCGAGCTCAGGTTGTAAATGTGTACCTTCAACGAGTTATTCCCGTGAATGTCAATTCGATAAATAGACTCAGCCTTGTGTTTCAGCCATATTCATGTTACAACTAAGTAGACTGACTATACGTATCAAATTCAGAACTGGCAAAACTCAGACACGTTTATCTATGACTTGATTATCTTACAATCAATCTGTTTATTTGTACTTGAGGCCTCAGGCCAATATACAAAGTATACAAAGTATACCAAAATACAAATTTTCCATCAAGGTGATGGCGGTTCATCATACTTATATATTCAATGATAACATAGTGTACAGTAATCAATGATAACACCAGGTGTTTGGTAATGGTGATCCCAGGTGTTTGACAATGATGACCCCAGGTGTTTGATAATGGTGATCCCAGGTGTTTGACAATGATGACCCCAGGTGTTTGATAATCGTGATCCCAGGTGTTTGACAATGTTGACCCCAGGTGTTTGATGATGGTGATCCCAGGTGTTTGACAATGATGACCCCATGTGTTTGATAATGGTGATCCCAGGTGTTTGACAATGATGACCCCATGTGTTTGATAATGGTGATCCCAGGTGTTTGACAATGATGACCCCAGGTGTTTGATAATGGTGATACCAGGTGTTTGACAATGATGACCCCAAGTGTTTGATAATGGTGATCATAGGTGTTTGACAATGATGACCCCAGGTGTTTGATAATGGTGATCCCAGGTGTTTGACAATGATGACCCCAAGTGTTTGATAATGGTGATCATAGGTGTTTGACAATGATGACCCCATGTGTTTGATAATGGTGATCCCAGGTGTTTGACAATGATGACCCCAGGTGTTTGATAATGGTGATACCAGGTGTTTGACAATGATGACCCTAGGTGTTTGAACAAGAAAAAGGAACTGAATATCATTACCAAACGCGTTTACAAGGGAGATGTGTACAGGCGTAGATGCAACTTGCTATTCCTGTTAAGACAATTCCATGAATACCATCTAACTCCTGTCTCTGTCACATCCGTGTGCTGCTAGTAACTGTGAAGTCATCAGACACAGAACTGACGAAACCTAGAAGAGACACTGCCAATGATAACACCAGGGGTTTGAGAATTTATAAGTATGTCCGCCAAGCTGTACTCACAGGGCACACTATATTGTGTTTGATGACACGATTTTTATTGGTCATTTAAAGGTTTCAAATGAGGATAACAAGCCTCTAATTAACGCAATCAATTGATTCGACGACCGCAACCCAAATGGGCCATGGGTTGAAGTCACCATGAAAGTACATGTGCGTAACTTTGTGTGTTGTTTTACACCGGAGTCACCATAATTGTATCACGGCGCCTACAAATAATCGAGTCTGGACCAAATGGTTAACCTTTAGCACAAAACCCCACGCAAAACACGCAATCACGCAAGTCACGGAAGCCGACCAACCGGTTCAATTTAGTCGCCACTTGTGTTAAGTGAAATCCATTAGGAGTGGTGCATGTATGCTGTTGGTAGACATGGGATCGGTGTAACCCTGGATCCTCCCAAGGGTGCGTGAACCTACCCATATAGGCGCCTCAGACCACGGTGCCAGCCGTGGCACTTAACATGTGGGCCTTGGGGTAGTCTAGTGGTTGAATCGAAGGACCGTGTTCGACTCACACATCCCATGTGATATGACTTGAATATTTCGAATCGGTGTAAAACCTCACTCACTCACTCACTCACTCACTCACTCACTCACTCACTCACTCACTCACTCACTCACTCACTCACAGTTGAATGAACATTTGAATGTGTGTTTATGTGTAGGTGTTTGCGTATATAATAATACTGTCTAGGTGCGTGTATGGTCGGAGTTGAGGTAAGTCTAACAGCATATATCGGATATCCCTACGCACACTGGGATTAATCCAATAATAATCCAATATAGCTTATATTCCGAGCCGAACCCGACACCTACCAACTCGATACGCATTTAATAATGTGGTGCGCCATCCACAGATCCGTCGATAAATGCCCTTGCTAATTGAAGGTCACATTGACTTCTGATAACCACAATGTGCCAGTGAGGTTGTCATAGCATCAGATTACAGTAACGCCTGTAGACACGTGTTGCACAGAGATCCGGATACTAGTGTTTATGTACAACTAAAACGCATGGTCATCAAATATATGAACAACAAAAAAGTCAATTCTAGGAAGACACCGGCAATATGTATGTACATGAGTGAGTGAGTGAGTGAGTGAGTGAGTATGGTTTTACGCCGCTTTTAGCAATATTCCATCAATATCACGACGGGGACACCAGAAATGGACTTCACACATTGTACCCATGTCGGGAATCGAACCCGGGTCTTCAGCGTGATGAGCAAAAGCTTTAACCACTAGGCTACCCGACCGCCCCTTTATGTACATGCAAAATTAGCTAGCATCACATGTAATGCAGAGATCTAAGCTTTGGGTGCATAAGCATATACAACAGGTTAACTTTTATTCAACTGATGCATATCATGTGAACATCCTCGCATTGTAAGTATATGCAATCACAACAGATAAACTTGTATCTAACAGGAACGTTTTACTGACATCCTGGCGTACGAAGCATATACCTATATAACAGGTAAACATTTATCAAACATACTGACATCTCGGCTCGGGAAGTATATGCATATACAACATGTTAACTTTTATCCAACTGATGAATGTTACACGAACATCCTGGTACGGTAAGTATAAATATGCATTTACAACAGACAAACCTTTATCAAACAGACACGTATCCGACACACGTGTGTTATACGGAAATTCTGGCACGGGAAGTATATGCATGACACAACAGATAAACTTTTATCAAATAGACATGCGTTATACAAAATCTCGGCTAGGGAAGTATATGCATATACAACATGTTAACATTTATCCAACTGATGCACGTTATATGAACATCCTGGCTGGGTATGTATAAATATGCAGTTACAACAGGTTAGCCTTTATCGAACAGACACGTGGCATACGGAGATCCAGGCACGGGAAGTATATTTATACATACCAGATAGATAACCTTTGTTACACGGAAATCCTGGCAAGTATATGCATGACACAACAGATAAACTTGTATCTAACAGAATCGTGTTATACTGACATCCTGGCATGTGAAGCATATACCAATAAAACAGATAAACAAAATAGACATCTGTAATACGGACATCTCGACTCGGGGGGTATATGCATATACAACGTGTTAACTTTTATCCAACTGATGCATGTTATACGAACATCCTGGCACGGTAAGTATAAACATGCATTTACAACAGGTAAAACTTTATCGATAAGACACGTATCTAACACACACGTGTTATACGGAAATCATGGCACGGGAAGTATATGCATGAAACAACAGATAAATTTAAACGTTTAACAACAGAAGTGAGTTGTTATACGGACATCCTGGCATGGGAAGTATATGCATGAAACAACAGATAAACATTTATCAACAGAAGTGTGTTATACGGACATCCTGGCATGGGAAGTATATGCATGAAACAACAGATAAACATTTATCAACAGAAGTGTGTTATACGGACATACTGGCATGGGAAATATATGCATGAAACAACCGATAAACATTTATCAACAGAAGTGTGTTAACGGACATCCTGGCACGGGAAGTATATGCATGAAACAACCGATAAACATTTATCAACAGAAGTGTGTTATACGGACATCCTGGCACAGGAAGTATATGCATGAAACAACCGATAAACATTTATCAACAGAAGTGTGTTAACGGACATCCTGGCACGGGAAGTATTTGCATGAAACAACAGATAAACATTAATCAACAGAAGTGTGTTATACGGAAATCATGGCATGGGAAATATATGCATGAAACAACAGATAAACATTTATCAACAGAAGTGTCTTATACGGACATACTGGCACGGGAAGTATATATCTACAACAGTCAATTCTGGCCATGCCATATCATAAACAGGCGGATACATACACTGAGGAAAAAAATGAATCACGAGAAATACTTCAACAGTTGCCTTCCTGAGGCACCTTGAAAATAATTAATTTAAAACATCACATGTTTTGACCATATTTAGTAGTGTTGTTGAATTTTGCATTTTAATAAATGCTTATAAATAACAGATTATTTGGGAAATATTCCATTAAATTAGATGTTCAAAAAGTAGCAAATGACGTCATATCGTTTGAAACAGTTTTTGAATGAACATGATTGGTTATTTGTGTTTATCTTGAACGATGACAAGCAATGAGAAAGCCAACACTTTCAGTAACATATTTATAAAAATCTTGAAATTTCTTGTTTGAATTAAACTAAAGAAGACTTTATACAGACAACGAGTCGAGTTCAGTTTTCTCAATCAGCATAAGTTCCCTTGATGGTTACAGTGTAAAATTAATGGGACTCCTGGAAGAGGCGTATGGTTATTTAGATAATAACAAGCGAATAACATTTGACCATGTTGGGTAACACTTCCTTCCTGCAAAGACTTCTTTTTACGTCAACTACGAGGTAAACAGGATGTCATGTTCTTAGTATTTTTGCCACCAGCAAGTTCAGAGAATTGTATTGATTATCAACACTGGATAGAGAGATCTTGAGCCTCTTACACATTGCCCGAGTTATTTCAAACAGGAATGAAATTTTGGAACTGTTTGGAACAGAGACATAGATCTGTTTATATAAGTTCATAGAGACCTGCATCTTTAATGATCCAGTATGTGACGGGTAGAGAGGCAGGATATCTTACAGGTTATTGATAATATGGATGAAAGGTTCTATATGTATTGCAATTGTATTGTCAAAGGAAGACAAGGGTTAGATATCACATGCAGTATTGTAATTGAGACGTTGTTTAAAGACAACGATGTGATATTACAGTCTCTTCACATGGAAGAAATTTTACTGATTATGAAATATAATGAACCCGATGATTATTAACGAATCAATGTAATGGAAAAAATTCCTTTGACCAGATTTAACAATGCCTGACAGTGTTTTGCGCAAAGCGAGGAGTATCTGTAATGTAACTGCAACTCTTTGGCTGTTAAAAAAGATGTTATAAACTAAAACCCTAGCTTGGAGTGAGTGAGTGAGTGAGTGAGTTTGATTTTACGCCGCCTTTAACAATAATCCAGTAATAGGACTGCTGGGGGTACCAGAAATGGGCTTCACACATTATACCCATGTCGGGAATCGAACCCGGGTCTTCGGCGTGACGAGCGAACGCTTTATCCACTAGGCTACCCGACCGCCCCTATAAAACCCTGGAACAACACAACAGAAGCTAACTACAAAAGCCCTAAAAGTAGAATCGAATTCTGATTGCAGTCTAAAATAGAATAGGCAGGCGAGCAAGCAAATATTTCTTTTCTTATTCGTATGCATGTGTGCCCGGTGAAATGAGGGTAAATAAAGCGACAAAAACCTGTCCATATCCAATAAAAAATTCTGCATAAAGCTGAGGACATTGTGCAATTCCGACTATATCATGAACATGTGTTTATGAATCACTATCAAATAGTAATGATTCCAGCTGTTCGCGAAAAGGTGAACACAGTGTGACCTCGATACTCCGGACACTAAAGTACTCTGTGAACTCGTCCGGTATAACTATTGGCACGATTAACAGCGTACTTTTCGTACATACTGTACCCATATGGTGAATCGAACCCAGACTACGGCGTTACGAGCGAACGCTTTAGCCATTAGGCCACCTACCGCCCCTCGGATAAAAGAAGTCAACACTTGGCCTAATGGCTGTACAATAGCACCATTGTAATGTAAGGCTGATTGCAACATCCATTTGTCAACAAGAGCCTAAAATACCGGTACGAAATCTAACCCTCCTCTGAACGTTAACTATACATGGCTCTTTACATTTGTGCATAATCTTCCCCTCAGCACTAGGCACACCTAAAACCCGTGCCGTGTAAACACTACAGCCCCATAATGTGTTTATAATGGCAGTGGCAGTTTAGACAATTGGCCTTCATGGTAATATTCCAGTGGAAATAATGATTACGTTCTCCAGGAACCCTTTAGAGACAACCCCGTTTATCCAGACGATCCATGTGTACAGTGTAACCCCGTTTATCCAGACGATCCATGTGTACAGTGTAACCCCGTTTATCCAGACGATTCATGTGTACAGTGTAACCCCGTTTATCCAGACGATTAATACAAGACATCAGAGATTATCTGCAGAAACAGATTTCATTGGGCGTTAAAGGTAAAATAGCGGTCACAAAAAAGTTATGAAACCAGATGTTCTCGAAAAATATTTTGATTTATGAATAACTGTACTTATGTATAGTATGTAGTGTAATGTATTTTGTATATATGTCGACTTCCATATGAGTTATCGTCTCAGGCAAGGAAAGGCTCCCCCCCCCCCACCCCACCCCCCCCCCCCCCCCCCTCCCCCCCCCACACACACACACACCCACACACACCCTTCTCCATAATGTGGTCCGGATTAGCAAGGTTTTGCTTTATATCATTCCAAAATTGAAACACATGTACAAAGGATATTGTCCAGCATGGTTATCTAGCGACTGAATAAACACGTATGTTATTTATATACCAGTTTAAACAAATCTGAGGTTGCAGTTTTTCAGGATTGTATTAAACATAATTATTCTTCCAGTCTTGACTCAAAATCCGCTTTCGCTTCTGTTTGGAAATGCATTGGCTATAAAATGTTTTTGTTTTGATTTCCATTTAAACCACATCTAATTTTATACAAGAATAATGTTATGTTCTCACAAGCTCATTACATCTTTCGTATACGATCATGTAGGCGTTTTACAGGCAAACCATGTAATAAAATGTTTTCAATATGTCATATAAGTGCAAAATGTCTCTTTGCAATTTAGCAAACAAGTGAGATCAATAGAATCTAAATATTCTCCAAAACCTTTCAGTTTACAATGCAAAATAGGTTTATAACATGCTTTGCCTAACTACATGGTAAACAGATAAAAAAATGTTCACCTACCGAATAAGACCCTTGATATGCCCTTGTTGGGGTTTTAAGCGTACTCTGGTCCGTCACCCGAAATTTACCGTTTTCTGGGTCAGCTGGTTTGGGACTTGCGGCCCTTCTTAATGACTGTCCCCTCTTCTTGCGCACCATTGTCCCCTTCCTGACCAGCATCGACATTGTCGGACAGCAGGTGTAACTCCACAACACTATACAAATAAAAATCGGAGTAACACTGGAACCAATCCAACACAACGAGTCCACCTCTTAGCTCTCCCTAGCCAGGTGCTATTCTACACGCTCGCTTAGAACTGTTGTCTGCTACATCGTTTGAAGCAGAAAGACAAACACAGACAGTACTACTATATGTGGAGACCCCTCACTTCACAAGATGCGTCGTGACAGTGTATCGACTCGAACAGTCCACGATGTTAAAGGGCGGCGTACGGCCTACGCTGTCCGCATCCGGCGAATCATGCTGAGTGTTCAGATGGAGTGACTCTCTTTTGCATTTTCTTCAGTGATGGAAACCTAACGATTTCCTTCAAGAAACGTTTTGCATTGTTTGATTTGCTGTTTCGAGTTCTTATAACTCTGATATGTGCAATTGAAGAATACAATTCAACATTTGGGTTATGATGAAACGGAATATGGGATAGCCTCTTGATTGAACGAATAAAGATGATTTAGATTTGAATTTTTACACAATAATTCAAGTGTTAGCGATAAATCATGTTGTCTTAAAACCAAATGCAAGCTCTGACCCCCTTATATTATTAACAGGTATTATAGCTACATGCATATATTACGGCGTCTCGTATTATAATTTCGTTCCGACAAACAGGTGATTGAAAGCATGAGCAGCAAACTATAATAATAACAATAACAACAACAACAACAACAACAACAATAATAATGATAATAATAATAATAATAATAATGATAATGATAATGTCTGCATTTTCTATTTTAATCTGTACATCAATCTGAAACCGTGAATGTGTGATTTGTGTCGGCCCAGACTCAGGTTTTCAAGGAGAGACTTTCTGGACGACCACTGCCTCGAATTTATGTGTAGTGTGTTCAGAAGATCAGCAATCCTGCAGAGTCCTTCACTTTGATGAAGTCGTCTGGTCTGAAAAGTGAAACTGAAGGCTTTCTGTTTGCTGCTCAGGACCAGTCACATCCCACTCGAAACCGTCAATGTGTGATTTTACATCAAAATGTAAATATGAAATGTAGATTATGTAATGAATTGAATGAGACTGTCCAACACATTGTCAGTGAATGCCCAGCTTTGGCGCAAACACGGTATCTTAAGCGACATGAAGGTGTGGTTCGATCCTTTTATTACCGTCATGCTTGTGGTTTTGACACAGAGGTCCATCCATGGGACGACCCAGAATATATCGAGGGCGTCAAGGAAAATAACAAATACAAAATTGTTTTGAATAGGCCCGTATTCAGCCTCAGACATATCCAGGCAGCAAACAAACCCGATCTTGTCCTTTTTGATAAATCCAGTGAAATCATTTATATTATTGAATTTTCTGTCTCTTTTGACACCAATGTGAATGACAAGATTCGTGAAAAACATGGCAAATATGCGGACCTCGCTTTCGAAATGTTACGCTTGCATCCCAAGAACCAAGTTGTCCGACTCCCATTGTTCTCGCTGCCTTAGGTTTGGTACCTCCCAATCTGTTGACTGACATTGGGAGAGTACCCGGGTTTGCTACCAGGAATACAGCCCTTATGACAATATGGGTAGTGCAGAAGGCTGCAGTGTTGGAGAGTCTTCACATTCTTCGAAACGTTCTGGATGGGTTTGACTCGGCAGCGCTTCCTGGGAGAAGTCCCATTCGCTGGGCTGCGTGTAAAGGGGACAAGGGCCCTGAGCTGATGATGAGCCTAACCAGCCTGACTGTGCCAGGATCATCCAAACCCTCTTTCCTGCATTTTTCATTTCAATCTGTAAGTAATAATAATAATATTAATGCTACTTATATTGCGCTTGCCTCCAAACACTCGGTGCATGATCGGCACATTATTATCCTGGTGTATGGATCAGAGTGCACTCACAACCAGTGTTTTTATATTCTCATCTCAGTGGGGAATATAACTGCCTTATTAGACGCTAGATGGTTAACCGACATCTCATCCCTACGGGTTCAAATGTTCACTGTTGGGTGAATAGAGGCACATTTCGAGCAAAGTCGCTTGCCTTGGGAGACACTACTTATGTCCCACATGGCTTCAGTGCTGGGAAAGACCGAAGCCCACACAACCAACACAACCGTCATACCTACAACCCACAAAACAACCACACACCATACCTAGAACCGGCATAACCACGATATCCACACAACCACCATACCTAAAACTCACACAACCGCCATACACC
Source organism: Haliotis cracherodii (assembly GCF_022045235.1). Taxonomy (NCBI): domain Eukaryota; kingdom Metazoa; phylum Mollusca; class Gastropoda; order Lepetellida; family Haliotidae; genus Haliotis; species Haliotis cracherodii. The sequence goes on from NW_027266341.1 coordinate 56,127,818, forward strand.
ATACCTACAACCCACACAACCACCATACCTACACCACACAAAACCACCATACCCACACAACCGCCATACCTACAACCCACACAACAACTATACACCACACCTACAACTAACATAACCACCAAGATAGACACAATTTTTATGGATAACAACTTCTTTAATACTGTAAAAGGCGACGTTTCGGTATAGATCCTTATACCGTTGTCAAGCAAGACTGAATGAGGGACTTACTTACTTACTTACTTTGGAGATTTAACGTGCGCTTTCCGACTGATGCGTATTTCGCACACGGGCCCGGCCAGGCCATTTAATGTGTTTCCGAGAGGGGCGAGGGTGGTCTGTGCAACCCAAGAGGGGGCTTTAGGGGTTGCTTATATATAATTTGGGAATTTTGAGATTTGGAATAGATGCTGATGGGGTTGGGGAGGAGAACTAAGGGAGCTGGGTATGGTTTGTTTATGTGATTTTGATTTGGTAGGTTATTATGGTTTTAGATGCGTTTTATTAGTTCCGTTTTTATTAAGAATACGCCTAAGGCCTTGAAGTTTTCTAGTTTATTTTGTGGGTTTAGTATTGCTTCTAGAGTGAGAGCCTTGTTTAGATTGAGGGTGGTTTGTAATGCGGTTCGATGTGTTAGGTAGTGTGTGCAGTGGATGAGTGCGTGTTCTGGGGTTTCTGGTTGTTTGCAGTGTGGGCAGTTACCTGTAGTGTGTTTTTTAAGTTTTTTTAGGTGGTTATTTAGGTTGGTGTGTCCTGTTTGGAGTTTAGTGATTACTCTGTCGATTTTTTTTGATGGATGGAGAATTTTTGGTTTGGTTAGTGGTTTGCTGAGCACTCTTTTGATTTGGCTATTTGAGTTTAGATATAGGTTATGCCATTTTTTTGTGATTTTTTGTTTGTTTACACTTTTAATTTCTGATTTTGAAATAGGTAAGTTTAAGCTTATTTCTGGGATTTTGAGTGATAGTTTAGCTGCTTTATCGGCGTTTTCATTACCGTATATTCCTACGTGGGCGGGTATCCACAAGAAGGTTATTTGTTTGCCTGCTTTTGTTAGGTCGTTGGAGCTTTTAAGTATTTGATTTATTAATTTAGGTCGGTTTTTGGTATTTTTGTTTTGGAGGGCTTGTAGTCCACTTAGGGAGTCAGTAAGTATTAGGATTTTTTGGTTGTTTTTGGATTCTTGATTGTGGAGGGCTGAGGCCATGCCCATTAGTTCGGCCGTGAATATTGATTGGTTATTTGGGAGTCGGAAGGATTGTGTGGTTTTAGTTGGTTGTGTGGTATGGACTCCGAAACCCGTGTGTTTGGAGGTCGGATCTGAGGATCCGTCCGTGTAAATGTGACACCAATTTGGCCAATTTTTGTGTATGTATGCTAGTGTGGTAGTTTTAGCTATGTTTGGGTCGGTTTGTTTATTTATTTGGCTAGCTAGTGTTGTGTCTATTTTGGGTATTTTAAGTTTAGGGGTGAAGATATTTGATTGTTTGCAGTTTTGTTTAAGATTTTTAATTTGGTGTTCATTTAGGTAGTTTGTTATTCTTTGGGATATTGGGGTAAGTAAGGGGTGTTTACGAGCTAGAGCTTGGTTTTTAGGGCTGATGTTTTGGTTTATTAAGTTTTGGATGAGAGGGTTTGATTGGGACGCGGCCCAGAAATTTAAGCTTAGCTGTTCCCTGCGTAGACTTAGTGGCATTTCTCCTGTTAAGGCCTGAAGTGAGGTGTAGGAGGTGCCATGTTGGGTGCGTGTAATGAGTTTGAGAGCCTGATATTGTATTGAGTCAAGTTTTTTAGATAGAGAGTTGTTTAGGGTGTTGTATATGGCGCAGCCGTAGTCTAGTTTTGATCTAATTAGGGATATGTAGAGAGAGAGGAGAGTATCTTTGGAGGCTCCCCAGTTAGAGCCAGTTAGGCATCTTAGGGTGTTTAGGTCTTTACTGCATTTAGTTGTTAGGTTTTGGATGTGAGCATCCCAGGTGAGATGTTCATCGAAAATAAGTCCTAAGAATTTGGTTTGTTTTTGAAATTTGATTGTTTGATTGTTTAGCTGGAGGATTGGGGAGGCGGGTTTCATGTTTTTATGTTTGAATACTATTCCTGTTGTTTTTTCTGTGTTAAGGGAGAAGCCCCATTTGTCAGCCCATTGTTGTATTTTATTAAGAGATTTTTGGAGTAGATTTTTGGCCATTTTCATGCTTTTAGTGCGGATCCAGATGGCTCCATCATCCGCGAATTTTGATGTGTTTACTTTAGGGGATAGACCCTCGAATAGATCGTTTATCATTATATTGAAGAGGGTGGGGCTGAGGATACTGCCCTGTGGAGTGCCATTTTCTAGGGGACATTGGTCCGATAGAGTTTGGTCTATACCCACGGTTATTTTACGATTGTTTAAGAAGTCCTGGATGTAGTTTATTATCTGACCTTTGAGTCCTATTTCTTTAAGTTTTTGTATTAGCCCATCGTGCCATACCATGTCGAAAGCTTTAGAGAAGTCTAAGAAGATGCCTGTGGTATATTGTTTATTTAGTTGTTCTGTCTTAATATCTTGTTCTAGTCGGGCGAGGTTATCTAGGGTTGAGCGGCCAGGAGTGAAACCGCTTTGATCTGGGTTTATGATTTTATTTTGGGTTAGGTAATGTTGTAATCTATTTTTAGCCATTGATTCCATTACTTTACATAAGTTTGAAGTTAGGGATATTGGTCTATATGAATGAGGGACATAGTGCAGAATATATATAGCAAGTGGAGGATTAACAGTAGAGGATTAACAGTAACAACAAGGGCATACATGAGTGGGTTAACATAGGTAGGTGTGACAACAAAGGGATTATGCTATCACAACACGATGGACAGAAAACACATAGCTAGAAGCCAATGGGGGCATGAAGCCAATAAACAGGTGATTATTGGTTGATGAGTTCATAGTAGGCGGATGGGATGAAATAGCCTTGATCTCTGTTGATTGATGGCTTGTGGCGGCGAATATGGACTGATTCTGTTATTTTTCTTTTGGTGAAGTCATGGAGGTTGTTGGCGAGGATTTGGACGTTGTCCCAGTTGATGATGTGATTGGGACAGTTGATGATATGGTCCGAGATGGCTGATTTGCTGTCGGATTTGATGGTGGAGGTTTTATGCTCTTTGATAGTTACGATGTAGTAGACCTCTTCACCAACGTACCCATAGATGACACTCTATGCCTATCAAACAATTTAACATAACCACCATATCCACACAACCACCATACACCATACCTACAACCCACACAACCACCATACACCATACCTACAACCCACACAACCATCATACACCATACCTACAACCAACATAACCACCATATCCACCCAACCACCATACACCATACCTACAACCCACACAGCCATCATACACCATACCTACAACTAACATAACCACCATATCCACCCAACCACCATACACCATACCTACAACTAAAATAACCACCACTCACCATACTACAACCCACACAACCACCATACCTACAACCATCAAAACCACAATACCCACACAACCGCCATACCTACAACCCACACAACAACCATACACCATACCTACAACCAACATAACCACCATATCCACACAACCGCTATACACCATACCTACAACCCACACAACCACCATACACCATACCTACAACCCACACAACCACAATACCCACACAACCGCCATACCTACAACCCACACAACCATACACCATACCTACAACCCACACAACCACCATACCTTCAACTCACACAACCACCATACACCATACCTACAACCCACAAAACCACCATACCTTCAACCCACACAACCACCATACTCACACAACCTCCATACCCACACAACCACCAAACCTACTACCCACACAACCACCATACCTACTACCCACACAACCACCATACCTACTACCCACACAACCACCATACCTTCAACCCACACAACCACCATACCCACACATCCAGCATACCTACTACCTACACAACCACCATAAACTATACCTACAACCAACATAACCACACAACCACCATATCTACAACCCACACAACCATCACAGCAAAAATGTCGGCATCGGACACCTCGCTGGAGAGCATGCCACCTGGAATCCGGGTATCCGGCACCGGATACCTCACATATGCCTCAACGTCAACAACCTCCACACTTCATGCTTTAACCCACATCCAGGCGAATGTTAAAGGGTAAATACTTTATGTTGACAGTATCGCCAATGTCAACTGTGACATCCCCATTGTCACAGCGATGGTGGCACTGGGGTCACCTTATATTTAAAGCCTTCGCCCGTTAGGCCGAAGACCCGGGTTCGATTCCCGACACGGGTACAAAGAGTGAAGCCAATTTCTGGTGTCCCCCGCTGTGATATTGCTGGAGTATTGCTAAAAGCGACGTCAAACCATATTCACCCTCTCTCTCACTCACTCTCAATGTGGAGTTCATTGGAAGAAAGGCCAGCGCAACTGTTTTCTGTAAAAGGATGGCCTATTGTATTTTTCAGGACAACCAGTATGTCCAACGATCATTTTTTAAATATTTTGAACAAAACCTGAAGAGAGATCTTATGTTTCCAGTTTTATCTGGAATAAATACCGTTAAAAAATGAATCAAAGCATGTGGCATGCATATTTTACGTTATGGTGTCAAAATAGCCGACATGATGCATAGTACGTCATGTATGAATGTATGGTCATATCATCATTGGTCATGGCGTGAAGCAGCTTGGATGTAAAATTCTCACGGTGGTCTGAAGTTGATTCGAACCCAAACAACATTGTTATTTTGCCTATGATCGACGCCAATGGTGTACGAAGACACTCAACAGCCCTGACACCGAGCTTGACCACCCGTGTTTGCACCTTCTGTTTGCAGTGTTTCGTCGACTGCTTTCAACCAAGTTACGCTTAGATGTCGTTTATGACATTAGTCAGACAAACGTCGATCGTATGTTAATGCAGTTCAATGACATCTCATTATATCGAAGTCGTAGGACCGTGAGAAATTTGTCCAATTGTTCGGGACAAGCGGAGAGTCGATATTAAACTGTTCATACGGATTCTGCCGTGACGTTAAATTGTCGAACCGATGAGTCCTGTTGCAAGCGTTCGACGTATATCAACGATGTTTCACGGGTCTTCGAATTGTTTACTGGTATGGATATCGTGTTAAGGTAACATTCATCATTGAGTGCTGAGTGCGGCGTTAAACAGCAACCAAACAAACAGCAATCTTTTTTCACAGTGAATCTTGCTAAAATACGCCCTGTTTACCTTCTGCAGAATACAGATACGACAGTGTTCATATAATTTGTATCATACATTATAACATACACCTATGTAAAGTACATCTCAACGTCAAAATATGACGTTTAAAGGTTAATGAGCGTCAGTTTTACGGTACGTTACTTTTCGCTCGTCAAGAAAAGAACTGGTATGGTATTAGCATCACGTTAAGAATTATCGATAAAACGGTGCGTTAAAGCTAGTTCTTGCAAGAAGCGTCATGTCGATATCCGAGCAATAGGTAAAATCAATATATAAGCAATAAGGCAGCTTAGCAATACATCATGTTGAAATCTGAGAAACATTTGGAGCATGAGATCAGTATCTTAATTAGGAATACCTCAAATCTGTGGGTTTGTGTCGTACTTCCTGGTCAAATCAACGTCTGAGCTTTTTGATGTCTATGTAAAACATCACATCCATGACACAGAAAACGTTACATTGCTAATATCGTATGGAATTTGAACTAAGGGAGTTCCATGTTGTACTAATATTTCAAATGCCATAATAATCAAATCAGTGGATACTCATTTAATTGTGAATGATGTACTATTAACGGCTTAAATGACACGGTGTGTATATTGATATACCTGTGTGATTTGTCATTTTGTCAGCATTGACATTTCAATATTTTTCAGTGTTCATTAATTATACCTGAGGCTAGCTAGGTACCTAAGTATGTTTATCGTTATCGTTATTAAATAATAATTATAAATATTCCAAGAAAGGAGGGATACTCCTACTACTAGACAAGAATGTGAGTTCGAGACAACCAGGTATTCGACACATCCAAGTTCGACACAACGAGGTTCGACTGTAATTTTTTAAGTTAGGACGATTATGATGTGGCTTTATCCGGAGTCAATAAATAATGTGCATTTTCATGACAACGAGTGCCTTCGTGGCTTTGCCGCTTTGGTTTTCGCGTTGCGCCTCTAAGATCCGCGGCCATAACAACATCATGGCGACGTTAGCTGGTCAAGACTACCCGAGACCCGGGCAGAGAAAGTCGAAGCGTCAACCTCATGTTCTCGACAGCACACCGCCAGCTGGTAACTCCAACACTGCAATCCCCGGTATCGGGAAATGGAAATCTGACTCTACAGTCGCTGGTCTAGACACAATAATTGAATATTCGACTAATTATGATTAATATCTGCAAAGACGGGGTCGGGTATCTGCCTGAAGCTAAGGGCCTGTTGTTAGCTATTATGTAATTTCGTCATGGTGATAATGGATTTCTCTCCATGACACCAATCTAAATTGACTTCTTGGTGTATTCCATCCACCTTTATCATTGCTCTGTGTTGACTTATAAGACACGCTGTGGTTGTTAAAAAAAGTAAATCTTCATTCTTTGTACATGTTTTAATTATATTAATATCTTACTCATTTTGCAAACCCCACTTTGTTCTTTCTTCGGATTCTGACATGTACTTGTGTAATCACGCTTGATATAACTGGAATACTGTTCAAAGCGGTGTTAAACTCACTCACTCACTCACTCATTCACTCACTCACTCACTCACTCACTCACTCACTCACTCACTCACTCACTCACTCACTCACTCACTCACTCACTCACTCACTCACTCACTCACTCACTCTAGTGTAGGCACGAATCATGAAATACGATAGTGGATGAATTAACTTAACCATCTAGATACAGTTTAACAAATGTCCGCATTAAGGAATTTAGCCCGGTACCGGATTAAGGGTGTTCAGAATATCGGGTTGTTCTGTATTTTCATCCGTACCTTCAGTTTGTCATGAAAGCTTACTAAACATCAGCAACAGAAATTAATATTAGTCTATGGACAGTCAACTTATTAAAAAAATAATTTTGTTTTTGTTTTACGCCGAACTCAGCAGTATTCCGGCTTATGACGGCGATCTGTAAATAATCGAGTCTGGACCAGACAATCCGTTGATTGACATCATGCGCATCGATCTAAGCAATGGGGATACGACGACATGCATCAACAAAGTCAGAGATCAATGATCACCCGATCCCGTTAGTCGCCTCTTACGACAAGCATAGTCGCCTTTTACGGCAAGCATGGGCTGCGGAAGACCTATGCTACCCCGGATCTTCACGGGTCCAACTTATTAAAGGCTTGTCGAATGTTAAAGCCACTTTGCCATGCTCCCTATATTTTTGTAATTGAAAACTGACCGCCTCCGTGGTCTAGTGGTAGAGCGTCCACACAGAGAGGGAAAGGTCCTGGGTTCCATCCTCGGCCCAAAGGACGTTAAAAGATAACATTTGTTGAGAAAGAGAATACATGGATGTCAACTTCCTTATTATGAGCACAACGTTTGGGTGTATATGCTTACTCCTTCACCAGGTGAATGAATGCCATGAGGCAGAGAACATACATATGTAGCATGCTTGGGACTTATTGCTTTGATCTTTGTCGGGGCTAATGGCCTAGCTGGCTTCAAGTTGCCCCTTGCTATGTCCATTCAGTAGTCTAGTCTAGTGGTAGAGCGTCCGCCCGGAGAGCGGAAGGTCCGGGGTTCGATCCCCGACCGCGTCATACCAAAAGACGTTAAAAGATGGTACTTGTTGTTACCCTGTCTGGCGCTCGGCATTAAGGGGCTAAAACAAGGACTGGTCGGCTCGGAGTCAGTATACTGTGTCTGAGTAGGGTATTCATGTTTAACTGCGGCATGATATCTCAGTGTGCTAGCATGATAAATCGGCATCAGTCCGGACTAGTACAAGCAGCCACACACACACATACACGTGCATGCACGTCGCCATATAAGTGGAATAATCTTGGACGCGACGTTAAACCCCATTTCACCTCACCTATTGTTAATAACCTTCCTTTGTTAGCTTGTACCCTTTGTTATTTTCCACCTTTTGTTATCTTATTAGTTTTGTTGTCCTTACATGTACATATATATGCTCTCTGCCACATGGCATTCATTTTCCACACTAAATCGCAACAATCAAATGATACTAGCAACGGCACTAAACCCCCTAAATGACTTTCGAACCTTTAAAACACCAGAGATATATCTAATCAAAACAGGCCTACTTGGCCGCATTTAAAAAAAGTACAACAAACAAGCTGCCAATAAACCCTAAAGTTATATACCTATAAAAACACACAAACTCTCAATTTAAGTAAGTAAGCAAGTAAGGTATTCATTCACCTGACGAAGGGGTTAGCACATACTCCGAAACGTTATGTTCATATATATTCTCATCCTTATGTGTATCACTTCTAAATGCCTTTCAAAGACCTGATAATAGTTGTTGTTACCCTGCCGGCATTAAGGGGCTAAAACAAGGGCTTGTCGCCTTGGAGTTAGTATACTGTGTATGAGTGGGGTATTTGATTTGAAACCTCTGAAAGACCACTTAAAATCGAGTATTTTCGAAATCTATGGTAGAATTGCTCACATCCTCGATTGCCAGTGTTTCTATCTACATTTCAGTGTGATAAATTCCTAATGATCCACGTGCATCAAAGCGTCACATCGCTCTTGTAACTTCTATGAAGAATGTACTCGTTCATAAGAATGTATTATAGCAAAATAGAGATATAATACACTGGAGAAATCCATGAATTTATTTCCCAATCACCGAACAAGCTTCTTACTGTCGTTGTAAGCATTCAGTATGACGATATAGGCCGACATTATCACTCAAGGTAATAATAACGCACCTTTTATATCATCAGATAAATGCAATTGTGCATTCAATGGGGGTAATTGTTAAATGTAAACCTATTTGGCACGTGGGTATGGCTGAAATGATGGTAATCTGATCCAAATAATGCAGCACACAGGTTGGGGTGTTTTATAATCTAAACACAAGGGGAACAGGCAGCCCAATGGTCAATGCGCAAATTGTTTTCCCCCAGTCCCATGGATCCGACTGGCGTGGTTTCGACAAGACAAGACACGTCTCATTCTGTGGTTTTTCAGCACCGCACACATCGTGGTAAAAGTATGTAAAGTTTGGCTTTCCTCCAATATTCTTCTGACACATTGTGGGATTTCTGAAAAGTTGTTTTAAGCAGCGTTACAACCAACTAACTCACCAGCTCAGTGTTCAGTGAGAAATAAGTGATGACCTGGAAAAAATAAAAGCGACAAACAACATTTCCACAATCATAAGATATATCTGCTAAAAGCAGTCGATGGTACGATTCTGATCAAATCACTATCAAATTGTGATGATACCAGGTGTTCACGAAATGGTGAGCGTATCCTGTCCCACCGGTGGCACCCGTCACAAACACATGAAAAGGCAAGTCAACTGTTCAAGTGAAAAACCACGAGCACATACACATGTATGGTACAAGTCAAAATAAAGAATTTTGTCAATTAAGCGTCAAATTTGGAAATGATGTCCACATGCCTACCATAAAGCGTTTTGAAAGCTTTGTAGAGGCCTGATTGTTGTAACCCTGGCCAAATTGACACTAATTCACTCTCTAACACGTTCCGTTGTAAGGGACAGACTCCTTAATATTTTGGGTGGGCTGGGGATTTTGGAGACTGAATATTCTTTTCAGTCAGCGTTTCAAAAGATTGACTTTTTTCTGTTTGACCCACAAAATGATCAGGGAAAGGGTTTATTCTTTTTGTAAACACGAAGAAGTATTACTCTTTTTTCAATAGTTTTAAGAACATATTTTTTCATGTTTTTTAAATTCCACTCTTTGCTGTTTTGTTATAGGCTTTCACTGAGGAAGGATACATGGACTTGGTTTTTGTGAACGCACACTTTTAGACCAAATAATGTTCCTATGGGCGTGTTTGGGAATGGTCACAGCTAGGAGGTTCTGGAATTAAATCATGTTGTTTGACTACAGAACAGTGTGGCATATAACCCCGTATGCTTAATATTTGATATTGTTGACCACTCCCTGCCACTTTAACAGCGTTCAGGCACTAAATACAGACATGATACGGAAATTGGCAGCTGCGGCTTTACCTCGCGGCAGCAATTGTACCACAGGGAATTTGATTCAATTAAACTGTAACCTTAGAATCTACTCCGCGTACATCAGTTGAGTAAGTCGTATGCTTGTTTCCACAATACGAAATTTACTGGTTTACGATTCGTTGATTATTTCTCATAAACGACAAATGTAACATGGGAGAATAGCGTAGGATCATTACAGGAAGTCATTTAACGCTGTTGCTCCATCCACCCAATGCGGAATTGCTCAATTCCACATATAATTGAACTACATGTTTAATGAGTTGGGTTTAACGCCGTTCACAGTATACATTCTCGTTACATTACAGCGTGCCAGCTTACTATAAAGTAAAACCCTAAATGTCAATTAGGGTTTTAACAAAGTGGACATGACATGACGTTTTGATGATCCGAACCCTTGACCAGAAGATCCTAGCACGTCTAAGGGACAAGGCTCTACCCAGCCGACCCTGACTAAGGATCATCGTCTAGGTAAATTCAAATTTTGGATCGATCCCTGGACCAGAAGATCCTGGTAGGTCTAAGGGACACAACTATCTATTATGAGGTCAGAATGAAACTGGCAGGTTTGTGTCAAAATGGCTCTAAATGACACTTTGAAAGCAGTCTTAAAAAGCATCCACATTCATGTCCATCAAGATGTACAGGCTCACACGGATAGTGTGATCTAATCTAGATACGGCATTACTAGTGCTCTGTACAACATAATTCAATCAAAGGTCTGTTATGGGGCACGTCACATTTAAAGGTTCAACATGTTTTCTAGAAACAACCACTTACAACCACCAGAATTGACAGGCTTGTAAAAGGAAATTTGACTGCTGGATGGAATTATATTTGATTATATTTGACACTGGAGACATTTAGTCAAATTCTGCTTTTCCAACAAGAATGTGTTTTATGGGGAAATGTTGACCTATTCCATTAACGCTGATTCCCCCCATTCATCAGATGAGCATACTCAATCTGTTTTGCTCACTTTGTATTGATACCTGCAGTGCGCCAATTATGTTGTTATTCCTTATTCTCACAGTAGCAGGTATGCTGCTGCCAATATAATTCGCAGGATACCACACTTTGTAAAATGTTGTGATCCACAAATTCCTGGGAGAATAATGTTTTGAGCTTTCAACTGACTTCCAAAGCAAACTAGTGACCTTGAACTTCTGACACAACGGATTATATCGCAGGGCAGGCCATATCCGCTTCATAATCACTTTATTTCATGGCAAATGAACTTTGAACATGGATTCCAGTTCAAAAACGAAAATCGTTGTTTTTCCTTTTGGTTACACAATTTATTACCAGTTTGTTTTCAAACTCGAAACCAGATTCGAAGTTTATTTTTGATGACAAAATTATGTGTCTTTAGAGTAATTAAAGTGAGTGATAGATATATAGATTTTGGAAATACTTTACAGTCAATCAGCAATGTAGAAGTGCAGTGGAACTACTACACGAACACTGATAGACTTTAAAGTTTTTAACGGGTCCGTCAGTAGCCCTTGATAGTGACGTTTGTAAACGATTGCCGATAGATTTTGAACTATGAACGACAAAGGATGCACGCTTACAATGAATAATAAACGATGAACGATAAATGATGAACGATAAACGATGAATGATAAATGATGACCGATAACATTAATTAATGAATGATGAAAATAAATAGTGAAGGATGAAAGACAAATGATGAACGATGAAGATAAATAATGAACGTTGAAGATAAATAATTAATGTTGAAAGATAAATAATGAACGTTGAAGATAAATAATGAAGGTTGAAGATAAATAATGATCGTTGAAAGATAAAAAATGAACGTTGAAAGGTAGATAATGAAGGTTGAAAGATAAATAATGATAGTTTAAAGATAAATAATGACCGTTGAAGATAAATAATGAACGCTGAAAGATAAATAATGTACATTGAAAGATAAATGATGAACGTCGAAAGATAAATAATGAACGTTGAAAGATAAATAATGAACGATAAAGATAAATAATGAAAGTTGAAAGAAAAATAATGAACGTTGAAAGATAAATAATGAACGATGAAGATCAATAAGGAACGTTAAAAGATAAATAACGAGCGGTGAAAGATCAATAACGAACGATGAAGATCAATAATGGACGTTGAAAGACAAATACTGAAAGTTGAAAGATAAATAATGCAAGATGAAGATAAATGATGAACGATGAAGATAAATGAGGAACGATGAACCATAAATAACGAACAATAAATAAGCAATTAACTGACGAAAAATGACGACATATCCCTTCCACATTAACCGTGCATACAGTGATAGTTCTGAAAACACTGCTCGAAAAATCACTCACTATTCAAAACAGTTACACGTGTTCCATATCGTCCTGTAACCAAGCGACCTTCTTGTCAGGCGACGCTACTTCATCTGGAATTACAATCACTGCATCATTTACTGATCTTTAAAACAACGCTAGCGCTACATGTATGAATCTCTCTTCTTGGCTCGTAATATTCCCCTGACAACTATTCGCCTGTCACACTGAATTTCCTCGAAACCCAGAAATCATGAGCAATGCAGTAATGTGAATATCTTAATTCCATTGGAGACCTTGACGTTTTGTTTATGCAAGGCTGGGATTTTTTTGCACAGGGTAGCGCCATATCTCACAGAAGGCCGGAAGCTTAGAATCTGGCTTTGAAAATACTTTTTTTACAATGACAGATGTATACAATATATGTCAATATGTCACATGTACAATAGTGATATTTTTTATAACAAACAACAGAAAATGATGTGGAGGATATAGATCATATCAGATAAGAAGGGGCGTTCTTGTATGGGCACAGGCGCCGCAGTCGTCTAAGGCGCCGCAATTTGCCGAGCACAGCTGCGTCTCAGTAGCATGTGGGTTCGAATTCCGGTTCGCTCCGATTATGATTCTAGGTTTGTCAGCACCACACCCTCGCTCGTGAGTTTCAGCAAAGCAGTAAACGAGTAAGGCATGAACATCAATCTGATATAACTGAACTACTTTTCGAAGCGGCAAACTCAACTCACTCACTCATACAAAGATGACACACCTATCATACTCCCGTGGGGATTCAAGGATTCAAGGATAGAATTTATCCCCAGCAACCCATATGTATGGTGATCCTAAGAGGTGATTTAATGAATCGGGTGGTCAGGCTCGATGACTGGGCTCAATGCTTGTGATAGTAACCCGAAGGTGTGGATCGTTGCCTTTAATATGGATCACTGGATGGTCTGGTCCAGACTCGATTATTTTCAGGTCGCCAACATGAAGCTGGAATATTTCTGAGTGCGGCGTTACACCACAAACACCAATTGAGATAAATATGCCTTGCAAAAGAAAGCTTTCACCGATGTTTGATCGTGGCTAAAAATAAAAACAAGAGATGGTTATTGTGATGTATTTAATACGGGCATCATATTTATGTTTTTGGCCTCAAGTTTGCAGTGTTTCGGCGACTGTTTTCCGCCTAGTAACGTTTGATGACGTTTGTAATTTACAGGTCAAATATAATTTTCAAGTGCATACTTTCTTTTGTCCGACAGTTTAGTTTACGGCACTCGTAGTGGTTAAGATCACGTTGTGAAACCAGCACCAGGCCTCTGATCATGAGTTTAAGCATAACACTTTTTTCCTGGTTTCTTTTCGATCGGTTTCAATTAAAAGAAACTGGAAGCTCCCTTAGTACGGAAGGGAAAAATAATCTATTAATCTCAACTACTCACTGTATTTATTCATTTAATATGGTCTCAGCCGACATGATTTCACTCTATTTGTCACATAGTTGAACAAAAGGGGTCACGAGTGGACCAGTCGTCTAAGGCGGCGCAATTCTCTGTGTAGAGTTGCGTCGCGGCACGCATTACATCTACGATTCCCTGTTCACCCCGATTGTGTTTCTAGGTTTGTTATCATTATATAGGTGCTCATGGCTTTCACCAAACTGATAAAGGCCTAAGGCCTGTATCGCGTCGGGTTTTCCCCCAGGCCAAGATGACACGCCTTGATATAACTGGAACACTGTTCAAAGCGGCGTTAAACACAACTCACTCACTCACATACTTGAACATGAAACTAACGAATCTGGAAGTAAGAAAATATAACTTCCTTCACGAAAGCATCATTTCAATATATATCAATGTTTTTTTAAAAGCTAGTATCTCATGTCCTAAAATGCGTTCATGTCCCGGAATAGCGGTGATATATAAAACGACTTTGATTGCCATAAGAAACAGTATCGCGTCACCCAGTGGCAGCAAGTCGCTTTATCAAATTCGATCATTAAGTCTGTAATTGTTCTTCGTCGTATCGGGTTATTGTGTACAAGACGTTGTCAGACAGTTGCTCATTCTACTCAGAGATAGCGAGGAAATAACGTGTATTACATTAAAGTGACTGGCCATTCGTTATTGCTGTATAATGGCAGGTACAGTATAGACTGATATTGATTTGCATGTTCTTAATGTGACGTTGAGTGGGCGAACTGGGATTCGGACAGGATAGTATTTCAACTTTAACTGCGTTAATCTAAATGTAAGTTAGTTACCGATTTTAGCAATATTCCAGCAATATCACGGTGGGGGACACCAGATATGGGCTTCACACATTGTACCCGTTTGGGGAATCGAACTCGGGCCGTGACGAGCGAATGCTCTTACCTCTAGGCTACCCCTCCCCAGCTTAATGTGAAGTCCCCTGGTGATGCGGGCCGTTGACGTTTTCCGCTTTGGTCGTGACAAACCAAAGGCGAATCTGGCATTTGATTCAGGCTCAGCGGATCTTAACTTGATTTAGGGACAGTAAGTGCGCTATCGTGTCATTGATTATGCTATGTCGTTGATGTTTAATATTTACTACAAACGGGGACTCTGGGGTATCCTACACGTCTCTGTTTCACAAAAACTTCCGTCTTTAAATCGCTGAACATGTGAACCAATTCGAGAAATGTTTAATACAGATAAATACAGCTGTAAATGATGTTTAACATTGCCTTCTTGTTTGGACGATTTCATACGCATAGGCATTAACCTCACTAAATTGTGTCAAATAAAATCGTTTTGAAAATTTAATCAAAGGATTTTGTGTGTAGTTCGCTAAACAGAAATGACAGTGAATGTATATCAGTAATTATACTGATAATGCTACGTAATTCATTTCAAACATATCGGAGAGGATGCTTGTGCTTAAAACGTTCGCACCTCCTGCCGAAGACCAACTTTTGATGGTTCGAATTGTCGGTGAGGAACTCTCGAAATACTGTTTAAACCATTTTCACTCCCCACCCCAACCGTGCACATCCGGATTAGAGATTGCAGATATTCAGCTTGGCGTGTTGTAATATTTGAGTTTATAGACGATATCAACTTACTTCTTTCGCGGGACCCGTGAAGATCCGGGGTAGAATAGCTCTTCAGCAACCCATGCTTGTCGTAAGAGGCGACTGACGGTATCGGGTGGTCAGGTTCGCTGACTTGGTTGATGCATGTCATCGTATCCCAAATGCGTGGATCGATGCTCATAATGTCGAGCACTGGACTGTCTGGTCCAGGCACACCGACGTCACATATAGCTGGAATAATGCTGAGTGCGACGTTAAACAACAACAAAAAACAAAACAAACCCAAAACACTCACTACTCCAAACGGACTATCTGTCAGCAGTGACAAAACTTATGTCTTGTGCCATTTCCTGACCCATGACGGATAATCGTTAATGGCTTGTGGCTCGTTAATTATTCTCCAATTACAACGCCTCAACTGTTGGCCTCGGGTTGCGTTGTATTTAATGTTGCCTGACAGGCAATGAGTGCAATCTCAGCACGCGTATCTTGTCCTAACTGTGAAGATGTCAAGTTCTTGGCGTCACTCCACAGTGACATCCACAAGTTCATAAATAATTCACAGCATCCAAACACAATCAATTTCAGACCTTCGTGCTATGGCCTCAAGTCAGTACATATGTGTTTTTGTCTGGAACACGTCCGATAACCACTCGTCATCTTATTCTGTCGTTCTCTGACCAGAAAACAGTTGTCATCCATGTCCTGGTGCTCTTTTAGAGGGTGCTTGACCTCTCGGATTTCACGTTAGATTTAATTAAGTGCCTGCAGACATACTCGGTTGATCTTTAACTTGGCATGGAAGGCAGAGCGGAACAAATTCTGAATGGTCAGCAGTCTGAACTTGACCACACAAGACAACTGAAACAGTATCTTTTTAAAAGCCACGAAAAAGCCATGACCATAAAGTTCTCTACTAAAAGCAGAGCCCATTCTACGATTCCGACTATATCATAAGCATGTGTTTATACGTTTATCACGATCAAATAGTGATGATCCCAGGTGTTCTCGAAAAGGTGAATCTTATAAGATATGATTGATAAGGAAATGTGAACTAATTTGTGTCTATATTTGCCGATTTGATAACATTGGAATAAAAATGTTTTTCTGCACATAAATTATTCTGCTAGATTTCAATACAGAAAGAATTTTTTTCTGAGGGTTTCAGTTACATTTTGGATATGTTTACATGATAAAACGTTAATAAGTTGAAATCGACTTACCAATGTATAAATTAATTCAAATCACCTAACCAGGAACTTTTACAGTAAGGTGTGGTATCATCACAATATAGCTATTTGACAGTGATTCATAAACACATACATTTAATATGGTCGTAATCGTACAATGGTCAATGAACATTTCTTGATTTTGGAAATATCTTTGTCGCTTTTAAATAAGGTAGCTCGGGTCATCACGTAATAGGATCAAGTTCGGTCTACTGACCAGTCCGAAGTTATCCAATCTCACACTAAATACTACTCTTACGTACGCGTGACTTTATTATCTTTGAACCACATTGAAGAACACTGGTATGTAACTAATGACAAGCAGGATGTTCAATTCCTGAAATCATACCAACTGCTGAGACGTTACAGTAAACTACGGTTATAACGAACACGCTTATAACGAACTAACGAATATAACAAACTAACTTTTTAGTCCAGACTATATGCTGTAGTTAAGCTGTATATATGCTTATAACGAATTACGGTTATAACGAACTAAAATTAGTAGTCCCTTTGAGTTCGTTATAACCGTAGTTTACTGTATATGTATATTCATGTACGCTTATCAAACAAATCATACATTCTTCTCATAAGTCGCAATGTGTTTTCTCCCGAAAGGAGACACCGCTTCCTTGGTCCAGAGGTAGAGCGTCCAGGCGGGAGAGCGGAAGGTCCTGGGTTCTATACCCGGCCGCGTCATACAAAAGACGTTAAAAGATGGTACTTGTTGTTACCCTGTCTGGCGCTCGGCATTAAGGGGCTCAAAGTAGGACTGGTCGACTCGGAGTCAGTACTCTGTGTCTGAGTGGGATATTCATATTCAACTGCGGCATGGTATCTCAGTGGGCTAGCACTATAAATCAGCATCCGTCCGGACCAGTACAAGCAGCCACACACATGCATGCACGTCGCTATATAAGTGCAATAATCTTGGACGCGACGAGAAACCCCATTTGACCCCACCTCCCGAGAGGAGGGGATTCAAGTAACCCAGTCGTCTTAGGCGCCGACATTCGCTGTGGAGAGTTGCATGATACATGATCGTATGTTTAAATCCCGACGCGTCCTGATTATATTTCTAGGTTTGTCAGAACCACATCCCTGCTCTATGATTTCGCTAAAGTTGTTCACATGTAAAATTTAACGTCAACAGCCAAGAATAACAAGACTCGATTATCCGCCGAAATCGATTTCATTGGGCTTGAAAGGTAAAATAGTGATAAAAAGTATATTAATGGATTACTGAAAATCAGGTGTTCTCTTTCGGCTTTTCTCCCACATCAAGTTGACACGCCGTGATGTAACTGGAATACTGTTACATTGTTCAAAAAGGCGTTAAACGCAACTCACGCAGTCTTCAGATAAGAAAGTGGCCGATTTCACTCAGCAGGTGGAAAGAAAGAGTCCATTATGTATTACATTTTACAGTGTTGAAATTGTTTGCACGTCATTGGACACGCAAATAAGTAATGAATAGTCTACATATAGTGAAGCTCTAGCATCGCAGTTCAGGAGCAGCCGCATCCAGTAGCCATGGGATACTGATGAGCAATGACAGTCCAAGCATCGACCAATTTTTCAGATGATTTAGATGAATTTCTCCAACATGCATTCTAATTATTTCTCATGATCAAACCCTGTAGGAATTCCGGAACCGAATCGGTCCTGGTAACACTAGAAGAAACTCGTAGGTCCTTTGGTTGAGTTGTGTTTGAGAATTGTCTCGAACATTGTCTGTATATGCCTTTTCCAATGAAGGACCCCTTCAACATGCTTGTCGTATGACGTCCTTTGGTTAAGTTGTGTTTGGGAATGAGCGTGTTATCTACAACGTTGTCTGTATATGCCTTTTCCAATCAAGAACCCGTTCAACATGCTTGTCGTAAGATGTCCTCATGTTGAGTTGTGTTTGGGAATGAACGTGTTATCCCCAACATTGTCTGTATATGCCTTTTCCAATCAAGGAACCGTTCAACATGCTTGTCGTAAGATGTCCTCAGGTTGAGTTGTGTTTGGGAATGAACGTGTTATCCCCAACATTGTCTGTATATGCCTTTTCCAATCAAGGACCCGTTCAACATGCTTGTCGTATGACGTCTTTTGGTTAAGTTGTGTTTGGGAATAAGCGTCTTATCCCCAACATTGTCTTTAAATGCCTGTTCGTATCAAGGACCCGTTCAACACGCCTGTTGTACGACGGGCCTCAAATGGTTTGGATGATCAGACTCGATGAATTGGTTATTTGTGCATTAGTTTCTCAGAAGGTGAGTGAGTCGGGACCAGTCACAATGACATTTTTCCTATATGTAAAGACACGTCGTACCTAAATAAATGGGTAGGGTCTTTGGGATTTCGAAGTTGTATAAATAACACCGGCGTTTGGAGACATATTGCTCTGGAAAACGAAGGCATAAGCATTTTCATTACGATGTTTAGTCTGATACAGTACCATGTGCTCATCCCCTAAATGATACCAAAGAAGGGTCTCCCCGAAGAATCACCATGGGGTCTCGGGATTGGTCTCTCTGAAGAATACCTGTGGGGTCCCGGGATTGGTATCTCTGAAGAAAACCCGTGGGGTCTCGGGATTGGTCTCTCTGGAGAATACTCGTGGGGTCCCGGGATTGGTGCCTTTGAAGAATCCCCGTGGGGTCTCGGGATTGGTCTCTCTGAAGAATACCTGTGGAGTTTCGGGATAGTAATATATCCCCCCTCTGTAGCTTGTCGAAAGAGACGACTTAATTGGATCTTGTGTCCATGGCTTGGCTGAAGGCGTGTCATCGTACCTGATGGCGTGCGTCTTTGCACGAAATTCAATATTCAAATATTAAGTCTATGTCTGACATGGATTTATTTTATCATTGTAAAAGAAATATAATAAAAATGTTGTTTTTAATGCTGTTACGTCATACCTGATGCATGGCGCCAAAAGTATTCTTTGGTGCAGCCAATTTACATTAGATAACAACGTTTGAATATTGTATTTAGCCATTCTATTGTAAGTAACAATGTTAAAATATTGTATTTTGGCAATATATTCATATATCAGTGTTATATGGTAAATATTTGTGTTATGACTTCTGTCACACCACATTCGAGGAGAGACGTTCTTCCTCCCTCGTCTGGTCATCAATTCATATTGATGACCCATCTATATCTGTTACAGAAAATAAACCGTTTTATATCATCCGCATCCCCTCCGTCAACAGTTTTACATCGTCGACTAGGACCCGATACAATTTGAACCACTGGAATGTCAGGTCCAGACATGAATAGTTATTGGAGCATTGCTGACTGACGTCAAAGAACAAGCAATAAATAAAACAAGCATCTATCAAAAGAAAATAATACATGTGTCATCGTGACATTCCTGGAACATTTGCTAAAAGTGACGTAAAACCTCACTCACTCATTGATAAGGCGTCTGACTGTTTTAATCGGAAGCGTTTATTGCAACCTCTGATTGATCAGAAAGTTATTCCGATGACTTTCCCACGGTCATGATCATGTTTGGTGATTTGTGAAAATGTAATAATATTATTTATTGTATCATATCATAGTGTTATGGAAAAAGTCTTTGATAGTCATTTAGAAGTCGGAAGAACATCAGTGTCATGTCTTTACGTTATAATATTTGGTTGAAAGAATATATTTTCATCAAAAGAAACGTGATGATATTTCGTGCAGCGCGTATTATTGTTGACCTCATCAGCTTCAGGTCAAGGTTTCAATGAACAAGAAACAACATCTTCTTTACGGCTCCATTTTAGATAGTATTGATAATACAGACACTTGAACATTCGTGAGAACACACGACACACAGTACGACAAACATTCTCATGCACTAATGCCTCTGACTGACACAATAGGCAGTAAAGGGCTGATTATGACGATAGCCTCATTATCAATCACCTTTACGGCTAATAAGAGATCACGACACTTCCAGATTGTGTTATAAGACAAAGCAAGTTGTTCAGACGTTCGCTACCAATTGTGTATAAGGGTCAGTAAATCCGCTGGATGACCTACAGACTATGTGACTCCATTCGCCAATGATCTGCTCAGGTGAAGTGGACATAGATCATACTATTACCACACAAGCAGACAGCGTAGTGTCTCTCAATGGAACACATCTCCCCTGTAGTATGATAAGTGAGTTGAATTAACGTCACTCTGAACAATATTTCTGTTTAGCCCTTCGTGCTGAATCTTTACGTTTGTCAGTAATCTTCGAGCTTATCAAGGCGGCTCCTAATAATGTAAATGCGAACTGTTTTACGTCGCTTGTAGAAATAGTAACACTTTATTATCTTTTCAGGAATGTGATGTACATCAAACATCATGACATATTATACTAATATTAAGTCAAAACAAATATACATAAACTATTTCAGTTACGTGCGGTATATATGTTACAGTCAATGTGTAAAATGTGATTCATTTAGGCAAATAAAAAATTCCCTTAATTCAATATTTCATTTATCCATTCTGTTTGACAGAATGACAGTTTGAAATTTAAGATTTTTTATTCATTTTGTATTCAATTTGTAAAATAACTGAACTGTCTAGGAGTTTGTCAGCAGAACCTCATGAGCAAGGGTTTCGTGCTGATGGACCAAGGTTCATAAACTTAGCAAATCAGGATTTTGAATCCACTGCAAGCTTAAGCGGATCCTGGCACAGTGAGTGTCGACGCACAATATCACTAGGTCTCACCTCTAAATAACCAGTTCAGAATGATTTGGATGGAATTACCGTTATTCGGGATTCGAATGGCAGTTGGAAAAGTACGAAAGTTTGATGCAATATTAATTTCCCACTGAACAAAGATATGTATCACGGATTGATATGAATGACACAATGAAACGTTATCTGACCAAACTGCCATGCCCAGTCAAACTTGTCAAACACAGAGAATAGAGATAGAGACGATGAATGTTATGTTATCTGGATTCTCCAACTACTTAATTGAAACTGAATGCCCAAGTTCATCAACCGTGTGACACGATAGCACGATGTGAAACAGTATGAATCGACTAAGTTGCTGATTGTCGGCATACCAGTCCCCAATACCACATACGTTGCAAAAGCGTCGCCTGATATCGGTCCTTAAGAGGCAGCTGATAATTGTACTCAGTATAGGTTTAGGACCTCCTGATTCTTGCATGTTATTTTAGCTGGAATGCTGACTAAAACAGAACAATGCAACACACCTGTTCAAGGATGTAAACAATATGATCATATGCTAAAAAGAATAAGCATTTGTGTCAAATAATGTGACATGACAGAAAGGCCATTCCATCTCTCTGTCGTGCACACTCTTAGAATAAGAGCTATTACCAAATGGTATGGAATTAGAGAATTATTTCACATACGATCTTGACTCAATATACTCTATATTGCGTCTATCGTAAATGAGTACATATATTTGATATGAGTATCCTGATTATGAGGCACAACACCGTTCTATGAAACTAATAGTTGTGTCTCTGATAACACTGCAGTGCAACGTGTATAAAGAACACGGATATACCGTACCAACATTTATCTGGATATATTGAAAACGCCCTCACAGTTTTATCTGCAATGTCACTTACTGTAAATGAATACCTGCCAAGACCATTAAGTTTTTTGTTAGATTGCACATGTCATTAGAGGCAATCTTACTATGTTAACCCTACCCACTACTAAAGTCGATTAATTGTTTTCTTGCTCTAACGTTATCTCTTCAGTTTGGCTAAAACCCATTCTTGTGGTAATAGGGGATTAAGAAGATCAGACGGTCTGGTTCGCTGTCTTGGTAAATGCATGTCATCGTATCCCACTTGCGTAGTTCGATGCTCATGATGTCAAGCACATGTTTGTTTGATCCTAACTCGATTATTTACAAACCGCCGAAATATATCTGGAATAAGTGCGGCGGTAAACAACAAACAAACAAGCAAACAATATTTCTTATAAATTTCTTATAAATATAAAACAAATATCTCGGGCGATTTTACAACACGCATTTGTAGAAATCTGAATGCATTGAAAAAAATAAAAGGAAGTTTACATAACCAACTTAATAACGAATAGTTGCATAAAACATAAGCAAAAGCGAACATATTTGCTCCCCTAATCAATTAATTACAGATATAAATGTAATGGTACAGCAATTTCTGCAATAGCATCACAAGAGGCAGTATCAATAAAACGACAGCATTGTACATCATTCAGAGTAACCAATATCACATGCCATTTTCGACCGTACTGTTTGCAGCCGATGTGTTTTATGTCTCCTTTCGGAAGGGGGTGTTTGACATCAACTAAAGAAAGGTGAGAGCAAAACTATGCCACGAAAGAAGTGAGTTGGTATCGTCTATAAATTCAAATATTACAACATGTCAAGCTGTATCATTCCGAGAACAGTAATTATACTACCTCTGTTAGGAGCTCATAGCGCACGTTGCAATAGACATATGTCGGTCATATCAATCGGCTTCAGACCACGGTAACCTCCACGAAGTTGGACCATGACCTGGAAGAAATATCTGAGTCAATAGCAATAGTGCCTTGTTTGAATTAGTTGTTCAATCTGTGAGTGATTTGTTTGAGTGACTTTTGATACAACGACAATGAATTATGAAACATTGTCATTTGAGAAGAAATATTTTTAATTCACATTTTGTACATATTAAGCCCTGCTTCCCATGACTTGACCCAAAGGCTTGTGGGTGTCTTTCTGTGAATACTTCGAGTGAACATTGTTGACAATTGCTACTGCGAAATGTAGATGTGGACTTAGGCAGATATTTTGCTGTTTACATGTAAATGATAAGTGACAGGTTAGTCAATGATTTTAATTTTTGTCATTTCATTGTAGATCTGTGGTCTGAGGCCAGCAGTCTCTTCACCGTATCACATTCAAAAGCTCCCTTGACATTTACTAAATGACCGACCGATCAATGCTCATGACATATGATTTGCTGATCACTAGAAACAGTCATATTACAGGCATGGAAGATAGGGGTCAGCAGTTCAAGGAACTGATCGTGTTGATGCTGAACGTATTGGAATCCTCGATCAATCACACCGACTGTGATGACAAAGAAGAAAGGATCTTCATGGCACGATACCTACACGACTCCAAACAACCTAAAATCCACGCCACACCACAAGCACATATGTTTATGAAAGACTATCAAATAGTGATGATACCAAGTTATCTCGACAACCTTAGCGCATCCTGTCCCACCGAAAACACCCGTCCCAATCACTTGATAAAGCAAGTCAATTGTTCATCTGAAAATCGTGGGAATATAAAGTATAAGTTAAAATAGGGAATCAAATTTGGACATTTCCACATTTTAAACGTTTGACTAAGGCCTTGAATGTAGTTATCTTAATTAACAACTTTTGAGCAAGCGTCGAGTGACGATCTTTGCAAACTTCGCGGTAAGAGCATGCTCGATTGCACCTCAAAAGTTGTGCAATGCAAACACCAAATCCGGGAGCTGCTGTAATATTGCTCGACATAAATGGAAAAATGACATTGGGAAGTTGACGTCATCCCCCCTGTCATACAGTCTTGTGGACAGTTGTTTTGTGACTGAATATACATGCATAGATCTTTGAAACATATGAGGCGTTCTAATAGGTTTCTTATATTTCTGGTTCAGGTGTTAAGGAAAACAGATAAAATGAAAATAACCTTTGATAACAAGAGTACAGATGCCAAAGTGATCAATATGCTTGAGTTCCTACCCTAACATAATTCGAGAGAATTATGTAACAGGCGCCCAAATTAATCTTATTCAATGAAAAAACAGCAAAGAAAAGGAGCATTCAAAAGAAATACAAAGAGGTATTGGTAGCAACATGCATTTGTTTAAAACCATTCAAATAACAATCAGTGTGATGAATATATCTTCCGCCTCCATGCAAAGACGAGAAAATGATGAAAACCCTGACCCTAAGTCTGCATAAAAATGATTAGAATAATGACATATTTTCATCCTGACCCTTATGAACATTCAGCATGACAAAAATACACTTTGAGTGTCCATAAGAACTAAAGTTCTCTTTCAAAGAAAATATGTAATTTTGTAATCTGTCATCACTTTCACCGGATAATCGAGACTGATTATAGTCTGGCGTTGGCGGTTTCTATTTATATGTTCTGTATCGATGTTCCAACTAGATACCCGAACACCGACGTCAACATTCTATAATTACAATTTTATTTGTGTCTGTAAATGACGAAATATATGCTATAATTGCATGACGAAATTGTAATCTTTCTGACTTGTTGCCAAGACAAATGTTGTAATCAAAGTGAATATGAAGCCAACCTCTATGATGTTATCTATTCCTTCTGTCCTACCTTAAATGTTAATGTAAGGAAGCGTTTGACACGACAATCTGATTGTTCTAAATGGATCTGAGAAGTTCGTGTTTCAGCTTCATCGTGTGGAGAGTTCGTCAAGTTTCAGTTGCTATCATACACTGAAACTAATTAAACCACCGCCTACTGATATAGCGAAAACAGTATGAATAAACACTCAGAGTCAAGAGCTTTCTCTATCTGCTGTATTGGATTTTCTGAAACCCCACAGGGGTTGCTTTATCACTGAACTTTGCGTTTTAGAACAGACAATGTCAGGTTTAAATTAGTGTCGTATCCTTGCCTGATGCAAACGACATGTCTGAGCCTTGGAGGTCTTTTGTATTCAGTTCTTATTTAAGGTTCTTGCGTAATCCAGATTTGTAACAGGAAGAACACCACTGAAAATACTTGCTCCATGATGGGTCAATAATGTGACAGTCCCATATGTGCGCAGTACTGATTATCGTATAACATAATCTTGTATTGCTGAAAGGGGTTATACGTCAAATACATGGTATCATCACTACTTGATGGTGATTCATGGAATCATGCCGAAGTATGCATGCGATGAGAAACGTTAACAATGTATGTGTGCGTGCGTGCGTGCGTGCGTGCGTGCGTGCGTGTATTTTTAGGCTAATCTGAATACTTGTTTGTGACACCAGAAATCCGATGTTAATTAGTTGACTATCACAGTACCAACACAGGACAATTTTACAGCCGAATGTGGCCGACGAGGTTAACTGACATAAACTGATCGTGGGTCAAACTAGAAATAGTCACAAGTGACACAAAAAGCAAGTCAGGTGTCATATTCAGGACGTAAATGGGATTCAAACTCTATATGTATCACCCGAAACGTTAGTTTGATACATATTTCAACCTAAACATGCGAGATGATAGATCGTTTAAAGGACCAACAACTGCGCAGCACACTGATGATATGTCAATATGTGGTTCTTGCCATACAGGAGCATCTTAATATTTTTTCACTTGAATTTGAACCTAAAACAATTATGGGCCTTATGGAGATTAAACTAAATGTACACATGAAGAGGCGGGATACCCTCATCTTTCGTCGAACACCTGGTGTCATCACCATTTGATAGAGATTCATAGACAAATATGCTTATAGTCGGAATCGTACAATGCACTCTCCTTTAAGCAGATTTGTCTCATGATTGAGGAAATGGTTTTGTCGCTTTTATTCAAGGAAACCTTTAAGAGCATTGTACATACACACTGTTTATCCTCTACCCTAAAGTTAGGCGTTTGACCATGTCTATGTCTGGCTTGAGCACGCAAAAACAGAAAGACTAATTGCATGAGTCAAACATGAACAAAAGTTTAAACAGGTGATTGAAGTGAAGAGTTCAAAGCAAGGTAGAACAATCTTGGTTTGTCAATAATGTCTGACATCCTTTGACATATCAGCAATTTAGTGTTCTTAAACCCTTCAAGCTTTGTCATAATGATTGAAGCTTCGTCAATACCATTCTAATTGCAGGATACCATGGATATGTCATGGTCTCCAGACATTCTTCGGTCGTTAACAATCTATGATCTCAATATGGTAACTGTAAAAAAATTCTCTCACCCAATGGTCAATCTGGGCATCAATGATCTCATTGAAAAGTATGTCTGTATGAAATTCTAACTCTGTTCTGATTGATAAGGTCGTATGTTTTTCCTCCACAAGCCACTATATCTTTATCTTCACTGAACAAATCAATCCCTTTGTCGATATCAATCCTATATTGGATACAGATAATTTGTGTTCTGGTTGATAAGGTCGTATGTTATGTTGAAACATCCCCTGGTTTTGTGAACCCTAATGAGAACATAGGGCTTTTCCGTCACGACATACTGTCTATCACAACAGCAATTTGGTGACAAGCTAAATGTGAAGGTGGGTTTGATAGGTGTCGTGGTTGCAGACATGGAGGCATGTACATAAGTAATGACTACTCCGCACGAGTAGGTAGACGTGTGTATTTTCTCAATTTATACTTTCAAATTAACGAGACCATTTCCGTAGATACATTTCCCACTATGTGTTTATCCATATCATTGTAGAATGAATGAGTCACGTGACCAAAACTCAGGACATTATACGTTTGGAATCTACTACGAATGTAATGTTTGAAAACCACTGTCGGATAGTGTTTTTGCAGGAAGGAATTTTAGGGTCGGTACCGTGAAAGTGTAGACATACCAGTGTGAGGTATGTACACAACACTAATGGACCAAAAATTGACATAATTTGCTCGGATGTTGTAGATTATTGGTAAGGAAGCTTAGGATGATGGTATGGATGTTTGGATTTCAAACCTTTTAATATGTAATTGTAGCTAATCACATGGCTCTAGGCGACCTAACCATGCTCAGCCATATACACCCTGAGCCTATTGGAAGCATAATGATGGAAGGACATCTATAGGTTGGTTCAGTGCCAAGAGCTCTGGTTGAAGAGTATATGAAAATAAAATCTGTTCAAAACAAATCTGAGAAATGTAATGGTTTGAGGCGTGAATAATTTTCAATACCTTTAGATTTATATTTTTCTACTCGTATGTGGGCAATTAGATGCATCGAATCACATTAACATACCTCTTAGTATTAAACACGATCAACAACAGGTAGCCATTTTGCACATGTGATGCGTGCATTTGCCAGCATCTTAAAGACTAAGGCTTACAGCACCGGTGGTAAACGTCTATCACCTGTGTTAAAATGGTCGTCTTCCAGCATTATAATAATATACTAGCCACATAAAGAAAATGTGCACGGAGAAAATAAATTCTGGATTGAAATACAACACAGCAAGAAGAAAATGATGCAGACGCTGTAGCAGCTGAATGATCGGACCATAAGAAAATGTCAACGGGACCTGAACAACATCTGTTACGATGACGTCAGAAGATCAAAATGGAGTAGGGGGTCAAACGACAAAGTCACAAAGTCAATAACGGGTATGACCACCCTGTGCGTGAATCACAGCAGTGCATCGGCAACCCATGGAGTCCACCAAATGGGCATTGAAGGCCTGGGGAATGGCCTGCCATATTCTCCTCAAATCCTGTGCCAAGTCACGGACGTTATCTGGAGGATGTGGAAGACGACGCAGACGGCGCTCCATTTCATCCCACACATGCTCTATTGGGGAGAGATCTGGAGAAATTGCAGGCCATGGCAGTAACATGACATTGTTATGGTGAAGGAAATCCATTGCGACCCTAGCCGTGTGAGGACGAGCGTTGTCCTGTTGAAATGTCAATCCCGGGCCATGACGTTGCAGGAAAGGAATGACCACAGGCCTCAGAATCTGATCTCTGTAACCAACACCGATGAGATTGCCCTGAAGAACCACCAAAGGGGTTTGGTACCGTGCTGTTATCCCACCCCAAATCATCACAGAGACACCTCCAAAACGATTCCTCTCCACAATACAGTTGCGTGCATAACGTTCTCCCATACGCCGGTAGACACGTTGGCGCCCGTCTCTGTGGAAAATGTTGAATCTCGATTCATCTGTAAAGACAACATTTCTCCACCATATTCGAGGTTGGCGAACATGCTTTCGACACCATCTTAGACGGTTGACTCGATGACGGTGTGTCAGGGTGGGACGTATGGCAGGGCGTCGTGGTCGAATCCCGTACTGACATAAACGATTCCTGACAGTGTTGGGATGGATACGGCGCAGTCCAGGAATTGTCTGGGATGTCGTTACTGCCGTTTGGAACCTGTGTCGGAGATGTGTAACTCGAATCCATCTGTCCTGTCTTGGCGTCGTTACTCGGGGACGTCCTGAACGTGGGTGGTCGGCAACGTCATTTGTGTTCTGATAACGCCTCACCAATGCCGACATCGTGTTACGATGGCATTGGAAATGTGTTGCCACCTGTTGTTGCCTCATTCCCGCTCAGATCATTCCAGTGGCTTCATGACGCTGTGCAGCCATGATTTGCTTGTGATATGTTTGTGTCTGCGCCTGAGAAGTTTTGAATTTTTGAATGACCACAGATCATGCTTTCCAAAGTGACAGCGAATTTTGAGTTGCACATGCTGTGTACAGCTGCACAGGATGCACGTGCATTAACACATTGCACGTCCATAGGCCCCCATCAATGACGTCATATCGCATGGCACGTGCATGAGCGTTTGAATGTCTCCAATAATTGCTGTGTTCAAACCTATCTTTCATATATGGACGGTGTGCCCTTATATCTATATTTTCTCCGTGCACAGTTACTTTATGTGGCTAGTATATAAGTAGGACAGTTATGATATGAATGAAATACTGCTCAAAACCCTGGACGACCCAGATGAACTCAAAGTTGAACATGGTATAACACAAACTGACCTCGGTTGACCATTGTTAGCACATGTTCGATGATTTACGTTATATTTCTGTTGACCTCAGTTGCTCCGGGTGCGGTACGCTAGTTAGCATGTGACCTCCATGTGACGTCATCGTTAGAGCTTGTATGTTTTTATTTATTGATTCAGTCATAAATAAAAGCATTTTCATGAAGGTAATTAACTAAGTATTGATTTTTTATATGTATTCTTATATGTCTCACATATATTAACTTTCGATTGTTGATATAAATACTTTTGAATCAAAAATGCAACTTTGATGATGATTTTGCATCCATGTTTGATGTTTTACGCGGTACAATGACAGCTTTGTTAAACAATAAAACACCTTTCCTTACTGTGTGTTAGAGAAATACATAAGACTGTTGTGTTTCTTTTGGCAACCATTTTATATTATATGTAAGGTTGCATTTTATGTGTGTTATTTCGTGTACTGTGTGATTAACACTGTTAAACTCAGGTTCAATCTTGTCTTCCACGCATTGATACCCTGTTATCATATGCATGTTCAACGACGGTTAAATAATAACAGGATACCTACATTCAAACCAAAGGGCAACTTAAGAAACCAGTTCATATTCTCTTCGGAAATTGTAATGTAGGGTAATATTAATAATTTTAAGCTGATTCTCCTGAGACATGTATAACAAAAGTTCATCTAAACCAGTGGTCGTATGATAAGGCATCCGAGTTTTCAAACAGTCACTTTTATCACTGAATACATTGATTTAGATGCGTTCAGTACGTGATGAGACAAGAAAGAATAGACGTCAGTTTCTAGTCAGGGAAGGGCTTTATCCGTGGTCTGAACAGATTGATTAATACGTTCCATCCTGATACGTATACGAAGTGATTGCAGAAGAAGCATTAACCTCCACATGTTCATTCTTCCAAACGCCTACTGACAGGTTTCCAGTGGAAACATAACAAATTGTCCTGATTAACGAATCGCATTTCTTCAGATTATAGACATGTAAAGGACAGAGGTTCAGGGTTCAGGATTAACGGGGTGTGGACCAGCGGGGTTTTATTTTATGGGTTTAACTCCCCAAAATGGCGAACGTCTAACACCTGGCTTTCCTCCCATATAAATATAAAACGTCAATGCAAGAGAATAACCAGTCTTGATTATCAGCCGAAACATATGGCACAAAAGGCAAAATACCTGTGAAAGCCATATGACTGGACCACTGAAAATTAGTGATGACATCAGGTGTTCGCAAAATATAAGCATGTCCGGCCCTACCGGTAGCATCCTCCATTCACACAATTTGCATAAAAAGTAAATATTGCTTGTTGACGCCACACACCAGTAACCCTGTCATGCGACCTGTATACAAAGACAATCCAGTGATCGACGGATCAGAATAGCCACTGACACGATAGTGTATGTACTGATTTTGTTGAAACTAATAAACACGCCGTGATTGAACTGAAATACTGAAATACAGCTCATAAAAATGTTAAATCTTATTCACTCACTTTTACAAAACATGAACCCTTTTCTTTGATCAGCGTTGAATTCCACCGAAGAACACCAAAGAACACTTACATATATAATCATTTATCTCCAAACAGCATTTGAGATGGAACATTAAAAAAATCACCACTTCAATAACATTGACAGATTGACAGCGGAGTTTCCTTCGAAAATGTCAGAGTGAATGATATACATTCCGCATATTTGTTCTGTGATAGGTAAAGAGCACATATCTCTTGCAAAGGCTTCTTTTCGACACAATGCTGTTTGTAACACATAACACACTGAGTGGTGTATGAGACGTGTCAGTCCCAGATACAACCATTTACTTAGAAAGGATGTAATTTGGAAAACCAATGCACCAACAGCCAACAAACAGAACTCATTAAACCACAACCGTAAACAAAAATAATTGGATTAAGTAAAACAACCTCACAACAAATAGTTTAAGGAAGCAGTTCAATGAGGATAAAAAAATCTTATTTTCTTTCCATGAAACTGTATGGTGTGTGGGGTCATTTCCCCTGAAATTAAATGGCATCTCCAATAAAGATGCACGAACGAGTTGATGTAAATGAGTAAATGAGCGAAAAAACTCTTTCCATGATATTAAGAAATCTCAAAGCAGAGTCCATAGTACGATTCCGACCATATCATGATCATGTGTATATGAATCACTGTCAAATAGTGATGATATCAGGTTTTCGTGAAAATGTGCTCGTATCGATATCCTGCCCAAACCCGGGGGCACCCGCCATAACACATGCAAACACGGGAAGATATAGTACAAGGCAAAAGACGGAATTGCGTCAGATATACCTTTGGTCACAGATGTGTTCCATTTCCCTAGAAAGGATGTAATTACCGCATGTCCTGAGCAGCTAGGAAAACCAGTGCACCCGGTGCAAGCAAACAGAACAACATATAACAAGGGTTAACAGTTTTCTTTCCATGAAACTGTGTGGTGTGTTGAGTCTCTAAAGAAGGTACACTTATGAGTTGATGTAAATGAGTAAAAGTGCGAAAAAACTCTTTCCATGATAATAAGAAATCTCATCCCACATGTGGAGTCCACTGCACAATTCTGACTACAGTAAAGTACGTTTATAACGAACACGCTTATAACGAGCTGCCCTATATAACGAACTAAATTTTTAGTCCCGACCATTTGTTGTATAAATGCTGTATATATGCCTATAACGAACTACGATAATTACGAACTAGAATTCGTGGTCCCTTTGAGTTCGTTATAACCGTAGTTTACTGTATATCATAATCATGCGTACATGAATCACTGTCGAATATCGAGTGTTCACTCTCTGACTGCATTAGCTTTTTCTTAAAAAAACAAAACAAACAAAAATATTTCTCGTAACTACCTGCTACCGAGTGGTTCTTTTTTTGTCATTGCAGAATGACAGAGAACAACAAAATCAAATTCAAGTGAAGAAATAGGAATTTAATAATTAGCACTGTTCTCTGGAATCCCGTGTGGGCAGAGTAATTTTCATTGGATCTCGGATTCCATTTCTTTTAACAAAATCAAATTCGAGTGGAGAAATACGAATATGATAATTAGTACAGTTCTCTTCTATCCCTTGTAGCGATCTTGTAACACGTCATAACCAATGTTTGTTGGAAACGGTTTTTCATTGCGAGTTTTCATTATTTCTTGACAGTTATAGACAAGGCGTGCAGTTTCGTTTGTTTTTATGTTTTGATATCTTGCTGTAATAAATTGCTTTATGTTTTCTTAAAAGAAGAAGATTCACACTATAATATTTCTCGTCACTTTACATACTACCGAGTGGTTCTTTCTTGACATTACAGAATGACATATTCCATTTCTTGTCTACGGATAAACAACAACACATTCGGTGTGAGCTCATAGCGCACGTTGCAAGAGATACAACATATGTCGGTAATATCGGTCGGCTTCAGACCACAGTTACCTCCCCTAGGTTTGGCCATGACCTGGAAGAAAAACCTGAGACAATGGCCAAGGTGCCTTGTTTGAAATACTTGTTCAATGTGCGATTGATTTGTTTGAGTGACTTTTGATACCATGACAATGAATTATTCAACATTGTCATTTGTGAAGAAATATTCTTAATTCGCATTTAGTACATGATATTTACTCCCGCTTCCCATGATTTGACCCAAAGGCTAATGGGTGTGTTTCGGTTAATACTTCCAGTGACCATTGTTGACAATTGCTACTGCGAAATGTAGATTTGGACTTGAGCAGATATTTAGCTGTTTACATGTAAATGATAAGAGGTAGGTAAGTCAATGATTTTAATTATTGTCATTTCATTGTAGATCTGAGGCCAGCACTGTCTCTGCACAGTATAACATTCAAAAGCTCCCTTGACATTTAATGTGCAGGACATCACCTGCATCAGAAGAGACAGAAGTATGACCGACTCCACAGTCCGAGAACAATGGTCACGACACATGATTTGCTGATCTTCAGAAACAATCATATTACAGGCATGGAAGAGAGGGATCAGCAGTTCAAGGAGCTGGTCATGTTAATGTTAATTCCACGATCAATCACACCGAGAGTGATGACAGAGAAGAAATGATCTTAATGACACGATTCCTACATGACTCCAAACAACCTAAAATCCACGCCACTGCACAAGGATGTGATTTTAAAAGACTATCAAACAGTGATGATACCAGGTCATCGCGACAAGCTGAGCGTATCCTGCCCGACCGGAGCCACCACATCAGAAACACATGGTAAAGTAAATCAACTGCTCATCTGAAAATCATGGGAATGTGTAGTAATATCATAGTCAATATGGGGAATTTTATCAGATATCATATTGTTCAAATTTGGAATCAAACCTTGCAAATGTCCTCCATGTGTCTACCATAAAACGTTTTAAACGTACAATTACGGCATTGAATGTAGTTATCTTGATTACACAACTTTTGACGTGTGACGAACGTCGTAGAAAGAGCATTCTCGATTGTACCTCAAAAGCTGGTAACGTAGACACCAAAGGCTGAAGCTGAATATTCCACGACTTGATGGAAAAAAATGACTTTGGGAAGTCATACCTCCTGTCAAAAAGTCTTGTTTGTTTTTGTTTCTTTGAATACATATGCAAAGATCTATGAAATAGATGAATCGGTAAGACCGGTTTCTTATATTTCTAGTTCAAGTGTTAAGGAATACATCTAAAATAAAGATGACCTTTGAATACAAAAGTACAAATGTCAATGTGATAAATATGCTTCCTTCCCCAATGTTATTCGAGAGAATTATTCCAAAGGAGCCCAAATTAATCTTGTTTAATGAAACTTGCAAAGAAAAGGAAAATTTAAAAGAAAAACAACAATGTATTCATAGCAGCATAAATTTAATTAAAACCATTCAAATGACAATCAACTTTGATCACAAAAGGACAAATGTGATCAATACATCTTCCGCTTCAATGCGAAGACGAAAGATGATTAAAACCCTTATTCTATGTATGCAATGCATACAACTGATTAGAATGAAATGCTTTCATCCTGACCCTAATGGACACTCAGCATGACAAATATACACTTTGAGTGTCCTTAACAACTAAATTTTTCTTTCAAATTAAATATGTTATTGTGTATTTGTCATCACTTTCACCAGATAATCAGATTAAAATCTGGCGTTGACGGTTTGCATTATATGTTCTGTATCTATGTTCAAACCAGATACCCGAACACCGACGTCCACATTCTGTAATTTTAATTTTATTTGTGTCTGTAAATGACGAAATAAATGCTATATTTGCATGAAGAAAATGTATTCTTTCTGACTTGTTGCCAAGACAAATGTTGTAATCAAAATTAATATGAAGCCGGCCTCTATGATATTATCTATTTCTTAGTCCTACCTTAAATGTAAATGTAAGGAAGCGTTTGACACTACAATCTGTTTGTTCTAAATGGATCTGAGAGGCTCGTAGTTCAGCTTCATTGTATAGAGAGTTCGTCAAGCTTCAGTTGCTATCATACACTGAAACTAATTAAACCACCGCCTACTGATATAGCGAAAACACTAAGAATAAACAGAGTTTTCTCTATCTGCTGTATTGGATTTGCTGAACCCCCAAAGGGGTTGCTTCATCACTAAACTTTGCGTTTTAGAACAGACAATGTCAGGTTTAAATTAGTTTCGTATCTCTGCCTAATTCAAACTACATTTCTAAACCTTGGAGGTCGTTAGTATTCAGTTCTTGGTTGGTATCTTGCAGCGCCTGTCGGTATACAGACGTGGCGTCACCTACTGCACAATCCAGATTTGTAACAGGAAGAACACCACTGAAAATACTTGCTCCATGATGGGTCAATAATGTGACAGTCCCATCTGTGCGCAGTATTGATTATTGTATTACTTAATCTTGTATTGTTGAAAGGGGATATACGTCAAATACATGGTATCATCACTACTTGATGGTGATTCACAGACGCATGACAAAGTAAGCATGCGATACGAGTCGCTAGAAATAGGGGCTGAACATACCGTTAAAAATGCGTGTGTGCGTTCATGCACGTATTTTTAGGCTTTTCTGAATACTTGTTTGTGACACCAGAAATCTGATAATATAAGTTGACTATCACAGTTCCAACACAGGACCCAATTACAGCCGAATGTGGCCGACGAGGTTTAGTGACATAAACCGATCGTGGTCCAAATTGGAAATAGCCACCAGTGATACAAAAAGCAAGTCATGTGTCATATTCAGGATGTATTTCGAATTAAGACTCTATATGTATCACTCGAAACTTTAGTTTGATACATATTTCAACCCAAACATACGAGATCATATATCATTTTAAGGACACGCGCAACACACTGATGATATATCAATATGTGGTTCTTGCCATACAGAAGCATCTTAACATTCCGCTGTTCTCTTAAAATTGAACCTAAAATGAATTATGAGCCTCATGGATATTAAACTGAATACACACCAGAGAGGCAGGATACCCTCATCTCTCGCGGAACACCTGGTATCATCACCATTTGATAGAGATTCATATAAAAATGATTTTGATCGGAATCGTACAATGCACTCTGCTTTAAGCATATTTTTCTTCTGATTGAGGAAATGGTTTTGTCGCTTTTATTTAAGGAAACCTTTAAGAGCATTGTACATATACACTGTTTATCCTCTACCCTAAAGTTAGGCGTTTGACCAAATGTCTATGTCTGGCTTGAGCACGCAAAAGACTAATTGCATGAGTCAAACATGAAACAAAAACTCAAATTAGTAATTGAAATAAAGAGTTCAAAGCAAGGTAGAACAATCTTGGTTTGTCAATAATGTCTGACATCCTTTGACATATCAGCCATTTAGTGTTCTTAAACCCTTCAATGTTTGTCATAATGATTGAAGCTTCGTCAATACCATTCTAATTGCAGGACGGCAAGGATATGTCATGGTCTCCAGACATTCTTCGGTCGTTAACAATCTATGATCTCAATATGGTAACTGTCAAAAATTTCTCTCACCCAATGGTCGATTTGGGCATCAAGGATCTCAATGAAAAGTATGTCTGTATTTAATTCTAACTCTGTTCTGGTTAATAAGGTGGTATGTTCTGGTGAGACATTCCCTGGTTTTGTGAACCCTAATGAGAACATATGGCTTTTCTCCCACGACATGCTGTCTATCATAACAGCAATTTAGTGACAAGCTAAACGTGAAGTTGGATTTGATAGGTGTCGTGGTTGCAGACATGGAGGCATGTACATCAGTAATGACTATTCGTTTCCGCACGAGTAGGTGGACTTGTGTATTTTCTCAATTTATTCTTTCAAATTGACGAGACCTTTTCCGTTGATTTTTCTACCATTTTGTGCTTATCCAGTTTTTATAGAACGAAGGAGTCACATGTAGTCTGTTTTAAAATTCAGGACATTATACGTTTAGAATCTACTGAGCATGGAATATTTGAAAATATATTTTAAAACTTTTGTAGGGTAGATGTTTTGGCGGAAGGAATTTTAGGGTGGGTACTGTGAATGCGTACAAGTACCAGTTTGAGGTATTTACACACCACTAATGGAAAAAGAAATTGACGTAATTTTCTCGGATGTTGTAGATTGCAGATAAGGTAGCTTAGGACGCTTAAGAAGCTTTATTGTCTTGTATTTCAAACTTTCTCTTAATATGTAATTGCAGCTAATCACGTAGCTCCAGGCTACCTAACCATACTCAGCCACTCTACATACATCCTGAGTCTACCGTAAACATACTGATGGAAAGACATCTAGACGTTGGTTCAGCGCCAAGCGCTCTGTTTGCAGATTATATAAAAATGAAATGTGTTCAAAACAAATTTGAGAAATGTGATGGTTTAAGGTTAGACATTGCGTGAATAATTTTCAATACCTTTATATTCTACTACTTTTGTGTGGGCAATAAGATGCATAAAATCACATTAACATACCTCTTAGAATTAAACAAGATCAAATACAGTTAGCAATATTGTACATATGAAGTGCGCATTTGAAACCTAACATTATGACATAGTTAGAATTTGAATCACAGTAGAATTCTATTGAACATTCTACACTGTCGGCATCTTAAAGACTAAAGCTCTCACCACCGGTGGTAAACGTCTAAGAGCTGTGTCAAAATGGTCCTCTTTTAACATTATAATAAGTAGGAAAGTTTTGATATGAATGTTATACTGCTCAAAACCCTGGACGACACAGATGAACTTGAGTTGAACATGGTATAACCCAAGTTATCCTTGGTTGACCATTGTTAGCACATGTTAGCTGATTAACGTCATATTTCGGTTGGACTCCGTTGCCCGGGGTGCCGAACGGTGGTTAGCATGGGAACTCCATGTGACGTCATCGTTAGAGCTTGTTTGTTCCATTTATTGATTCAGTCATAAATAAAAGAATTTTCATGAAGGTAATTAACTGAGTATTGATTGTATATTTGTATTCCGATATGTCTTATAGAAATGTAACTTTCGATTGTTGATACAAATACATTAGAATAAATAATGCACTTTTGATGATGATTTTGAATCTCTGACTGCTTTGTCAAATAATGAAACATCTATTCTAACTGTGTGTCATAGTAATACACAAGACTGTTGTGTTTCTTTTGGCAGTAATTTTGTATAAGATGTAAGGTTGCATTTTATGCGTGTTATTTCGTGTACTGCTATAAGTTATCCCTAGTTGACACTGTTAAACTCGGGTTGAATCTTGTCAACCCTTGCAGTGAACTCGGTTGACTCAGGTCACTCAAATTTTAATAATCGAACGCACATACTATTCAAAGCAGCTTTATATCAAACTTATTCAATTTAATAACCTCCTAATTAATAATTGACCCATCATCATATTGTCATGGATGTAATGGATGAAAGATATACAACCACAAATGACAGCCATATGTAACAACATATAATTTTATCTCACCTTACATTAAACTACTAGATTCTGAGAACTCGATCGGAACACACCTTAGGTGACTTGCTAACCTGGCATGAGTATCGTTGAGCTGAAATTAACCGATGTTAATCCGTATGGGTAAAGGGAAGTAACCCGGTTCGTTTGCATCGTCTGCTATCTGTTAAAGTGGATGAGTCAAAGCGTTTTACTTATGTGAAATTTATATTTCAGGTCTGAATAAATGAATGTCGGTGAGATAAATTCGTTGTCAATCTATCCCCAAAGTACATCTACACACAATGGTCATATTTTGAGGCACCCGAGGTCTAAACCTCAGAAAAAATAATCGCTTTTATTGCATTATGAAGTAAGTTATCACCGAATGAATTGATTTAGACATCCCCCGCATGTACTAAACAGTATCAAACATTAATGCCTTGTGTTGCTTGCGAGGATATATTAACGGAAAATAACAGGATACCAACATTTAAACCAAAGGGCAACTTAAGAAACCAGTTGTATCATTCTCTTCTAAAATTGTAATGTCGGGTAATATTGATAATTTTAAGCTGATTCTCCCGAAACATGTACAACAAAAGAACTTCTAGACACAAATGGATATATTGACGAAACAATTATTTATATATAACGTTCAATACGTGATGAGACAAGAAGGAATAGACGTCATTTGATGGTCAAGGGCGTGCTATATATATATATATATATATATATATATATATATATATATTTACAAGTATACATAAAATCCATCTGTAACCGAAAGCTGGAGGTATTTGTGTCAGAAGTAATGGAAAATAGAATCATAAATTCAATATTTTATCTGAGATTGGCTGATAATAATATACTACTTTTCGAATCTTTTGCTTTTGACAATAAATTCTTTGACTGATCTAAGAAGTTCCATGTTGATTGCGTCAATAAAGGAAGAGCTGTCGTGTAAGACTCTTTACAGGTCCATGGGTGAAACAAAAACATATTAATTCTAATATTTGCATAGTATCATAAATACAATTACAAAAGGTTACATTCTATTCCTTTATGATGTTACTAGTGAAGCCATTTAGGCAGGAATTGGGCATGCCTGAGTTTAACTTTAGCTAAAGGTTATTGGTGATCCTCTATCGTTCCAAAATGGTCAAATAGCCAGTAGCTTTCCACTGATTTACCTACCGGAACAAGATAATAAGAAGACCAGTGATACCGCATTATGTCAAAAGATTAGGAATGACAAAATATTCTCCAGATGTATGAGGAGAGGAATGACTTCACATTTTCATTCCTCAACTTTTCTTTTATGTCAAGCAATATTCCAGCGCTGCAGACATTGATGTCCACATTGCACACCAAAGAGGTACAATGGAACATACTCACACGACTCTTGCTTAAAAGTTGTTTGATCAGGGTTACAGTCAAGGCCTCAGTAAAGCTTTCAACAAACTTTGTGGTAGACATTAGAGGACATTTCCAAATTTAACGCACCAGTCACTGTGACAAAACTGATCTCCAATGCAATTCCCTGTTTTGACGTACCATATATTCCTGTGGTTGTCTTTAGTTTTCAAGTGAACAATAGACTTGCCTTTGCATGTGTTTGTCACGGATGCCACCGGGGAGGCTGAGGATACGCCTACCTTTTTGCGAACACCTGACATCGTCATAATAGTGATTCCTTAACATATGTTTATGACATAGTCGGAAATGTAAAATGGACTTTTAGTAGATAATTCTGATAATTTTGAAAATGTTCAAGGTGTACATGACATCAGATACCAAAAGGCAGTTTAATATTCCTACAGCTAGAAAAATACGACCCTTTCAAAAAGAAAGTTTAATGTTATTTGTTCTCCCTTTTAGTATATCATTGGTTTGACCAACTCGTTTCTGGGAGCACTGCGACCTTTCATACATTTTTAACCTTACATTATTTTTTAATTTTAATTTTTTTTATGCTGCTGACATCCCAAAATCAGTCACTGATGCTTCAAAAAATGAAAGTCCGACGATTGGTAGTCTATATCACGTACTTTGTGTACCCCTCTGACAAGAGTAAATTTGCAAGGCTCCCATGGCCAAAAACTATGAACACAATGCCATTTGGAAAGTGGTGATACGAGAAATGTCATATTTGGATAAGCCTTTCTCAGTAAAGTACCGATTCTCCGACGTTTGGGGTTGAGTCCCGTCAGGGATTCGAATCCACACTGCCAGACTACCAGATGTCGGACTTTCATTTTTGTGGACGCCTCGGTGGCTGAGTGGGTTAGATCGCTGACCCTTGGCGATTAGGTGCCTCAACCCAAACAAAACGAGAATCTGTACTTTAATAAGAAAGTGTTATCCCAAATATAACATTTGTTACAATCAACATGATGTTTATTTCCACCTGTTCAGTACCATTCACAGACAGCATGAGATTATTTGTCAATCAATTTGTCTTCATTTATACTGACAGTGGAGTTTCTTTCGAAAATGTCAAAGAGTGAATGAAATACATTCCGCGAAGTGAAGAGCATATATCTGTTGCAAAAGCCTCGTTTCAACACAATACCATTCATCACATATTCACACGCGCTGAGTGGTGTATGAGACGTGTCAGTCCCAGATACAACCATTTCCTTAGAAAAGATGTAATTACAGCATGTCCTTAGCAACTTTCGAGGAAACCAATGCACCCACTACATGACAAACGGAGCACTAAATCACAACCTAAAACAAAAATAATTGGATTAAGTAAAACAGCCTGAAACAAATTGGACTAAGGAAACAGTTCGAATATTCGATGACGGATAAAAATCTTTAATTTTTATTTTATTTTTAATTTTAAAAATGTACCTGGGGGTTAACATTCTAAAAGTTTTCTTTCCATGAAACCGTACGGTGTATCGAGTCGTCATAGTTTTTTCTCTGAAATTGAATGGCATCTCCAATGAACGCGTGCTAATAAGTTGATGTAAATGGGTAAATGGGCGAAAAGAATCCTCCATGATAATAAGAAATCTCTGCTCAATGCAGAGACCTTTGTACGATTCCGACAATATCATGCGTGTATGAAGTCAAGTAGTGATGATATCAGATTTTCGTGAAAAGGTGCGTGTTTCCTTCTCCGCTGGGGGCACTGGCAATACCACATGCAAGATATGGACTGTTAACCTGAACAAACACCTTTGACAAAGTCCTCGACAAGTCTGCATAACTGTTTTTGAAAAGCTTACTAAAACCTTGAATGCCTTGAAAAAAGTATCCTGAAGCTCTTTGAAATCTTCGTATTGAGAGCATGCTCGATTGTAAGAAAGTGAGTGTTAATTATTTTCTCCTACAATTAATTAATGCTCCCTATTTACACATAAGTAGTCTGGTTCATTGTCCTTATTCATGGACAATCATTGTTGATGGGAAGTATTTGGAGCATACAATATGTACAGTTTGGGATGTAATTTAAGAACTGTTTGTTAGACGTTTATCTAAATAATTTAAGAAAGGGGTGGTGTATCAAGGCTTTTGGTTAGAAAATGACATTAAGGAGACAAATCAGTCACATTTAACAAGGGTAAAATGCATATTAAATGAATGAAGGTGTATACACAATAGCCTCCTCTGTTCAACCTCTATACAAAGGGAGGACATTTTGAATCTTTATAACGCTCGAACTATGGACAGAGAAGCAAAGTAATGTGACCTTTTCATCTTCTAAGCACCACAAGGATGCTATGGTCGTAGGTTCGTTTTGTGTCCGACCACTGCGGCTATAACGTGCGCAGCAAGTAGTTTTGTATTATCCGCCACACTCAGCATCATTGGCAGCGACCTTACCACCGGTTCATTTACAAGCACAATTTGCAGGGGGTCTGTTCGAAACCCGAATCCACACGGGGCTTGGCTGCACGACTTAACAACAAAATCCATACTAGGCAATGATTTAACACCAGTCGAACAGGTATTTGATTTTTTGACAAAGAACTACATTTAAAATATGATATACAAGCTCTGCAAATGATTCAGTTGAAAATGCATTAATGTACAATTATAATCGCAATGAAATGGAATTCTCTTCCAACTGCCATCAGAACCGCCCCATCACTGGGTTTTTTCAAGGCAAGCCTCAAAACATTTTTGTTTCAGGTGCCGCGATTCACTTTGCGGTTGCGTCCCTTGGGCGAGCTAGAAACCTATGATTGTGGGTTCGATTCGCCCCGATTATGTTTCTAGGTTTGTCAGCATCATACCCGTGCTCGTGGGTTTCACCGAAGTGGTAAACGTCTGAACCTGCATCACACGCCGTGATATAACTGTAATACAGTTAAATGCAGCTTTAAACACAACTCACTCACTCACTCATCGTCATCATGCTCATAACCCCAGCTCAGTATCACATGGTCTCTGTAGGATGCCCATTAACCTCCTAAGTCGGATAAATAATTAAAATCCATTGTAGAATTGATCTGAATTGAAACTGTTTTTCTTTTCATTGCGAGCTTTAATTTATTTCTTGAAAATTATGGGCAAGGCGTGCAGTTTCGATAGCAATTTTGAACATGTTATGTTTATATTTCTTGCTGTTATAGACTGCATTATTTTTTCATTCAAAGAAGAAGATTCACACGCATATTTCTCGTCACTTTGCTTGCTACTGAGTGGTTCTTTCTTGCCATCACAGAATGACTAATTACATTTCTTTCAACAAAATCAAATTCAAGTGAAGAAATAGGAATTAGATAATTAGTACTGTTCTCTGGTATCCCCTGTAGGTAGAGTAATTTTCAGTGGATCTCGGAGGTTTCGACAGGACCAGTTATGAAGAGACGGACCCGGCCTTAACCTCAGACAGGCTCTTTGTTTCACTTGAGACAGAAGCTCATTACAAAATCGTGTTCTACCCTGATCCATTGTAGGTACGCTCGGTCACATATTTCGCTAGATGGATGCTCAGTCTAAGCTTATTTCACAGACAGTGCGTTCCATTCTACCTATTGTTTACTATCGTAACATATCCTCGTGTCATTTTCTCTATTGATGGTTTTGGGCTCAGCGCTAGTTAAGGGGTTAAAGCGTTCGCTCGTTATCCCGAAGGATTGTGTTCGATACCCCACAGTGGTATACTGCGAAGTCCATTTATATCCTATGAATATAGCTAAAAGCGGCTTGAATCCATACTTATGCACTGTCATGCTTTATATCGTATCGCGAACATCTGGCCATGGTATCCTCTCCATTTGATAGGGATTCATGCAACACGTGCTTATTATATAGTCGGGATCATACTATTGACTCTTGATAGTATGGAGAGATTTTGTCGCTTTTATTTATTATTTTGATTTGGTGAAACGTTTTGTCGCTTATGTATACTGAACCAAATTAAAAACCTCACAATCCTAAAATTTTAACATTTTGACCAGTTATCATTGTGGGCCCTTATTGTGTATTTCAACAGTAATGACCACGTATTGTCTTCAGATAACACCCGTTTTTGTGCAGGTGAATCGATCAAAATCATGTGCACAGCACTATAGTGGCAAAAGTGTTTTTTCACGTGCAACTGATCACGTGGCCATAATACCGCACGTGTTTTCAGCCATACTTGTTAGCAGTCATTAACAAAACAAGAAAAACACGAGAAAACAACAGTTTTTACGGCCATTTGTCATGCCATGCCTTTCAAATGTGCAACATGAATGTACCATCGGCATGTTGCAGATGGGAACGTCCGTAGCTGAAGTCGCAAGGACGATGGGTTGTAGTCGACGGACTGTTTATGATTTACAGACGCGTCTACAGCAAACGGCTACCAACCGCTGATCGCCCTCGGCCAGGTCGACCACGTGTGACGTGACATGCAGAGGATCGTCAGATTGCCTTACGTCACCTCCGTAACCGATTTTTGACGGGCTACATCAACCAGAAATGAACTGTTTAGGGGTAGACTGAGTGCGCAAACTGT
This sequence comes from Haliotis cracherodii, assembly GCF_022045235.1. Taxonomy (NCBI): domain Eukaryota; kingdom Metazoa; phylum Mollusca; class Gastropoda; order Lepetellida; family Haliotidae; genus Haliotis; species Haliotis cracherodii. The sequence continues at coordinate 56,172,263 of NW_027266341.1, forward strand.
TCGAAACCGTCTGAGAACTGCTCACCTTCAAGCACGACGGCCATACTGCGGGCCGATTCTGATTCAATTACACAGACGTCAACGTCAATTGTGGGCATAGCGACACTTACGATGGACTCCGAGGAATTGGAATCTCGTCGTCTTCAGTGAGTGAGTGAGTGAGTATGGTTTTACGCCGCTTTAAGCAATATTCCAGCAATATCACGGCGGGGGACACCAGAAATGGGCTCGTCTTCAGTGATGAATCCCGATTTAATCTTCGAGTTGCTGATGGTAGGTCGAGGGTGTGGAGGCGGCGTCATGAACGTTACGCCCAGTGTTGTGTACAGGAAGTTGACAGATTTCGAGGCGGAAGTGTCATGGTGTGGGGTGCTCTCTTGATCTGTGGCAATACACGTTCCAGGCTTCTTGTCATCCGTGGCAAACCTCAACGCTGCTACTTACCGCGACCAGGTACTGGCATCAGAACTTCTGCCTTTTATGGCAGCACATGGACCCGGTTTGATCTTCCAACACGACAATGCCAGACCCCCACACAGCAATTTTGACAAGGAATTTCCGGGAGTCAACGTCATGGACTGGCCGTCAAGGTCTCCCGACCTCAATCCCATCGAACACGTCTGGGATGCTCTTGGCAGAAGTCTACACACTCTCCAGAACCAACCACAGAATTTGCAAGATCTTGGCACCATTTTTGCAGCAACAATGGCGTCGTCTTCCCAATCATGTGTTCACAAGCAACACAAGGCCCAAGCAGAGGCGTTGTGTGGCAGTTGTATGTGGCCATACATGCTACTGAACTTTTGTGCCATCATATTCTCGTGCTTGGGACTTATGATTTAAACTGTTGATGTTATTACCGAATACCGTAAGTGCTTGGAACAAATTATGGTTACCACCGTTAATTAAAATCCTTCTTTGGACATTAATGATTAAAAATTATCTTCTCTGATACATTTGTCCGTTGTATATCATATATGGGATTACTTTTAAAACAGGCCGTCTTGGTAAAGACTTAGTGAAAACTGAACATTACTGACGTTGTCGTAAAACAACAATAAAACCTTGTGTTATTTACATTACATCGTAAACAATGAATGGTTTTTTACCCATTTTCAAGAAATTTACCCATGTGGCCAGGTGTGCATCAGTATAATGCATAAACCCAGATATCAGTGAAAATGTATCCAAAGTACCGTTGCGTTAAAAATGTTCACCAGCATTCACATTATACCAGGGCATGTTGGTATATGAAATACAAAATATGAGATTTCTTTGTGACGATAGCCACTGGTTGGACAGGACATGCTTTTTTGCGAACACTTGATGTCATCACTGATTTTCAGCAACCAATTCATATATATTTTCCGACCCGTGAAGATCCGGGTTAGAAAAGGTTTTCAGCAACCCTTGCTTGCCGTAAAAGGCGTCTATGCTTGTCGGAAAAGGCGAATAACGGGATCCTGTGGTTTGTTCGATGCATGTCATCGAATCCCATTTGCGAAAATCGTTGCTCATGATGTCATTCACTGGATTGTTTGGTCCAGATTCGATAGTTTTACAGTGCGGCGTTAAACAACAAATACAAAAATAGAAACATTATCAAGCGAATCTGGGATTCGAACTCACGATAATACGTTTATCCCAATTAAAGGGAAACATTGCGACAACGCAACATTCTTGGACGCCTTGTCTAAGATGTATATTAAACAACTCCAGCCCCCCTCCCTCCCCCCCCCCCCCCCCCACACTCACACCCAACACACACACACACACACACACACACACACACACACACACACACACACACGCACGCACACACACACGCACGCAAAAAACAAAAATAAACACACACACACATGCTCATGCAATTTGTCTTTCTACAGTTTGCCTGCTCAAGCCAGACATAGACATTTGGTCAAACGCCTAACTTTAGAGTAGGGGATAAACAGTGCATATCTACAATGCTATTTAAAGTTTCTTTAAATAAAAGCGACAACATTTCCACAATAAGAAGAAACATCTCAAATTCAAGAGAGCAATGAAAACGTTAAGATGTTTCTGTATGGCAAGACCATCACATTGATTTGTATCATCAGTGTGTTGCGCAGATGTTGGTTTACATCCTTAAAACGAATGTTTAGGTTGAAATATCTATCGTGTGATACAAATAGGGTTCGAATCCGAAATACATCCTGATTATGATGCTCTTTTGTGTCTCTTGTGGCTATTTCAAGTTTGAACCACGATCGTTTACGTTGACTGACCTCGTCGGCCACATGTGGCTATACATTTGAATTCAGGTGCCAGAAACAAATATTCAGAAACGTCTCATAACACACACACACACACACACACACGCGCGCGCACACACACGAACACGCACGCACACACGCACTCACTCATACTTGTACACAGACAGAACATACATAGCATTTGGAGAAACCTTATCTTATATGTACGAGCAAAATATGTCGCCATGAGAGGAAGACACCACATGGCTACATCTTCAACGGTATGTGCAGTCCCTATTTAACAACTCTTTTCTCGTCGCATGCATACCTCGGCATGCGTTCGTGAATCACTATCCAATAGTGGTGACACCAGGTATTTGACATACAGCCCCTTTAATCAATACAAGATTAAGTAATACAGTATCGTCACTACGCACAGATGCGATTGTCACGTTATTGACATATCATGCAAGTATTTTCAGTGCTGTTCTCCCTGTTACAAATCTGGATTGCACAGTAGGTGGTGCCAAGTCTGCATACCGACAGGCTCTGCAAGAACTGAATACTAAAGACCTCCAAGGTTCTTACAGTAGTTTGCATCAGATTGCCGGTCTCACAAACAAGTATTCATAATAGACTAACAATGCACGTACGCGCAAGCGCACACACACGCATACACACACACACACACGCACGCACGCACGCACACACACACGCATACACACACACACACGCATACACACACACACAAACACGCACACAAACAGACACACACGGTACACACACGACATACACGCACACACACACACGACACACACACACACACACACACACACACACACACACACACACACACACACACACACACACACACACACACACACATCGATAACGTTAAATGGTCGGACCGAAACCAACACGTACATCTGGCAATAGGTCACCATGAATACTACAGATGACATCATCCTACCAACTCAACCCACTCATTCAGTGCGCTGTATATAAGTGGATATCGTCTCCCGTATTAAATTAATTCCGTTAATGAGTCAATCATAAGAACGCTGGTGGCTGGTAGAAGGCGGACAGTTTGACGACTAAAGCCAACATTGGTTCCACAAAACTTCATACAGCATCACAGAAATAGCTATATCTCTACCGGTCATGTCACCCTATACCGTAAAGTTCCAATACGTGACATTTAACATTACCAAAGCAGCTTTCAGGCATATACCTACAGATATTATATTTCAGATTTCATTTTTCAGAGTGATTGAGCAGTAGACAATCATAGTCTCAGTCTGTTTTTCATTTCAAACTTCAGATACCTCAGATTTAAGATACCTGGTCATCAGGCATAATTTGTATATTACAAAGATTATTACTTCGGAAATGTCTCGCATTTCACGTGCTTATATTTGATACAAGGGGCATTACTATAAACGAGTAAAAAGTTAATGCATTTTAATAAATGTTTAATTCTCTTTAAGACTGTATCATTACATATTCTCTTATTAATCGACAGAGGAGAGGTGCACATTGGTATTAAAGATAAATATTTAACATAGATAGTTCGGGTTAATTCTTTTAAACGTCTAAAGTGTTCTTCTTTATCTAAGTAAACATTTCATCAAGTGATTTATCAATGATTCAGTAACTTTCATTTGAGCGGGCACAGGTTGCTCAGTCGTCTAAAGCGCTGCGATTCGCTGTGCAGAGTTGCGTCCCATGGGCAAGCCAAACACCTATGATTGTGGGTTCGAATCCCGGTTCGCCCCATTATGTTTCAAGGTTTGTCAGCACCTTACCCGTGCTCGTGGGTTTCATCGAAACTGTAAACGTCTGGGCCTGCATCACTTCGGGCCTTCCTCCCAAATTAAGCTGACACGCCCTGATATAACTGGAATACTGTTAAAAGCGGCGTTAAGCCCAACTCACTCACTCATTTGAAAACAAGGAGAAACCACATTCAAGCCTCCAGTAAAGGCTTTAAACAGTTTTATGGTAGACACGTGGAGGATATTTCCAAGGTTGATGCATCAGTGACAAAGATGATGTCCGCTGCAATTCCTTATTGTGACCATACCTCCCCATTTTTTTTCAGGTGAACAGTTGCCTCGCCGTCGCATGTGTATAAGATAGGGTGTCACAGGTGGGGCACTTGCTTTTTGGCGAACACCTGGTGTCATCACTATTTGATAGAGATACATAAACACATGCTGATGAAATAGTCGGAAGCGTACAATGGTTTCCCAATGATTGTGGAAATGTTTTTGTCGCTTTTATATTTCATGTAAGCTAAACAATCACAGGCTTAATACTCAGAGGCAGCCAAATAAATATAACTTAATAGATAATCAAAAATAAGAAAATAGTTTTCTATGTACACCTCTGTGGAAAACAATAATGGCAGATCTAGATATTATGAAAAGGAGTCAATCTTTAGGGTTTAAAGTGGGCACGCAAACAGGATCACAAACAGGAAAGTGTTCAGGGCTTCCAACAATCTTTTTCCACCTCGTACATCCTAATGATTTTCCTATTTTACTATTGGTGCTGCAGCCTATCGCCAAGTTCTGTCTCACATTTCCCCATGACCTTTGAATTTAAGTTTGTCATGACGGAAAACTTAATCAAGACGAGACACCTCAAAGGTTATATTATGGTGGACGTTTCAGACCGAGTGCGGTGATGACTTCTATATATAGGATTCATTAAGAGGTTAAAGGGATACATTTGCACGTGTACTGTGTGTAGGCGGTTGTCGATTGATTTTTGGAAGTCATCCACGCTCACTTTATATGTGATCATTCAAAGAAAACTTTTTAAAGTTATGCACAAGGCTTGGGTTTTCGTTGTTGGAGTGGTGGGGTATTCTGGTAGGCTTCGCTTGTCACGCCGTAGTACCTAGGAACGTCTGGTGAACCCTGCCGTGATATTGCTGGAATATTACTAAAACGCCGTAAAATCATACTCGCTCGCTTGTTTTTGGAAATTGCTTTACTTGTAACATATTAAGATAAAACTTTGAAACGTTTAATGCTTCGTAGGTTTTCAGTGTAGAATTGGTTCACATCACCAAAAAGTGGTCAATAGGACGTGAAATATGGATATCAAACAGGTATTTCTTTAGTGTTTGTATTAAAGTTTCAAGGCTCCCCGTACACCTGCATCCGGTGAATCTGTTGTGGAAATATATAAATTTGCTTTTGGCGAAAAAACATTATAGCAGAGAGAAAATGCTTGATTGACTAGTTTGAAGAGCGACTCAAACTCTTTGTATTTGCTTTGTTGGTTTTGCGTCAAACCCTCTGGTTTGACTGCTCCAGGAGCTCTAATTAATCTAATCAATTATTGACATGTTTATGCCAATATTCGACTGTACCTTGAAGGTCACTGTTGCTCTGTCATGGGTTCACAGTACAACACAAATATGTGAAATATGGAGGCTAAATTCGTGATTTGATTATAACGGCTTCTTTCAATTGATGTCATTTTTTTATGTCCATATTCGAGGATAACCTAAACGTTACAGTTGCTGTGACACAGCCTTTAGCAATTCTCCGATAGAAGCAATAAAGAGAATAGCATGCATGAACATATGCTAATATCCTCCGATGTCACATTAAGAGAAATCTGTGACTTTTATTAATGCATATTCCATATTTTAGACGGTTTTTTAAATAAAATGTCTACCATGTCATAATAGTTTAATCAGACATGTTGCAGTCTTGGCAATGTCTTCCTTGAATATATAACAATAATTTCTCAAGAGGAATACATTACCTTTATATATGTACTAGCTATACTGATCTGCTTTGAATGGAAGCAAATGTCATTATGATTGGCGCTGTGCAAAATTGATTTTGTAATTTATCCTTATCTAATTTCAAGACATGAAACAAAGATTTCTTGATGTTATCGACATAGCATAGACCATCATCCCCAGAGACTTCCTGTGTCAAAAAGTCACTGTCAGTGAACTCTATATGACTCATTGCATTGTGGACATCTCCTGTGTGTCACTTGAAGGGCGTCTTGACTCAGGGCAGTCTTATGGAAGACATTCAAGACTCTCTTGGATTGCCTGCTAGTTTTATGAAATAAAATGAATCTCGCAGTTGAAGAATACAAGTGTACCTACAAGTGCACAAGGAAACAATGTTAGCTTCACACGGCGTGGTAATTACAACCAGCGTCTTGGGTTAGGTGTAGGCTACAAACAACACTCATTAAAATAAATTCATACTGTTTCATAGGATCACATCAAGAACTGAATTCAAATATCGGAATCTTCTTGCAAGACGCCGATGTTCGCATTTATTATCCTAGACCCCGCTGGTTGCATTGTGGAGCTATTCAAATCAACTGTTCGTCTGGGGTAGATATGGAGATGAAAGATGACACAACCTCTTCACGTGCATCGTTATAACGTATTCGCCATTTTATATGTCGTTCTCCTTGACCCTGCGTGGACATTAAACAAAGACAGATCAAATAGCTGCGGATGTGGGGTCGCTCCTTGTCATACCACATGGTGATTATTTACTACCTTCAGCTATAGCACATTGTCATGTAATCATTTAACCCATAGAAACTACAGCAACTAAGTTCAGGAAACGTCATTTATGTCTAGTTTAAACAATAAATTTATTGGAATGATTTCATTTAAATCTTAAAGTCGTTAATGTTGTATGTATGGTGTAGTCATTGTATTGGCGTAAGGACTAGAGGTGTGTCGCTACTGTCGATAGAGGTCGAGTCTAATCTAGCTGCTCTGAAATGGAAAAGGTATGTTGGATTCTTGTTTGATTTAAATTGATATTTAGTGAAATTTTTGTCATTTTAATTATATCATTTGTTTTAAAATGATTATGTCATCTAAAAAACAGGCATTTCTACATCTCAGTACGATTATTAATAAACTAGTAATGAACAATGTCGTAAGGTAAAACATCTGTTCCTAGTCGTCGGACGGATGAAACAGAAAGGGGTTATCTAACATTTTCGGCAAGGTTTAGCTGACCTTGTGATTACCGAAATTTCATCTACATTTTACGCCTGTGATAAAACAAACGCATCTAAGGGGGTACTGATGTGCAACCTCCCACCATGCGGATTATGGGCTACCCGCTTATTCAATTGACATAAATACGGTTAGTAGGCTTCCATTCAAGAACATTGTAGTGCATTGTTGTCTGGAGAGCTCACGGAGTAAGTCTCAGTGTTCTTGAAGTCATCCACAATGGGCGTAAGTAAACCTATGTGTCTTTTATGTCTATTACCTATATTCATTGCAGTCATTGTTGCTGCTGCTGGTATTAATAACTGGTACCAATATTAATGATTACCGGATGAAAGTTTCGCAAGTGTGACATAGATTTACCAAAGCTAGGCTTGTATAAGCTCAATGTCATGATTAAAAAATCATTAATTTTGATGTGTATCATCCACATGCATAGCTTGTGAATTTGAACCCATATTCCATATGACAACACCTGCTTTTACCACCAGTAAAACATCAACATTAAATGTATTTATCAACTTGTCCTTTCTGAAATGATTGTTGCTATGGGCGGACTTATGAAACACAGTTATTCAAGTTTAATGTAAAGATTGGTTCATTAAGCTTTGCAACGTAACCAAATACAATTGTGGAAGTGCCTCGTCACGGGAACTCGGATACGGGAAGGAATGACATACTTATAATACTTTCAGTATCATATTCCGTGGTAAGATTTTAAGTTGAAAGATATCAATTCAAGGCTGGTTACCGAAGACAACTGACCATAAATACATAAAATTAATGTTGTAATGATTTTGTTGAATCAACGCATAGTAATACCAGAGAGGTATTGTCATTGTTTTCACCAGGAACAGTCTATGTAGGATATCATAATTTCACAACTATGAATTAAAAACTCCTGGTCCCATGCGCATCCATCTCTGTCACAATATAAAAAGAAAGTTGAAAGCAACAAATATTAGTAGAGGAGTGACAAGAAACGTCACGACATGGCAGCTACATGTACACATGGTCTTTAAAATCAGTATCCATGGGCTTTCAGTGTTTTTGTGACTGGTAAAGTGACTGAGTGAGTGAGTGAATTTGGTTTATCGCCGCTTTTAACAGTATTCCAGTTATGTCGCGGCGTGTCAGCTTAAAGTTGGAGGAAAGCCCGAAGTGATGCAGGTCTCAGACGTTTACCACTTCGGTGAAACCCACGAGCACGGGTATGGTGCTGACAAACCTAGAAACATAATCTGGCCCCACCGCGATTCGAACCCACAATCATAGGTTTCTGGCGTGTCCAAGGGATGCAACTCTGCACAGTGAATCGCGGCGCCTTAGACGACTGGGCCACCCTGTGATTGGTAGAAAAGAGCCCACCAACTATTTTTGAGGATGTAATGAACTAAATCTTACAATAGTTCAAGCAACTAAGGTTTGTACTGTGGAGCTTTAGAATACTAGTGTTCAGCTATCATTATATTGAGTGACATTGAGTGTTTACTGCTTTGTGAGTGAATGAGTGGTTAAGCATAGTTTTATGCCACTTTTAGCAAAATTCCAGCAATATCACAGCCGATGCGTCAGAAAAGGGTTTCACACAACAATCTACCAATATGTTGAATCGAACCCGCATTTCCGGCGTGACGAGCAAATGATTTAACCTTTAGGCTTACCCATCGTCCAGACAAAATCATGTGTCGTATGTACCAAACAGATCTGTCAGCCATCTTTACTCAACAAGCAAGAGCTTTTTCAGTCATACGTCTAAACATGTTAGAAAATACATCTAACTAAATATTCAAACTCATCCACTCTCTGATAATGAAGATTCGTTTGAACCAATCTGTAACTTCTGAATCAGTATTCTATCGTGTTATTGTTGTCAAAGTTTCCTATTTCTTAATCTGAAAATAACATTTCCGCGTGGGTGGTTGGTCTTATAGATTCCTAGCGGATGTAAAGGTAATGCAATGGGCTCCACTTCGAATACACTTTAGCTATATACGGGCATGTCAGTTTAATGTGAGAGGAACAGACAGTGTTAGAAGCGTACCACGCGTACGATTTTGGTAGCTACAGACCACGGATAATAATAAGTGCAAGTCTTGGATTCGAGCATACGATCAATAGATCCTGTTGCGGCTGATAAGACAACTGTGATCATTACTTTAGAAATCCTATTATGTTATAGCGATATCCCTCACCTTGTCTAAAAGCAGCTCTTGTAATATTAATGTCCATTAATGACTGAATACTGACCGATAATGAAATTTTAATGTTCCATAAACTATGGGTGTTTGTCAAGATCGCCAACAAACCATCCCATTAATATTTGTTTCCTAGGGCTGAATATGTACTACTGAATAAGTAGCCCATCCCATCATGCCTCACAGTTGGAGACCAAGGTCTACATTGTTATGCCACGTCAAATGAATTACTTTCGCCACATCCAACGAGCTGGAAGAGATTACTTTTGAATTAAAAGAAGACGTTCGCAAAATTAAAAATTATAATAATTCATTTTAGCACATAGTTATCTTTGACAACTGAATGGATCGGATGAGAAAAATACGACAGTGAGCGATTTTTTCTTGTGTTTTTTTGTAGCATGCCACAGTTTAATGTTATTGCTGGCGTCAAAATGCTAATTTCGTGCAACATTACTTTGGATAAACGACCACTGATTTCTGTGTTTATGCATTGCACGGATAGACACTACATGTATATCGATTTTGAAAATGGCTTACTACTGGTACACTTATGTAAATATAAGCAACAAAATCATTTACATAATTTTACGAGATATCTCCTAAATTCTCAGAGCTGATTTTATGATTCAGACAGTATCATGAGCGAGTGTTTATGAATCACTCTTAAATAGTGACGAAACCAGGTGTTCGCGAAAGGGTGAACGTATCGGTAGCACCCGTCACAAACTCATGCAAAGGCAAGTCAAATGTTCACTATAGGACTATAGGAATATATATATATATATATATATATATATATATATGTGTGTGTGTGTGTGTGTGTGTGTGTGTGTGTGTGTGTGTGTGTGTGTGTGTGTGTGTGTGTGCCCCATATATACATATACACCTTGACATAATTGTATAAAAGACTTAATTCGTTCCCCAAACTGAAATACATAGGGACCACCTGACCACCTGATCTAAGTTAAGTCACACCGGACCACAAGCAAAGGGTTCCCGGGCTTTCAATCAGTTTATTCGGTAATAAGGCCCTCGGGTCCACGTACAGAGTCTTTGTTTCACATCAAGTGCTGCATAAAATAATATTTACAGGTAAGAAGAACGAAAACAGATAGCATCTGTAACATAATTGGCTAAGTTCTCAAGACCGTTTACATCACAATAGTTTAATATTCTCACTAGTATGTCTTTACGATATATATGATAAAGTCTTAATGTGGGAAATATCTTGAGCAAATATCTTCATAAATGGGGCAAACAAGAAAGAAATTAATTTCATTTTCAACTGCCCTTAACTTGCACAATGGACAAAACCGGAGTGTCTAATCGCTGCCATCCCTCCTTCCTGTGTTATGCATCATTCCCAGTTCTCCAATACGTAAAAGGATAAACATACGTTGCTTTTCTTTGGATAATACATTTAATATATACGGTTCAAGTGATAATGATGTCTTAAAAATGAAAACAGTTCTAATTTCGGGCATCCAGACACTTCAGAATACATGTTTGTGCTTGACAGTCCTTAACCCTCAGTATAAACTCACTTATAAAATATTCAGGATCAGCATGGCCAGTCCCTCACGTACACAGGGTTAGCAAAGGGTATAACTACAGTCAATAATATAGACTACTCAAGCAGTTCCTTCACAGTATGCACTGGTTTGTAAAAAATAAATCATTCCTGTAAACTACGTGAGGTTAATGTCAAGTTTGTACCACCCTACAGGTTACACACAACCAAATGTTTTCCCATAGACTTCTATAGTAACGTTATATTTTTTTTAAATAACTAAGCATTCAACAGCTATTACCTGTATGTGTGTGCACAGTTTGGCCTTAGAGCAGCAATAACAAAAATAAAAAATGACTAGCTTAGCCAGCTCCTTTTCAGAGTACCGGAAGCTAAACACACCACCCCCAGTTTCGCACCACATGTCACCTACTTGAAAATAGCTGTGGTCACATTCAGCATAAGTCATCATGTTGAAAAAGACAGAACTAAATATAGAAAACCATGGTCAGTTTTAATAACTGGATGGATGTACATTTGAAAGACATACAAATCTTACAGAATATCCTCCAATCACAGCCTGCAGATATCTCTCGATCTGTACTGAAGGCTGAAGGCACTACGAAAACCGCACTGTCCAAACTGGTTCTGATTTGGTGTAGTAGAACTTAAAGGCATAATTATTCTTCAGAGCCGACTAACGGGATCGGGTGGGCAGGTTCGGTGACTTGGTTTGATGCATGTCATCGTGTCTCAGATGCGTAGATCGATGCTCATAATGTCAATCACTGGATTGTCTGGTCCAGACTCGTTTATTTACAGACCGCAGTCATACTTCTGAGTGCGGCGTTAACAAACAAACAAATATAACAACCTTTCCTTTAAAGTAACTGCCCTGATTCACATGTAAAAGTGAGATTGTTTTGTGTGTGTCTTCGTGTACTTTTGTCATGGTTATGGGACATCAAAGTGGTACGACAAATTTAATGTTAATTTAGGACAACTTCCATATGTGTAATATATATTTGATATTAGATCCGCACTGTTAACATCCTACCAGTATTCACTTTACGACCAATACCTTCAAATGGCCAATGCGGATCTGTAAAAAATGACAAGAAAAACATTATCGACAAAGGAAACTATTTGTTTTGTTGACTTTAATCATAAAACATGTTTCATCCCAAATGTCACGGAATAAAAATTCTTGAGTAGTACATTAAAAATCCCACCTGGGGCACTGTTTAATGTTTATCGTCATTTTACTTGTGTCAAATGAATATTTAGATCCTTATGTATGTCGTTAGCGGCTGTGAGAGACCATTAATTCCTTTGTCGCCGTCTCTGCAGTTAGGAGTGGCGATCCGTTCAACATTTAACAATCGCTTTGATATAGTGTTGTTCCTTTCTGAAGAAGGAAATGAAAGATTCTTCTTGTCTGTCAGAAGCCTTTGAATATAAGCAGCACAGGACAAATATTTCCCCTTGGCTCTCAAATGTTTTTTTCAATCCATTATTTAGAAATCTATCAAGAAATTGTAATACTCATAAATCCATCTTATGCACATTGTACGCTCGTCACGTCAAAGAAAAGATCTTAGTATGTGAGTTAGAAATACGTCAGCCCGTATTGTATTTATTAAATGTCATTAACACGAAAACACAATAGAAATTCTTTATAAATTTTAGTCATGCTTTCATATCGTTATATTGAACATGTCACTTTCATTGATTGTTTTACGCCGCACTAAGCAATATTCCAGTTGTATGACGGAGGTTTGTAAATAATCAAATCTGAACCAGACAATCCAGTGATTAGGATACGATGCCATGCCAGCACATCGTCCAGTCTGAACGCACGATCCATTTTGTCGCCTCTGACAGGCACATGTCGCTGTAAACTTATAGTCTTACCCGGAATCCTTACGGGTCGATTGAGAAAAAAGGGTTTTACATCGCCGTAGGCATCAAACTCAGATCTTCGGCGCGACGAGAGACCTCTTGTACCACTAAGCTCCCGGCCGCCCGACAACATAATGATCTGATGACTCCGTCCCTGGGAGCACACGTTTCGATCGAATAGTTATTTGTGACTATTAATTGTCATTTCAAAATGATGAATGTGTTGAATGTCGTCATTTTAGATAAATGCAATGCAAGTCTATTGATGTAATAACCTTACATGACGTTTTTAACAACAAACGAACATGATTTTCTTAATCCACGCACGAAATGAACTCATTTTTTTCAATATTGACATGAATATTTTTTCTCAAGATTAATGACTCCCAAAGCATATCCGTGCAGTGGTTTAACTCGTATTACACTACTGTAAGTTAAGAACACAGGTCGCAAAATATATCGGATGATCCGATTAATAAAGTTTCACTTATTTGTTTAAGATAAATTAAAATAGGTCAACATGCATTGTATGCCGATCACAAGCTAAGGTGGGATTTTCCTTAATTCGACTGTATGGTGGTTTTTTTTAAGTTGTACTTTATTGCTTTTCGGCGACTAAATTGGATCGGATGGTGCGGCTGGTTGATGGTGGTCATGATATCAACCACTGTTTGTACTTTCAGTCACGTATTGCAGTGGTTGTTGTGATGCTGCTATGTCTTGCTGCATCTGAAGAAGTTCCTCCAAAAGTCGCCGTCCTAGAAGAGGGACATCGGTCAGTCATCAGCCCCCATACCCTCCCAGTCACAACCTACACTGATCCTGGTGCACCCGTCGAGAAGTCCCCACCGCCGTTTGCCGCCCCGCCTCCTCCTCACATCTACAACAAGGCCGTGACTACAAATGGCAGCGTCGACCACGTGGTTGCTGCCGATGATGTAGGTTCTCCAACCATCAATGCTCCTGATCAAGTTGCAGTTCCTGCCGCCCCCGTGTCTGTACCTGCCGTCTCCGTTTCCGCACCCGCCCTCGCCGTTTCTGCACCTCAACACGATTCTCGGACCCCAGAAGCTCAACCTCCTGTCAAGGCTCATTCAGATCCACCCAAGGCTGAGCGACAATACTCCAACACAGGGAACTCGTTGTCTTTTAGTTCATCTGCTGGCGACGGACCTGGCAAGAGGCAGTGCTCTTTTTCCGTGTCGACCCCAGACAACTTCCATGCCTCAAGTGATGGTTTTGGCTATCCAACGTAAGTAATTCAAATAAGCGTTTTGGTATTAACTATTAGAATGTTTTTTGCATAGATAATGTGTATCTTTCAACATTAGATTGTATGTATCATCTAAAGGTTAATGTGTATGCATGTACTTGAGAATATACTCTTCAGCGGCAGATGACAGTTGACAAGAAACATATTCTATTGTGGAACGACACATTTACTATACAAGTAGTATTCAATAGGGCACTGCCAAGAGGAAATAAAAAAATAATAAATTATATTAGATTATAAGAACGATATTACCTTGTATCTGTCGTATTCAAAGACAGACAATGTAGATAGTGAGCAAACTGTTTTAGTTAGGTTAAGCCTGACGCCGAAGTTGACGCTAATGTTTGCCATTATAATAAGTAAATGTAACTGTGACGGTTCCACTTCACGTAAATTTATGAATTACATATTTTGAGGAAGAGTATTTACTAGACCTTATGTGTATCACTTCTAAATGCCTTTCAAAAACCTGATACATATTTTGCTTTTGTATAGGTTTATGGTAGAGGGAGCCTTCAATGATAACCAGCTGGCAAAGGGAATTTTCACTAAATATTTGGGACACCCAAACACTGGACTTAATCTACCTGGCGTCTCAGCAGCTGCCAGAGAAATAGGGATTCCAGGCTTTGGTGGGAACCATGTTGATGGATTGTCTTCCCTTGGAGATAGAGGCCAGGGTAACCATGGTGAACCTCATGGTTTTGACGTCAACGGCATGTTCAACCAGATCGGTAAAAGCGTGGACAACAGCAACATCGGCGACTTCCAGCACGCCACTCCACAATTTCCTGACAACGTCATTCAACCAGGGCGTGGTTTTGGGTTCAATCCTCTGAGGTCAAACATTCAGTCCCGGGACCCCTTTTCTAACTTTGGGGGACTTCCGTTCAGGAGGAGAAGAGAGGCCATGTACGCTGAGTATAGATACTTATCTCAAGGCTAAACCTCACATAGGGATTCAGTGAGTGAGTGAGTGAGTGAGTGAGTGAGTGAGTTAAAGTTTAACGTCACATCGGCAATATTTCAGCCATATCCGGACGACATAGGGATTAAGGGTAAAAATGGGTGCCCTGTATCCATTTTTGTCTACACAGGATCGGATGGGCACAATGTGTTGAGAGCAGTGGGGATTCCGGGGAATTGGTGCCCGAGAAACTATGTTTTTCGTCAAAGGCAACTTCGATCGAGTGGTCATGTTCTGTGACTTGTTGATTGGGTGTTATCGTATTCCGACAGCTTATAATATAGATGAACAACAGCTCCAGACTCGATAGTTTATAGGGCACCGTCATATATCTGGAATATTGCTGAATGCGGGGTTTTAAATCAAACAAACTATGTTTTTTAAACCCGTGTGTATGCGCATCTTCGTGCCAAAATGGCGTGGGTCGTTGTTCTTGTAGTCGATCACCAGCTTGCCTGGTCAAGATTCGATAATGTCGTTATAAAACAACACTATTGTCGCAAAGATAAGACACAAGATGTAGTATCTCACTCAAGCAGTAAAAGAATTTTTGCTTGGTTTTGAAAGTGATGAAATTTAAATTTAAACGATACATATTCTTCTAAGAATCTTCTTTGTTCCACGCCAGATACCCAGTAACATTTTTAGAATACCCTGTCAAGGAAACGCTTTTCCATATTGAAGTGACAGTTGCACATGACATGCGTTAGTTAGGGTTCATTTAATCACTAGTGTTATGTCTCCCATCTACATGGTTAATGTTCTGTTTCCAGTCCATCTGGGCTTGGCGGAAATGAAGTGCAGTCCGTGTGCCCTTTTACCAGTGACTACATCCGCAGCTTCAAGAAGTACAACACCGTCTGCTTTGTCTACAAGCCAGAGATGCAAGGTCACAAGGTCGCCAAATGCGGGTTAGTAAGGGACAGTCCAGCTGATAGTCGTGGGGGAGGGAAAGGTGCTGGGAATTTGCTGGTGTCAAGAATTATATCAGTCACAGCTTTAGGCCGGCCATACACTGTGTCACAGGAAGAGCCAAAAATTGTTATTTTGTCTAGTCTTTCAGGACATACAGCGTGCCAATCGACCAATTTATGATGCAAATATATTTTACTAGTATTTCTTTAAGTAGCTTTAAGTTAAGATTTTCGCACTTTTATAGCGACGTGGTGTGTGGCTGCCGGACCAATGCCAATTTCACAAAGCTAGCCCACTTAGATACCACGCCGCAGTTTAACATTAAAACCCAACTCAGACACAGTATACTGACTCCAAGCCGACCAGTCCTTATTTTAGCCCCTTAATGCCGAGCGCCATCTGTGTGAGTCTTTGGGTATGACGCGGCCGATGATCGAACCCCCAACCTTCCGCTCTCCGGGCAGACACTCTACCATTAGACCACGGGGGCGGTCCGAGGACAGGCTGAAGAGGGACCAGTGTCCCCTTGGCATAATTTGTATTCTTCTCATGTATTCTGGATTACATCCCAATTAAGTATTCTTCCGTTTTCATCCCCGCCCTTGATTGGGATAGTATATAGTTTCGAACGTAATTATTTCTTAACTTCGAACTGTAGACTATACCTTACTGATATTGCTATTTCGGCGAGTGAGACTGCACTGAGATCGGCATACCAATTACCAATCTTCGTTCGCATTATATACTTGGCTGTTCATATATTTAAACACAAAGATGGAAAAGATTTCATTCTAATATATTTGTCTTCAGCAAATTGTTATAGTTTTAGGCGGGCGATCGGGTAGCCTAGTTGTGAACGCGTTCGCTCGTCACGCCTAAGACCCTGGTTCGATCCCCGTCATAGATACAATGTGTGAAGCCCATTTCTGGTGTCCCCCGCCGTGATATGGCTGAAATATTGCTAAAAGCGGCGTAAAACCATACTCACTCACTCACTGTAATTTTAGGCAAAAATGTCTGTTAGTATGAGTGAGGATTTTTCACGTGACATTGTGGCAATTCTAGAGAAAATAAGTGTGGCGTTAGTACCGTATATAACTGCTTATCATACGAGTATTATATGTACCTTTATTTGTATACTGGTAATAGTTTTCACGGTGTTCTCTAATACCCCGTTCACATGCACAACATTTACTAACGTAAGTAATTTTACACATGTGTAACTATACATACATGCGTATATGTAAATTTACTAGGCGTTCACATGAAAAGCATCTTAGGTGTGTTAATAAAGTATTAATTTGTGTAAGGCACGCACATTCTTCAGTCTATTCACGATTTTCAACACAAAACAGGTTGTTTTCCAATCGAAATTTTTCGCGTGAAGCAACATGTGTTTGATTTAATTTGTACACAAAGTTTTGTTTCCTTCAAAACAAAAGAAAACTCCGTCCGCTCAACTCTGTATAAACACATAAAAGTGACAATTTTGGTGTTGGCAAAAGAACAGATATTATTTAGATCATCCTCTTACGTTGACATAAACGTTCACATTGCATCATATACACACAGTGCAAATTTACATTAATTTTACATTTGCACCTGCTCCAGACATGATGCAAATTTGCTCCTGGTGTAAATATACACACACGAGTAAACGCGTTCCCGTGACAAGTATACTCACGCATGTATTTCTACACACGTATACACATAAACACACATGTGTATAGAGGCGCATGTGAACGGGGTATAAGTTCAACATTTACATGATGATCTGCGTCAGTGTACGTTGATAAGCTAAAGCACGATAAAACCCCGTTAATCCGGATATATCCTTTACCATTGAAATCGTCAATTTCTGGATTACCGAATCATTGTTACGGAGAAGATTATAGTAGAAGCGAGTTTATGGGTTTATCGCATCTTTCAGCACTATAATATAAGTTCCTTCCCAACAATAAATGGTCCACAGAGAAGGTTTTCCGGATTAACGGGATCCGGACAAATTTTTCACCATACTGTGAAGCACTCGTATTCAGGAGTCTATTTTTCATTATAACCTATCATAGTCAGGGATACTTGTCCCTTCGTATATGTGTAGAGGTCACTCACAATAAATGTCCGGAAGACGTGTTTCCGCATAAGCAGGGCTCGGACTAACGGGGTATCGCAATATATAATGTGAATGTAGCTATTGACAAAGCCTTGTCGCGATACGGCTGAAATATTGCCGGTGTGACGTTAAATCTGAACTCACTCACTCATTGACAAGGTGATGATGTCTGTGTTGCAGCCAAGAACAGTGCAGCCACTGCGGGACAGGAGCCGGGAAGTGTGTGGCCGAGCAGATGTCAGGGTGGCTGTGGGCCTACTGTCAGGCGGGACCTTCCGCCAGGAAGCTCAGCTTGGAGTACATAGAGTACCCCGCCTACTGCGTGTGTAAGACCATCACATGCTAGAGATGGTGCTGGATGATCAAACTGCGATTTTGTGCAACGAAATATGGAATTTCGTGGAGTGTACTCCAAAATATTTATTAGTATTATACCATAAGGTCACACATTAATGTTTTCGCTTCCTTGTCAGAAATGAGTTGCCGGTGAAGAGGTTTAGAATTTACAATTTCTTCATGTCACAACTTCTCTAGGCTTATTTACGAGTATGCATATTTGTGATACACATTGTCCAAGTATATATTTAACAAACAGGACATCGATAAACATGACGAATTCATAGAATTTAGTTCCCAGTTTTCTTGATAGAAGGTAGTTTTTTTAAAATATAGTTCTTCATTAATGGAAGCTAAGGCACAAAACGGATGAAAAGTGAAACACAAGTTTAAAGCATCAGCGATTCAAACAATAGCATGTTATTAAATTCTTGTCCTGCAAAGAGAGTTGCAAATGATTGATCGAACTATCGATTCATCGCAATTATCCTTGACCCGATGGCAATTCACTGATGGCAAGTACAAACATCGAAAGTAAACATCGATGCCTCGCTACAATGTCCATAGGATACGATAAACGGATGAATTAAGAAGTGATTACATTAATGATTTAATTTCCTTTGATTTTGGTCCAATATACATCTTGCTTGAAGAGACAAGTGGCTCTCTATTACGAAAATGTTCATATTATTCTATCAGACAATTATTATATGAGCCGGCCATATGACAATTTACCTGAGTCATCCCAGGAATCTGAGACTTGAACTCGACTATCACCACAACCACTAATGATTTTAATTGCAACAAATAACTTTGATGTCACAGTGATATTTATCTAAAGGTAGAATTGTCCATATTCTATACAGATACTGATTAAAAGTACGAGGCATACAAAAGACGTGACACAACAATGCATATTACGATAATGCATTCGCTAAGGTATATAAATAAATTGAGTTTCATGAAATACAGTGTACATAGGTTCGAGTGTTAAAACCAGTCACACAACAGTATGGATTATATAACTTCTTCTCTCGCTACTTGTCTTTCATTCTGTAATATGCCTTTCGATGTTTCAACAGCATTAAACAATGATGCACTTTCTGTATTGGCGTTGATGTTTTCTTTATCAGTCTTTAGTAAATATTCATCAAACATGACTGTTTGATATAGGTGCAAAACGGAACGAGTGAGTAGGTCACTCAATTAACGCAGCCTTGAGCAGTATTTAATCACGGTCAGTCCTTTTGAAATAGGTGGAAAGCCTGAAGTGATGCTGGTCTCAGGTGTTTGCCACCTTGGTGGAACCCACGAGCACAGGCATGGTGCTGACAAACCTAGAAACATAATCAGACAAATGGTACAGATAAGCACGCCTAAGTAACTTATAGCAGCTCAGCGCCATAGATGACTGGCCACTTCTGCATTTCAAAGCAGAATGAATATGAACTATCAAAATCCGGATTCAAGATGGTGTGATCTTCTCCCAGTTGACATCCGGATCTTACCCAACTGACGGCATAATCGTCATTGATGATACTGTCAGAATTCGATCAGATAGTCTAAACTCCAGTTTACGTGAAAATGATGTCAGATGATGAATGTCAGATGAGATAATTAACACACTGGAAACAAAGCATCTGGCTGTTGTGGCACTGTCACACGGAGAAGGCTTCCTGATCTTCTCAAACACCGGATGTTTCTGCTTCATATGACAAAGCTATAGTATGACTATCTTTATACATATCATACACTAGTATCTACAGTTCGCTCGTCACGCCGAAGAACCGGGTTCGATTCCCGACATGGGTACACTGTGTGAAGCCCATTCCTGGTGTCCCCCCGCCGTGATATTGCTGGAATATTGCTAAAAGCGGCGTAAAACCATACTTACTCACTCACAACGTCTGAGGAACAAGCAAGCATGCTCTTTCTACGAGAGGTTTCAAATAGCGTCAAACAATTCCTGTTCAAAGCCTTTCAAGGCCTTAGTAAGATTTTTAAATAGTTTTATGGTAGACATGTGGAAGACATTTCCAAACTTTACGCATAAGTGGCGAATTTTATGTCCGAGGCAATTCATTATTTTGACTTTGCATGTGTTTGTGATGGGTACCACCGGTGGGACAGGATACCTTCTCTCTTGTACGAGCACTTGGTGTCATCTGATTCTCTAGTTTGATATTTATTGATAAACACATGCTTGTGACATAGTCTGCATCGTACAGCCGACAAGTCTTTTAGCGGAGATTTCTTATAGTTCAGGAAATGGTTTTGTCGCCTTCGTTCAGATATACAATGTTTTTACATTGATACACGGTGAGTGTATCTGTATAGCTGACAGGCCTGTGACACGTATAATGACAGACACATTTCCCTACTTCGCTCCTGGAACATGTTTTATCTCTGTTGGTGTGACACTTGACATTCTACATATGTCAGTTGTTGCACTTATCCAAAAACCTTTCCTTCGAAACTTTCCATGATGAGATGAAGTTTGAAATGACCATCTTCTCGTCTGTGCATTTGGAATTAACTATATTTGGCATTACTAGTATATTTTATTTACGTGGCCAAGGGTACCTACAATTTCCAAATTCTTACGAATTTACGCCGATTTAGGAATATGCCAGCAATATCACGCCGGGGGGCACCAGGAATGGGCTTCACATCATAAGAAAATAAGCAACAAAAACCTTTCCATTTTAAACATAGGAACGCAGCTTAAAAGTTATTTAAGTTATATATCAGTCCACATCTGCATCACCGGGGAAGAAAGTAAAGCAGCTTTGAAAGTGATGCTCTAATTTTAAAAGCTCTCACATTTTCCTTCAAACTCGAATAAACGCGTTTGTCAATTTATTTCTCACCAAAATAAGACTGAATACATTTACAAACATATGACCAATTATTACTTCAAGAAAAAGGTACAACAAAAATAACATCACAAGAAATACTAATTGTAAAAAGTAACTGGGCTTCATACAAAGTGGTGTTAATGTATGTTATTGCAAATAACAACATATCATTTGATTATTCGTCTCGTAAATGTTTTATCATGAGTGTGAGTGATTGAGTTGGGTTTTACGCCGCTTTTAACAGTATTCCAGTTATATCGCGGCGTGTCAGCTTAATGTGGGAGGAAAGCCCGAAGTGATGCAGGTCTCAGACGTTTACAACTTCGGTGAAACCCACGAGCACGGGTATGGTGCTGACAAACCTAGAAACATAATCAGGGCGAACCGGGATTCGAACCCAAAATCATAGGTTTCTGGCATGCCCAAAGGGACGCAACTCTGCACAGCGAATCGCGGTGCCTTAGACGACTGGGCCACCCATGCCCCCCTGTTTTATCATGAACAAATGTGACAAAACTCATATCTGTTAGGAAAGAGGTGGTGTAACAATTAAATTTACAATGTCAATATCGGGTGTGAAGGCCATTTGCGTTGATATAGGCGGTGTTTTGACGATACCAGATGTTCCAAATGTCAGCAAAAGGTTGGCTCACCGGCTTGTTCTTGTCCTCTCGTAGACGTGTACCAATTCCATCCCAGACATATTCTGTTGGAGAGAGGACTGGGGAAAGTACAGCAATGTTATGTTGCCTCAAAAAGTATGTTACAACACGTGCAATATGTGGGCGGGTATTATCCTGTGGTAATTGACATTACATCCCTACATTTGTAAAAAGTGTAAAACATGATCTCGAACGATGTCGTCCCGGTAGCGTGCGCCATACAAATGGCCATTAACAATAATGAGTTGTGTTCTCCTATGAGTTGTGATGCCACCCTATACAAGTAAACTTCCATCCCTAAAGTAATGCAAGCGTCTTTAAAACATTCTCTTGGACGTATGTAGACCCATGAACGTCGGGGCCGCATGTTTTGCTCTCTCAATCGTTTGTATAAGGCTCTGACAGTAATTGGTCTCAAGCCAGGAATTATCCGAGCTGTTAATGTGGCAGTTTGGCATCGATTCTGTAGATGCACCAACCGAATATGGGTGTCTTGTTGTCGTGAGGTCACCCACGGACACCCGTGGCAAGTCATGAGTGTTGCTCTGCTGTAGACAAAGAGCTAATATTGTGTGTCGATGAACATTAAAATATGTGGCAACTGCGTTCTGTGTCATTCCTGTTTGCTCCATACCCACGGCGCGAAGACGTTGATTTTCAGCAAGTGGTGGCATTGCATAAGCGTTATTTACGGTTAAACGAAAGTGTTTTTTATAACCTCCTGACAACAGTACTGTCATCGTGTGCTGTTCACATATAAAAAAATAAGAACTAGTTTCAGTTTTTGCGTATCACATACACTAAAGAAACACTAAACAAGGAGGAAATATATCAACGTTTTGGTACTTTAAAACGTCAACTGGGACAGAAATACTTTCGTTTTTGTGTAGGCAGAAATCGAAGGATGATGTCATGCCCTGTATCAAAACGACAAACGTTTCCTTGAAAAATAACCACACTGGAGTAAGTTAATGTAGGTGTCAAAGGGTTTTGTCTAAAGAAAGTATTGAATATTGATCAACAACTTGTGACTATCCAGATCAAAATATTACACCAAGGAATCGAAACAAAAAAAACTGCCGGGCAAAAGAGTGAGTGAGTTGGTTTTGTGCCGCTTTTAGCAATATTCCAGCAATGTCAGGGCGGGGGACACCAGAAATGGGCTTCACATATGTCGGGAATCGAACCCGAGTCTTCGGCATGATGAGCGAACGCTTTAACCACAAGGCTAACCGACCGCCCCCGGGTAAAAGAAAGTATACACTTGATTGGATATGGATATAAGGATTACAAAAGGTTACTTGGCCAAAAAGAAGTCGCCGAATCGCTGCAACCTTTGGGACCGACCATTTGGTTTTTCAGCTTCAGCGACAAAACCAAATATATTTTTTTTTATTTAAAACTATGAGCCTGATTTTTAAAAAGAAAAAACACCTTGCAGCAATGTGATTTTTGTTGCAAGCAAATTCCTATATTTCAGCAGTGTGAAGCATAATTATCTTTTTCAAGAATTTTCGGGGACAATATATTTTTTTCGATAACCACAGTCACAGATTGTATGTATTTGATGTCGTTTTCAATGTGCATCTGAGCAAATTAAATGCAGCTATCGAGCAACTACTTCACAAATAGCTTGACTGTAGACCTGAGTTACAACAGAACTGGGCTTTTTACTCAGTGTTTGTTTCTGTGTTTTGCAAAATACATGTTGTATAATCAGGACGTATTCAAGCCACATGTTACTTCAGATCTGCCAACCTTTAAGTATAACGCGATGACTATCTTGAAATAGAAGATGTATTTTTATTTTAAACAAAAGCATATTGATCAAAAGTACCCATTCTCCGTAGATGTACCTTGCTTATTGCAAGTGCGTCACAATTGCTGCACAATTGCAAGTATGGACATTTAATTTGATATCTCGTGCATACGCAACCCTATTCTCCACAGACAAAGATATTCCCATGTGGGCGGTTGTTTTGTCTCCTTGTTTGGAAATTAAGGTTGAAAATAGGGAAAGATCAGTCTGACATGGAATTACATTGAGTAAATCACGTTATTGGTCACTCATGCAACATGTGATCAAGCGATGTCTCCAACATCCATATCGATTGATCCCTCATAGTTGAGGGAGATTGTATCACATAAGTAAAACAAGCATTTATTTCACAATCCACAATTTCAGTTTAGGGACCTGGTACTTTACTATTCTTATCATGGCAAAACACTACCAAATTATATAATGTGCATGTAGCCTGTAGACGTGGTAAGCAAATTGTTCCTCACAGTTCCTGCACACTGAGCATTAGAATAGAGTAATAATGCCATGCACACTGAACCTACTTCTTCTTGCGATCTATAACAAAAAGTCCCCTAGTACAAGAACGGAGCTAACATTTGAAATGACAATACATTATGCTAAATTACAGTTTCGGCATTTGAAACTAAGCTATTATTACAGAAGGATCATTAGCAATTGAAATATTTTGTAAAATGGCTTCTTAAACATATTTCTTTCGTTCCTGCTTAATTTATAGTTACATGTCTTAATTATATCCATATCTTAACCAATAGCAAGCAACATATACTTATGGAAACACCTAAGGGAACAATGAAACAAATAGGGAAATAAGCTTCACTGTCAGTACTTTTGAAAAAGCGCGTACGCATATTCAATACATGTCAGAATCAATTTTTTAAGGTGTCAATGTCGTATAGTATTCATACTACAGATGTTGCTTAGTGCCGTTTTAAGAACACCTCTACGTGTTGTCGCCTTGACTGTCACTCAAACACGATTAATATGTATTGACCAGTGTGAATAATGTCACAAAGACAGATGTTGTAGTACATTTGATACATTTCATAGTCAATCATGATCCCTTGGATCCGATTGTGTTGTAAATCAAAATTAACCTTAAACCTGAGGGATGAAAGGTCCACGTCCATTAATATTGTATTAACCTGACAGGTGTTCGGGTTAATTAGAGATTGGGGACGTAGTTAAGTGGTTGCACTTGACAGAATGACACATTTCCTGAGTTCGTGATGATCTGCATGCACAGCTACCATAGCCACCGCCAAGGGAAAATGTAAGACGCAGTCACAATCCAGTGTTATGTTCAGCGGCAAGTCAACGGCAGGTTGTGTTAAGTACTCTGTTAGTGTGTTGTGGCGTGGCGTGGCGTGGCGTGGCGTGGCGTGGTGTGGCGTGGCGTGGCGTGGTGTGGTGTGGTAGGGTCCAGTGTGGTAGGGTCCGGTGTGGTGTGGTGTGGTGTGGTGTGGTAGGGTCCGGTGTGGTAGGGTCCGGCGTGGCGTGGCGGTGCGTGGCGTGGCGTGGCGTGGCGTGGTGTGGTGTGGTGTGGTAGGGTCCAGTGTGGTAGGGTCCGGTGTGGTGTGGTGTGGTGTGGTGTGGTGTGGTGTGGTGTGGTGTGGTGTGGTGTGGTGTGGTAGGATCCGGTGTGGTGTGGTGTGGTGTGGTGTGGTGTGGTGTGGTAGGGTCTGGTGTGGTGTGGTCCGGTGTGGTAGGGTCCGGTGTGGTGTGGTGTGGTGTGGTGTGGTGTGGTGTGGTGTGGTGTGGTGTGGTAGGGTCTGGTGTGGTGTGGTCCGGTGTGGTGTGGTGTGGTGTGGTGTGGTGTGGTGTGGTGTGGTGTGGTGTGGTAGGGTCCGGTGTGGTAGGGTCCGGTGTGGTAGGGTCCGGTGTGGAGCATGGGAGAGTTTGCAATTTTTTTCTGAAATATGTAGCCATTTTTCTTTACTTTACACAATACGATCTTACAGATTCTTCTCGGGCATATCTGACGAATATTTCATTTCGTAAATCCTGCAATTATACTTTTTCCAGTATTTCCGAGACATCACCGCCCAGACCCCCTACATCGCCCCAAAATCAAATACAAACTTATTTATCATATTTACTAATGAACATTTTGTTTTTTAATTAAAGTTTGAATTATTTGTGCTCACCTATAAATACTTATAAAATCCAATTTAAACCCAAACCATTTAGAGAATCATCAAACTATAAGATCGCAAACCTTAATGTTTCGGTGGAAGACGTTATATAGTTCTTGGCAGCTTCTGTGCTTATACATGTAATAATTCTGCAATGGCCATAAAGGCATCAAGACGGTATCAACTGATGCAGATGACAGCTTGAAATCTTGTCCTCACACACATTTCTACAGGGTCTAAGACATATGCTGGCCTTCGCCCCTCAACACCATGTACATGTACCACCAAAGGTCCCGCAACAGGGATGGAGTGATCACTGCTGGTGCCGTTTGTGCTGATCAGGAACCATCAATTAGGTCAATTACGTCAACACTTCCAGGACGTACGGGAAGCAAACAAGGAAGAAAAAATGTCCCTTTTCTCTTGTCCACAAGAACAAATATCAGCTAAAAACAGATTCATTTCACACTGTAACTGACAAGAGGGTTGCACCATATTTTCGTATTTTACATACATAAGAATTGATTTTGAATCAAATGATTAAATATTGTGTCAGATGTCATGGCAAGCGAAAGGAAGTTGGTTTACTCCATTTGTGAAATAGATATGTTCTGTCTGAGACGTGCCTTTCCTCAAAACAATTTTTTAATGTCGTCTCTTATAATGGGTTTAAGATGCTTCTGGCTAGGGAGAGTTGTATCACCAACACACTAATCAATGAATTCTTTCTCCTCTTACAACAGCGGAGTAATGGAGAGAGCTTTCAAAAACAGACCCCTTTGCATGCGTATGTTTGATGACTCTCTTGATCCTCACCCCAAGTCTTATCAGACAGTGCCTATTATTTCCCCTGTCTTGCATAGCGACAACGTAAAAGTCCTGGCTTCAATGCCAGACAGACACAGATCAAGACTTGGTACAACGGAGATGGCACCGACAGATTCCTATAGGGCAGCAGGAAGGGTTATCGAGGTAACCGGATCTTTTATGTCCCCTGTGACGTTGTCTTAAAACGTGTCTGGAAATAACGTTTATATCGAAACACGTGATCCTTCAACTTTTGACTAGTGTGCGTACAACTACTTTATAATTGAGTTGAAAAGTGCTCTCAGAATGCTGAAACTCTCTTTCAGCTTTTGATAATAGTATGCATACGATCAATTTTGACATTAGAGAAGTGCTTTCAGTATGCAACATACGGTATGTTTGAAAAGCTGATGGAAAGGATCCATCACCTGGTGTTTTATCTGCAGTGAACTCTGTCTAAAACGGCATCCGAGTATTCCGGCGCTCTATTAACCGCCATTATTTTTTATCTCGGCAAAACATCCTTATTTAAACTCCCAATACTATACAACTCTACACGTATCCAAAATCTACTACGCCTCTTTCAAACTAAATATGACTTCAGATATTGGTTTTCCGTAGTTGTTCTTCTTCAGAAGAACTGATTACATCATGCGCGCCCCTCGAGTAAACCAGAATGGGGATGAAACATGTAACGTTCACGTACGGCATAGGAACATTCTCATATCTTGTCATCGCGACACACCATAATTTTCTGTTAATTCTTACTGTATATCCTGTACATATATAATAGCTTGAGAACATTGAAAAATGTAAATAGATATGATTGTTGTGACATTTCAAAAGGGGAATATGATACGGTAAATCTAATATCATTAGGAAGAGAATTTATGGCCGTCAAACTCTTAATTATGAGGAACACAACGTTTCGGGGGATATACTTACTCCTTACATTGTTGATGTCAATCTTTATTTCACATACTGAAGAGGTCACAGGCCTATAGTACAATTTGAAGAATATACAATTTTATACAATTTATGTACATATCTCACCAGATCACCTCACGTCATTCCACCTCGCATCTCAACGCAGTCGCATAATTTCACACATACAGTACAATGCCATACCCTGTAATTTCATAATTTCTATTTTACCATATCACAACTTGTTATATCATACAACATATTCTATTACGTCATATCATATTGTATCATTATTGTAAGATCATACTATATAGTATTATTTCATATACCATTATCATATCATAACATACCATACATACCATCGTACCATATATCACACCTATATTATATCACATTTCAACATGTCATATCACACAACACATTAGCAATTTCATAGCTTGTCCCATCATATCTTATCATATCATACCATATAATGCCATGTCATTCCATGCCAATTTATATCATATATATCAATGGTACTTGTTGTTACCCTGTCTGGCGCTCGGCTTTAAGGGGTTAAAGCAAGGACTGGTCGGCTCGGAGTCAGTATACTGTGTCTGAGTGGGGTATTCATGTTAAACTGCGGCATGGTATCTCAGTGGGCTAGCACTATAAATCGGCATCAGTCCGGTCTAGTACAAGCAGCCACACAAACACACACGTGCATGCACGTCGCTATATAAGTGCAATAATCTTGAACGCGACGTTAAACCCAATTTCACCTCACCTCACCTCTGAGGACATCCCATTACGGGTCACGTCAGAACGACCTTTCGCGAACTTTGACCGACCACTGAAATGACTAACAAGAAGTTTCTTTTTTTTAAGTCGACATCAGCCAATTAGAAAACAGCTTCCTCGAGCTTCACGTGGCTCAACCTGACGACTTCCGATTAAATTTGGAAAACTGAGCAAACGAACATTCCGGAATATCTAATATATGATTGAAATAGTATGGCAGTGCTTCCCACGTACTGTGCAACGCCTCCTCTGTTCAAATGTTTATCCCACGGAAGCGAGACATAGACGATAATTTTGACGGAATCAGTCGTACGGACCGTAACTGTCGTTCGGAATACCCCGTGTTAACGTTTTCGAGGTTGCAAGATTGAAAAACACATTCCAACTATCACTGTCATGATGAAAGGTCGTTCTGACGTGACCCGTAATGGGATGTCCTCAGATCTTTGTTTGGCGATAGCGAGAACTAAGATCTGATTTTAATGAGATTGAAACAGTACGTGGATTGAACGATTGATGGATACTTTTATTTTTTTCATCATTATATTAGGGTAAAGGACAGAATCCACAGCCTTTCTGTCCTTCGAAGCGGAAGGTGGTCACGACTTTTGATGGAGACTGTCATCTCTGTGAAGTTTACAGACCATATATACTCTCTCAAAAAAGAAACGCATATAAGAATTTTAACTTACAGATTTCTTTTTATTTTGATACACTGTGGACAAGTTTATAGCAAATGGAATTCGAAGAAATTTACACAGGAAATGTCAAGGTATCACTGTTTAATAAGACATCGGGAAAAGTCAGTTTATGAATCACACATCGACGTTTGATGGCGCTGAAGTCAGTACCTCGTATGACCACCATTGGCGTTCAGAACAGCGCGACATCGTCTCGGCATAGAACGAATTAGTCTCTGAATCTGATGTTGTTGCAATGTAGCCAACTCTGCATGTGGTGCATGTGCTAGTTGCTGGAGTGTCTGGGACTGTGGGTTACGCTGTCGCACCCGTCTGTCCAGAGCATCCCAAAGATGTTCTATCGGGTTTAAGTCTGGTGATCTGGAGGGCCAGGGCAGCACATTGATGTTCTCATTCTGGAGGAAGGCCCTAGTGACACATGCCGTATGAGGTCTGGCGTTATCCTGCTGGAATAGCTCCCTCTGGCGGTTGATAATGTGAAGGAGGTGTGGACGAAGAACTTGATCGCAGTAGCGTTGCGCTGTCAGGTTGCCTTGGATCAACACTATCTCACTTCTTCCAGTGTAGGATATGGCTCCCCACATCATCACGCTGTCCCTGACGAATCTGTCCACCTGGGGAACACAGGCGTCGGCAAAACGTTCATGACGTCGTCTGTACACCCGCATTCTTCCATCGCGTCGTTCCAACAGAAATCTCGATTCATCGCTGAACCAGATTCGACGCCAATTCACCCAATTCCAGGCCTGAACGTTTCTATACCATTGAACGCGATGACGTCGATGCTGCTGACGTATAACGGGGCCAAAGTAGGGTCTTCTTGCTCTTAAACCTGCCCTTCGTAGTCTGTTCCTGACAGTCTGTGCAGATATCCTACTCAATCCGGGTATTTGCCTAGCGGTAGTGTTCGCTGTAGCTGTTCGATGACGCAGGTGATGTAGCCGGATGTACCTATCTTGCGCCGCAGTGGTGACTCGAAAACGTCCACTTCTAGGTCCATCTTCCACTGAATTCAGCTGCCGATATCTCTCCCAGAGACGAGAAATCGTGCTTTGATGAACATTCATTCGACGGGCAACTGTACGTTGAGATTGTCCTGCTTCCAGGAGACCTATGGCGCGGCTCAGTCTTGACATTTTGCAGTCTTCACAAACTTCCAAATAAAGTGAATGAAAAAAGACGGAGATCGATCTTTTATAATCATCCACGACACGATGTGATCCCCGAGTTTCCCGCGCATTGCACGTGCAATACGTGTTCTGTGACATTAAATGCGTCTATCGAAAATCATGCTTTAACATACGGGTTTTTCATGCGGGTTGCGTTTGGATAAACACCAGAGAAATCATAACCAAAACAAATATGTTTGAAAAATCCACCCTGTACCAATACATTGCTGCATCAAATTACCATTTTCGTTATGCCTTTTTTTTTGAAAATATATGCGAGTAAGTATCGCCATGTAAAAATGTTTAATCATGATAATATATTCGAATCTATGTGTTTTTTAATGTACAGCCAAGCTTAATCAAATATAAGGCCTGCTTCTTTGATAACTGAATTCGGATTTGTTTGTTTTAAAAAAAAGATACTCAATTGGAAAAAAAGTGTCGAAATCCAATACAATCTGCTTAAAAGATTCAATTTGCAATGTCCAAAAAATGTGAGTTGAGAGCAATGTTACATATTTATGCAGAACCGGAGATGTTCTGAAAGGCATAAAAAGTATTTTCTGTGTATTTTTTGTGTAAATACTCAATGTTTAAACAACAACATTAATGCAGATATTAGACAAATAAAAAATAATTCTTAATGTCATTGTCATAGAAATGGAAAATGTTTCAATGCTTCTCAATTTGTAAGCGTGTGATATACACAGAGCACGTCAACAACGAGACAAAGCATGGTGCCTTCAAAGTGTGTTGAAACCACTTACAATGGCTTCAAGACAAATTTGTTGTTGGAGAATATTCAAGCCAATTTGTTTCATTTTCTCTTGTCAAAGCTATTTTAAAATCCCTAGAAATGTAAAACAGAAAGCCGTAAATGAAATAACCATGAAAAAGACGTTTGATTAAAGCTTAAAGAGAGATGTTTGATAGAAATGAGAGTGCAAAAGCTTTGCATATGTCCCAAGACAGAAGGAATGCTGCGGGTGTTCAGATGGAGGCTCGTCTCGATGTATGGCGGACATACCCACAGCAGAGGTGTGGGCACACTGCCCAGATCAGTCAGCTAGGGACGTCATCAACTTGGATTACTTCGAGACCCGAGCTTACTGCAGCTGTCAAACGGTGAAATGCTGAACACTTGGACACATAGACTATTTTGCCTTACTACAGCTGTATATGACATAATAATAATAATTATAACAATAATTGTGAGTGAGTGAGTATGGTCTTACGCCGCTTTTAGCAATATTCCAGCAATATCACGGCGGGGGACACAAGAAATGGGCTTCACACATTGTACCCATGTCGAGAATCGAACCCTGGTCTTCGGCGTGACGAGCGAACGCTTTAACCACCAGGCTACCCGACCGCCCAATAATAATAATAATAATAATAATAATGATAATAACATGGCAAATATGCGGACCTCGCTTTCGAAATGTCACGCTTGCATCCCAAGTACCAAGTTGTCCGACTCCCCATTGTTCTCGGTGCCTTAGGTTTGGTACCTCCCAATCTGTTGACTGACATTGGGAGAGTACCCGGGTTTGCTACCAGGAATACAGCCCTTCTGACAATCTGGTTAATGCTGAAGGCTGTAGTGTTGGGTAGACTTCACATTCTCCGAAAAGTTCTGGATGGGTTTGACTTTGCAGCGCTTCCTGGGAGAGGTCCCTTTCGCAGCTGTCTTGGCTGCACGTAGAGGGGCCCCGAGCTGATGATGAGCCCAACCAGCCTGACTGTGCCAGGATCAGCCAAATCCTCTTAGCTGCATTTTTTTTATTTTAACCTAATAATAAATAATAATAATAATCTATAATGTATAATAATGTATCCAAGACGTAATAAAGCAACAGTTTATGAACGAAACGTCATGTGTGTAAGTATCCTTACGGTGATTGGACATTGCTAGTCTATGTGCACACTTTTACGTCAGTGCATTTTAGTGGTTGTAGGTGTGTGGTTCCTTGTACGGAGGACAGAACACACGTCAGGTGAAGTAGTCAATGCGAGAAGGTTAGCATATCCCTTCGTATATTCGTCGGGAATAAAGTTAAAATGAAATAAAGATTTCAGATCGAAAGCAAAAGCAATTGTAGCCTCTATCAACTTGTGACCTCTTTCTAAAGTCCACAAATATGGCATCATCTGACGATTTTTCATGTGACCTTGTTCAGAATAAGTATCTGTTCACCAAGCACCGTATGGATACCGGGTAGGATAAGGATCCTAGGACAGATCAAGCAGCGGAGGACCATAAAGGATAATCTCTGAAATATCATACCAGACTTATATCACTACAGATATAATCACACACGAATATTTAAGGTCCTAAGCTGGTTTGAGCTGAAGCGGCATATTCCAAGAATACATGAATCATTGCATTGACAATGATGGCACCAAATGTTTTCCGGTGTCATGGCCCCACCTGCCACATGAGTCTAAAGAAAGGAAACAAGTTCCATTAATATACCCAGTGAGGATGCATAATGTTGCACTGGTTGACAAAATAACGCCTACAGTTCTATTGTTTGAGAAGCGACCATGGCAACGTGATGTCATATCAGTGGGTGGTCGTAAAGGTGCTTTGTATACCTATCTGAATAGAAGATTAATTCCGACATGGCATGGGAACTTTATGTTGGAGAAAGGCCGAAGGCGACGCAGGTCAGACACATTTTCACAGGTATGGTGAGGGCAAACCACGTATCAGTATCCGAGATTT
Organism: Haliotis cracherodii; assembly: GCF_022045235.1. NCBI lineage: Eukaryota > Metazoa > Mollusca > Gastropoda > Lepetellida > Haliotidae > Haliotis > Haliotis cracherodii. The sequence goes on from NW_027266341.1 coordinate 56,205,317, forward strand.
GAACCCATGAGTAGTGGATCCTGGAGGGACGAAAGAAACGGAACTTCCGGTGCTTCATCTACTGGGCCATCCGTCCTCCCATGACTGTGAAATATATTTAGGTTGTTACCCTTTAGTCACTCTTGTGATTTTGGGAGTATTTTGGTGACATGAAATTAACTCAGCTACGAGACGTTTACGTCTTCTTCAGACTCACATATGTGATTAGGATCAAAATCAAGGCGAACATCTTGGATTCGAACCCACAATCTTGACATTCTAAACTGGTGTAAATTGCGGCGCCTGAAACAACTGACCAACCCGAAATCGCCAACTGTTCCCAACCTCTTATTATCACAATACAAGAAAATCATAATCCTTACTGGAACACCTAACGCTGTATGTGACTACAAATCATATGCTATAATGAAACTCAGTCAACTCGCTCAAAGGGAAACAATGCACGGGCAAATTGGCAAACCCAGGATGTTATGATTCAAGTCCAATAAAGACAGTTTATCAGTTGGCTCCACTTTAATGATGCTTATCTAACGGTTGATAAGTACCCTGATTACACAGAGACAATGTCTTAGATATGATACTAATAGCAATGACAAGACATGGACTGGAAATTAGCGCCAGACATTTTTTTTAAGAAGCCCCTTCCGGGATTACCGATACATTAGCTGCGGACGACGTTCTTCTGAAACAACATGTACTCTGTTCCGTGTGATCTTCAATAAGCTGCCGGCACAGTGAGAAAATACCTTTCTGAAGAATTGCATTTTTGTTAAAATCATATTGAACGGTTGAAAGACCTGTGAGGATTAAATGACATCAAAGTGAGGACGTGATGACCTTTAATTTTCATAAGAGCTCGTTAATCGATACTACAGCAGGCATCCCACGCCGTCCGCAAGGCAACGGTACCTTGGGAAACGCATGCGAGACACCCTGAAGTTGCAGGTTCACGTTGACTTAATTCTCAGTTCCCAAGAGGTTTCTATTATAGATATTTCAAATAAATAATTCATTATAACATAAATAAAGCGACAATACCCTTTCCATAGCTAATATAAATCTCTGCATAATTATAAAGCAGAGCCGATTGCACAATTCCGACTATATCATGAGCATGTGTTTATCAATCACTATCAAATAGTAATGATAACAGGTCAGGTCACTGATGCGTCAAATTGGGAATGTCCTCCAAATGTCAACCACAAAACGTTTTGGAACCTTCACTGAGGCCTTGAATGTGAGGCCTTGAAGAAATGCCATTACATGTATTTGAAAGACAGCTCTATCTAGCTTAAATCTGTTTGTTGTCCGCTCTTAAAGATTCATAGCAATAACCACAATTTACCAGTCGAGACTGGCCGCCGTATAATGTACCCAGAGAACAACGTCTATGTACACTCTTAAACTCTCCGTCAATTGCTAAGGAGTTCCATTATATATTTCGATGTCAAGCTTTTGATAAACAAAGACTTTCACTTTTATCAAGCAGATTTTTAAATTCGTCAAATTCGTTTTCATTAAAAGGTCTATTTTCAACACCTAAACTAAAGGAGTTTAAGTGTCTATCAAAATATGGATTATTTGTATTTGTTTCTACCACTTTGAATTCAAAACCTGAATGCACATAACCATCTTGATGTACATATATATTTTATTTTTGAGCTGTGTATATGCTATTGTACCACCGTCGGTAGTCCATGGAGAAACAAAGAATCTGAATCTGAACAACCTGCGGTATTCTCCCACAGGAGCTAAATGTACATATTAAACCGTTGACTTATATTAATCCTCTCGCGGATTATAATTGAGTAGAATAATTGAAATGCATATTGCGGCGAAAACACCATGACCTTGGACCTTCATTGTGCTTGATCTTCATCTAAACAACTCATTTGTTATAGTGATACAGCACAGGGATGGAGTATTTGAGAATAATTGTACTCTAAAGGCCCCGTGCTGTACATGTTTTTCAAGATTTTTTGCCTTCAGCTTAAGTGAACATATTGCTTATAAATTAAACGATGCTGAAGACTTTCAGCGTGATTGCCTGAATTACCCAGAGTTATTGAGAGAGCCAAAGGATAAGGTATTTAAGGATGTGCGTGATTTGCAAGATGTCTTTGGCTTGACTATACATACCATTTAAACGACGTTGAAAACACCTACAACGGACAGTTACGATTTGAGGCTTGTCTTCTGGGCACACCTGTCATTATAAGTGATTAGTTTGGACATACTGTACGTTTGGGAAATTAAGATAACAGTTTCAAACGTTAAATTTTGCATTTGTTCTCTTAACTCCTATATATCACTACTAACTAACAATAGATATACACGGATGCGTGTCAATATTGCAACTGCAATGAATGAGTGAGTGTCTGAGTAGGTTGGGTTTAACGCCGCTTTGAAAGTTAAATCGCGGCGTGTTAACTTTGTGTAGGAGTTAAGTCCCAAGTCATGCAGGTCACAGACGTTTACCATTTTGGTGAAATCCACGAGCACGGGTATGATGCTGACAAACCTGGAAACATATTTTGGGCGAACTGAGACTCGAACCAACGATCATACACAATTGTATTTAATACGTGTGACTTCATGTTTACACTGACAGCCATACAACAACCAGCTATTTAGCGGAATAAAAAAGAGAGGTGATATGAGCGTATGATTGCACTTCTTCCTCTTCAGAAACATCTTACGCAACACATCACGTCGTAAAACATTTACGTCAAGTACAAGACGTCAAAATGGCCGACACGATAAACGTGACGGGAGAGATTTCGGGAGCTGCTACTGAACCCATGGCGGTTACAATGTTTAGTCATCACTGATCAATTGGCCGATCATTGAAAGGTGTTTAAGATGTCTCAAATAGACACTAAGGTAAACCCATACATTGTTGTAGACTGTCACTGCCAGCCTAGACACGGATCGAGTCGATTCTACCATAGTTTGGATGTGCATTTATTCGTTGTTCACTAGGATGGGTCGATGGATATTCGTGGACTATAGTGCCGTCAAACTCTCTGACGTTTCTCAATGTACGCTAAAACGCCGAGTTCAAGATTAAAGAGTCGAAATGATAAGAACAAACGCTTATGTATGTATTCATGCTAAGGAATTCCCGGTGCTTTCCCCACGAATGTGGAAGTAGTCCGTCAGTGTTTAAAGTCATTTCAAGAACACGGTCTCGTGAAAAACGTATGAACGTCAAATTGTGTCGTTCACACACTTATGAACGTCAATTTCGCGGTCAGGTGACCGACCTCTCGTCCAATTGAAAGGCCGTATATCGTGTAAACTTCAAATTAAAACATTATATAGAAATGATCTCATGCCGGTTTGTGAATAAACACGTCATTCCAACTTATTCTATATCAGGGGGCACGGGTGGCCCTGTCGTCTAAGGCGCCGCGATTCGCTGTGCAGAGTTGCGTCCCTTGGGCACGCCAGAAACCTATGATTGTGGGTTCGAATCCCGGTTCGCCCCGATTATGTTTCTAGGTTTGTCAGCACCATACCCGTGCTCGTGGGTTTCACCGAAGTGGTAAACGTCTGAGACCTGCATCACTTCGGGCTTTCCTCCCACATTAAGCTGACACGCCGCGATATAACTGGAATACTGTTAAAAGCGGCGTTAAACCAAACTCACTCACTCACTCACTCACTATTCTATATCACCCGCTCACCCACCCACTCACTATTGTGTAACATCCCATGATGGTGTAGACGTATTCACATTTTTAAGATGGCAAGTTTGCTTACAGTTTCTGGTACACATTACCCCGGCGATGAACGGCTATCAGAGATCGCTGTGTTTATGAGAAAAGTAGACAGCCGTAGGGCTCAGCGTTATATGTCAACTCGCTTTCGAGAATTGCGAGATATCGATTTCATATTCAGATGAGAGATTTTTGTCAGTGTTAATCGAACGATTCAAAATGTATTCAGCTGTATGTAATAAACGTTTTGTTTGTGACACCGATTCATATAGTGTATCTTCTTATTAACTACGTACATGTAGAATAAATGTCAAAACATTATTCAGTTAGAATAAAAATGTCATTAATCACGTCAATTTCTGTGACGAATGTGTTGTAATACGACGCATGTATTAAGTTTAAGTACTTGTTTAAAATGTTAAAAATCAGTATTTCCTATTCATTTTAAAACCTTTTCTCTTGTGATTTGCGATGCATGCTGTAGCCATCACCTGGAAATGTGATAAATCCTCTCATTATTGCGATTTAAACAGATAAATCCTCTCATAATTGCGATTTAAGTAGTTTAAACATGGTGATTAAGTTTATATTGCTTCGCTTTAAATGTTATCTTTGTAATAATCGTTTTCATGGATGACTTTTAAATGAAAGGTCTTTTGCGTCTCACCTTTGTGAATGTAAATTAGAAAACTTACTGCCTTATCGCTGACACAAGATAAAGCGTCTAAACTGAATGGAATGATACATGGAAGACGCTACTACACACTCTGGTCACTTTTGATGAATTAGTTTTGTTTAACGCCACTCTCAGCAATACAACGCGGGAGCCTGTAATTAATCGAGTCTGAACCAGATAAACCATGATTGATATGACTACGTCCCATAGCATTGGGCTATCGTTGCACGTGACCAACCAAGTCAACTTGTCTGACCACCCGATTCATTTAGAATAAGTTGCTGGGAGTGAGTGAGTTAGATTTAACGCCGCTTTTAACAGTTTTCCGGTTGTATCACAGCGTGTCAGCTTAATGTGGGAGCAAAGCCCGAAGTGATGCAGGTCTCAGACGTTTACCACTTCGATGAAACCCACGAGCACCGGTATGGTGCTGACAAACCTAGAAACATAATCGGGGCGAACCGGGATTCGAACCCACAATTATAGGTTTCTGGATTGCCTAAGGGACGCAACTCTGCACAGCGAATCGCGGTGCCTTAGACGACAGGGCCACCCGTGCCCCATATTGTAAAAAGACGCATGTATTAGGTACAAACATAGGTTGCTGGAGACCCATTTCTGTGACGAACGTATTGTATTAAGACGCATGTATTAGGTTCAAACATAGGTTGTTGGGGAACCATTTCTGTGACGAACGTATTGTATTAAGACGCATGTATTAGGTTCAAACATAGGTTGTTGGGGAACCATTTCTGTGACGAACGTATTGTATTAAGACGCATGTATTAGGTTCAAACATTGGTTGATGGGGAACCATTTCTGTGACGAACGTATTGTATTAAGACGCATGTATTAGGTTCAAACATAGGTTGTTGGGGAACCATTTCTGTGACGAACGTATTGTACTAAGACTCATGTATTAGGTGTAAACATTGGTTGTTGGGGAACCATTTCTGTGACGAACGTATTGTACTAAGACGCATGTATTAGGTGTAAACATTGGTTGTTGGGGAACCATTTCTGTAACGAACGTATTGTATTAAGACGCATGTATTAGGTTCAAACATAGGTTGTTGGGGAACAATTTCTGTGACGAACGTATTGTATTAAGACGCATGTATTAGGTATAAACAGAGGTTGTTGGGAACCCATTTCTGTGACGGACGTATTGTAATATAGTCGGAGCAAAAGCTATGCCTTTTATTTAAGTAATATTTTTCCCTGGGCGATTTCAGGTTAGATTTGGTCCTCAGTAACATTTTATGCTTGTCGGTGACCTTGGCTGATTGCATGACTTTGTCATCGTACCACCAACAACTGATTTACTGGCCAAGAATCAGTTACTTACAAGACATCGTTATATACATGTACACTCACCGAAAAAGGAATCGCGAATACCACACGTTGGTTAATACATGTAGAATTACTCATATTCAAGAGATATAAAATTGGTTCGACACAGAAACAAACACACTGGTATGTTGTGTGAATCGACGTTCATGAACACATGTGACGTCATAGACCCATGACTCGAGACATTTGTCTCGCGTAGGATTAGCGTGTACAGTTTGAAATGACGTGCAGCATATCGTGATAAGAATAAAGACACTATGTAGTAACACTTGACTGATTGTTTTGTCATTAAGTGGTACACATTGGAAACGTCTCTTCTTTACGTACATACGTCTCTGTCTGTTTCTATGTTTCGCGTTTCGTGAGTGTAGTTGAAAAACTCTTGACTTTAAGACAATAAACACAGAAACAAACAAATATGTTAGAGATAGAGAAAAGATTTACAACACTTCATGCATTGCTACACTGATACATGTAAAAAGCACACCACAATGGATGAAAGTATATGTTTCACAATTCTTCTGCATCTATGATGAATAGGAATAGATTACTTCAATCTAATCATACGCAATCTTTAAAGTCCTCATACTATAATTCGACAGATAGTTGATGATATCCACTGACAACAGATTTAAATGTATTTGAGAAACACTTATTACTAAGACACTTTTATGTAATTCTCGTTTAAGGTATAATTCCCATGTCAAATGTGAAAGAAATGTTGAACTAATGTGATTATGCATATTCTTGGCTATCCTCCGCATTTAATGCTGACAGGACGCCGGTCTGAGAAAGATTATCACGGAGACAATTTTACAACCTATTTAAAGTTCATTAGTTAATACCCTGCGGATGACCAACCTGACGCTGACCAGTAACGTATATTGACAAAGTAACAAAATATCATAAAATAAATTATGGAATAAATGTATGCACCTCAGCTATACATGTATCAGCGAATACATCAAGATTTGAATATATAAAATATTTCTTTAATGATTTAATTTTTTCTTAGCAGCAACTAAATATAACTTGTCAAACCACAATTGTTATTGCGATTGTCCTCATTGCATGTGCTATAATTGCAATTTGAGACCTAATAAATGTCAAACATTTATTTCATAAACTACACTGATCTGAATATATTAACGAAAGTAAATTGTTGAAATTGTCATCCTCGACCCTTAAATCTAATCCACTCTTACCCCCTGCCCTTTCCATCACCCGTGTGCACCCCATGGTTTTGGAAACCGAACCCTCCCTTCGAATTACATGATGAAACAACTTTATGGATACTTAATTTTTATTGGCTGTTACCTCTTCCTTTAAAAGCAACTTTTTCCTGTTGCAGAGACACAGCCAGACAAATACAGTCTTGCAAACGGTTCATGGTAAAGATGCTGGTACGTATGTCTTACTATTTAGGTATCTAGTGATAGTTAACATCATCAATCAGACTGTATGTTCTAGGGGATTGCTTATATCTTGATCAGAAAATGTTGTCATATATATAGATCCAGCATCATTAACTTCATGAGGTCTATGTTCGTGATAAGTCCAATGCTTACATGTAAGAACCGTTGTCATCACGAGGTTAAAACTATCCTAAAGAGAAATATAATATCCTTTTCGTATCTACTTTCTAACCATTTAATAAACTGCACTCTGTCGGTGATGTGTGCGTACTTTCATAATTTGAAATCACTTTCAGACCCAAGCCTTTCTTGTCGTCGTGATGGTAGCCATTGCGTCTGCTGGTGACGTTGACAATGGCAATTACAACAAACAAGGCAATTCCTTGAACAATAGAAGGCTGGTCGGCAACAGTGGCAGCATCAACGACGGTGGCAGATATAGATCTGGACTGTCTGAGGGTAGCTCGGTTGGATCTCATGGAGGTGTTGTTGGCAATGGACACACCCTTGGTAATCAAAACAGACGCATTGGTAGTATCCATGGAAACACCGGCATCGGCAACACTCACGGCAACAACAACTACCATGGTAACAACAATTTTCGTGGCAACAACATCCATGGCTCTTCCCCTGTTAGATCTAACGGCTACAGAAACGAGAACGGTTTAGTTGGTGGTGTAGGCACTGGCGGTTATGATAAAGGTAATGTCGGCGGTCTTCGTAACCACGGTAACATCGGGTCAAATACCGGCTACGGCCAGAACTCCATCGGTAATGTCCGTTATGATAATGGTAACACCATTGGAATTGGTAATAGTTTTGGCAACAACAGAATTTCGTCTCTTGGGGGAAATAGTGCCTATTCTAATAACGGTAACATTGGAAGTTCAGGGCATGGTTCAGACATTGGGATTATTGGTAAGAATTTCCAGGGTCATCGAGGATTTGACGCTAATAATGGCATTGGATCCGATATACATGGGTCGAATAATTTGAATAGCGGAAATGGATACAACAATGGGGTTTCAAATCTTGGAAAAAATAATGGTTTCAGTCATGGAAACTCGGTCCTTGGTGGTAATAACATGCACAGTTCCAATAGGTTTGGAGGTTCAGGTATCCATGGTAACTCTGGTTTAACCAATAGTGGCTCTGTTCTTGGTGGTATCAAAGGTTACAGCGGAAACAACTTTGACGGTGACAACGGTTTTGGACGTGGGAATTCTGTTCTCGGTGGAAATGCCATTCATGGTTCTGGCTTTGTTAATGGAAATTCTGGTATTGGAAACAATGGGATCCATGGTTCCAATGACTTTGTAGGTCACACGGGTATCGGCAACCAGAGAGGAATACTTGGAGACCACTATAACGGTTTTGTGACAGGTAACGGCATTGCTGGAAACAATAATTTTAATTCAGGGTATAACAACAATGGAGGATCTTTGTATAATAATAATGGTGTTATATCAGGGAACACTGGTATCCATGGCAACTCTGGTAGTGTTGGAAGTACTGGATATGGTAACGATGGTGGCTCTGTTATATCCGGTCAGGGGATTGGGAGTGGCATCAATGGCGGCATAAATGGTGGCCATAGTAGCATAGGTAACATCAATGGTGGCATTAATGGTGGCTATAGTAACATAGGTAATATCAATGGTGGCATTAATGGTGGCCATAGTAACACAGGTAAATTCAATGATGGCATTAATGGTGGCCATAGTAACATAGGTAACATCAATAGTGGCATTAATGGAGGCCATAGTAACATAGGTAACATCAATGGTGGTGGCAACTTACATAACGGAGTTGGCAACGTAAACCAAGGTTTTGTTGGTGGTAACAATGGTTATAGGGAAGCCTTTAATGGTAACAATGGTAACAGCGGTATCTACAATAGCGGAACGGGTCTTAACAGGGGAAACCATGGATCTTTGGTTGGAAGGAATGGAAACGCCGTAGGGTTCAACCGTGGGGGTTCCTATACCAACTCTGGATCAGTCAGTCTCGGAAGTCCCGGCTACAGTAACAATCTACGAGGCTTCGGCGACGTCCATGGCAACACTGCAGGCTTTGCTGGTGGCAATGGTGATTATGGTAACAATAACAACTTTGGTAGACTCAATAATGGCCATGGTAACGAGAACTTCAACAACGGCGGTTACAGCAACAACGTTGGTCAGGGTAACAGTCATGGTAACATTCGTATTGGTGGAAACGGCGGTTACAACAACAACGTTGGTCAGGGTAGCAGTCACGGTAACATTGGCACTGGTGGAAACGGCGGTTACAGCAATGGTGGTGTCCAACTGACTGGAGCCCAAAATCAGAATGTAAGGCGCAGTCACATCGTTGGCTAATCATGCAACGATAGACCCCATGCCGGTACCTTGAACAACAACTTGCTTGCTTCAACAATGGTAACCAGTCTGGGAAGAAAAACTGTTTCAAAGATGTGGACGTCGGAAAAGACTTCTCTGGCTTCTGTGACAGTTCCCGTAACGTCCCAATGTATTCGCAGGACTGTTAGATTTCCCGATCTACTTTCGTTTAACTTGTAATACAAGTATGTTTGAGGTAGTAAATTAATCTTACCTATACGTGTGTTTGTGCCTGTGTTTTGTTCTGTAGTCATCCATATAATTTCATATACTCATTTTATTACTTCTCGCAATATGGATTATGACCACTCCTCACGTGACCCGTCCGGGTCTTTAGCAACCCATGATTGCCGTAAAAGGCGACTGTACCTGTCGTATGAGGCGACTAACGGGATCGGGTGGTCTGGCTCGCCGACTTGGTTGATGCATGTCATCGTATCCCAATTGTGTGGATCAATGCTCATGATCTCAATCACTGGATTGTGAGGTCCAGACTCGATTATTTACAGACCGCCGTCATATAGCTGGAATATTGTTGAGTGCGGCGTTCAACAACAAACAAACAAACAAACAAAAGTCTTCACGTGTTGATTACTCCTCGGATTATGTCTTCTCCTCACATTCTGAATGCTCGTCACCTTTTGACTCATCGTCTTCTGATTACTCCTCTTGATCACCCTTTGACCACTCCATGAAATTGCATATCCTCATTCTATAACTTCTAGCTTTATGACAAAGCATCAGATTCTGATTACAACTACTTCCGCCTTTTGATTTCTCACATTTTAATTACTCCTCGTATTATGATCATGACCACTCATCCCATTCTGATTTAAACTCGCCTTTTGACTCCTCACATTTTAATCATTCCTAGTATTATGATCATGACCACTCATCCCATTCTGATTAAAACTCGCCTTTTTAACTCCTCACATTTTTATTACTCCTCGTATTATGACCACACATCCCATTCTGATAAAAACTCGCCTTTTGACTCCTCACATTTTAATTACTCCTAGCACTATGGCCACTCATCCCATTCTGATAAAAACTCGCCCTTTGACTCATCACATTTTAATTACTCCTCGTATTATGACTACTCATCACATTCTGATAAAAAACACTCACCCTTTGACTCCTCATATTTTGATTACTCCTCGGATTCTGTCCTCTCCTCACATTCTGATTACTCGTCACCTTTTGACCACTCCTCCCATTTTCATTATTTCTCTTATTATTCCTCGCCTTTGGCTCCTCTGCACTTTCAAATTACTCCTCGCATTCTGCTTCATCCTCGTATCCTTATTACTCCCCGTATTCTGATTACTCGTAGCATTCGCAGCACTCGCAGCATTCTGCCTCCTCCTTGCAGCAGTCTCATTACTCCTCGCATTAATTTGCTTTTCCGGAATCAAACAACGTGTATTTTAAGTTGCTTAGCTACATTAAGGCTGTCTGGTTCTCCTAGATGTTGAGACATTTATGTCCGTCTACCTTACCGATAGATCCATTTAGAGGTAAAATTACAAAAATATCTCCAATCTGTGTAATAAGTGTCGCGGATGTGGCGGCACTTTTTGGTGTGGTCACTTCCCGGATATCCTTTCTGTTTTGATTGCATCTCTTCATGGTACCTAGTTTACACAAAACTTTATCACGTGATAGAACACGCTGAATGAAAATATCTCCGGATAGCCAACCCAGGCGCTGGAATCGTTGTGTTGTAAGTTGATATACTGTGTTGCATATATTCAAGCAAAGGTAACCATCGAACGCTCATTCAGTTCGCTGCTTAATACCAAAACGAGTCTTTCATTATTGTACTAAGTTTGACATCACGGGGTTTTTCTTATCATTTGCGAGATTCGTTCAATCAAGGTTCCTCACATTTGTTCTTTTGTGACGTAGTGATGGATAAGGTCTTCCGTCTTTTGTGAATCAATAATTATAATCTCTGAGGAAAAAGTATTTGATGTATTCTTTGTTACTGAAAATTAATGACAACAGTGACGATATCGACCACATGGCTTCACAGACTGATCGATGCACTATTCCAGCTGTTTAAACTCCACACCACTTGCGTTTTATGTTTTAATACGTAGTTGTTAAAAAGAACCTACATTTTCAATTTCAGTCAGTTATAATGTTAAAGTTTGTTTAAAATTTAGTATACATTATTAACTTTCTTAGCCAGCCCAATAAGAATCTACAAAGATAAAAAGAGTAGAGAGTAACTATAGTTTTGAGTTTTGACGTAGATTTGCTTGGTGTGACAATGACAGCGATTCAAATGACAGAATCAGAGAAGTCTCCTTGCTGGTCCCTCGACACTGGTCCCGGCAAACACTATGACTGCTTAATGTTCACAAAGTGTGGGGCAAGTCTGGTGAACAATTGACTTGCCTTTGTATGTGTTTATGACTGTTGTAATCGGTGGGGCCTTATGCGCTCACTTATTTCGGGAAAACCCGGTATCATCACTACTTGATAGTGATTCTGAAACACACGCTCCTGAAAAAGGCGGACTTTGCATTTAGCAGAAATTTCATATTGATATGGAAAGGGTTTTATCGCTTTTATTATTATGAATATCACAAAGTGTAAAGGCAAGCCATATGATTGCCATATATGAGTACTTACACAACTAGTGAATAGGTCATAAGACGAGTATTTGAGTCCTACAGAGCGATAGTGTTAGTTCTGTGGACTGCCGCTATGAGAGAATATTTCTAGGGCTGAGTTACCCCCCCCCCCCCCCCCCCCCCCTCCCCCACGGCGCATTCAAAATTCGGTTTCAGTGTGTTTGGTTATATGAGAAACACATGATGTTTTGTTAAGCAACCATAAAACTTCGATCGAACCAGCCTTGCGAAAGAAAAAAACAACTCTGACAGTTTCATTACTCGTATACACGATTGCTGTATGTATTGTTAACAATGCCATGCAAATAAACGATGTCTTGCAGATCAATATGTGTGTTTTTTGTATGAAGAAGAACTTTTCTCATGCTTATTGAAGTAACCTGCACGGGCACTGGCTCTCTTTTCATCTTTTAATGATGTCGTCAGCTCATTTGTCGATCTCATTAGCGTCAGATGTCTGAAACGGATTTCATTCACTTTGTAACATCCTACATTATTCTTGATGTAATCAATCTTGTCCCCGGCGAGTAATCAATCACATAATATGCGGTGTTTAACCCTTTGTCGTTAAAGTTCAAACGATGGAATCGTGGATTTCTCAAAAGAACATTGACAGAACTCTTTCCTTTTTCAAGTGATGAAAGCAGGTAGAGGAGGTCTCTCTTGACGCAGAAAACGCCCACAAACAATGCATTTGATGAATCTGACAAGAAAACTTTCTAACAAGACTTTTATTGGATAGTTATATACACGGTGATCTGCACACAGACGTCAGAGCAAGGGATTCTTGTCATAACGTGTTGTGAAATGTCACCAACGAGCCTTTGTAATGAATTCATAACAGAAATGGCTTTCCTTGGTGTCATGTACAGGATTGTAGAAACATCCAGGTCAAAATTTCTGCTCCAAGAGTTTTTTATGCCAGCATCCGAGCTAACCTTTATATCATTGATGGAAAGATCCCCAGGGGAAATAAGTATGCTGACAAGGCCCCAACACATACCGGCTCATACAAATCCCCAATCAAATATCGGCCCATGCTTTTTTTCAAAGAAGCTGTGAAGTTGGCTAGTCAGGTGAAAGTGGTGATCTGGCGACGATGTAAGTACACCATTACATAATCTGTCTGATTTCATTATATTGGACATGGGGAAGGGTGGTGTTGGTTATCTCATCGGATCCATTTGGAAAACGGATGCAAATGTACGACAAAATGTATCGTTTAAATAACAGCTTATAAGAAATTGAAATTGCGTTTGGTATCGACGTGGGTGGCTTGATTTGGCTAATCGGCAATTGCATCCATCGCTCCAATCATTCGTTCACCCGGACCATTCCATTAGGAATCTACACAGAAAATAAAATATGCTTTTACACACTTCCTGTTTATTTACCAAAAATAGCGATGCAGCAGAGTTGAACATAAATCATTAGGCCTATGATATTTATGGTAAAATGTCATACTTATTTCTAGTTATTGAGTTGTTTTCCATGAGGAATATCGAAATACTTCTTAGTAGCCAGAATCATTAATGACATTATTTTATTTAACCCGAATCAACCAAAATGACATGAATAAGTGACGTTGCATGTTTCAACGAAGCAATTTTTTCAAGTAATATCAAGGCGACACAAGGAATTGGTTTCACACATTACAGAAATGTTGAGAATTGAAACCAGACCAGCATGACGAAAAGGCTCTTTAATTGGTAGGCTGTCGAACCTGCCAGATATGTCACAAGTTGATGCATTGTTAACGTAAAAGATGATAGAATACACCCCCCTCCCCTCCTCTACCAATACAAAAAAACACAACCAAAAACCTCAACATTTTTTGCAGTTAAAGAAGCAGGTTATCCTTTATTCTGTCATGCAGGCACTGGGGTGAGGTGCCTCAGTCCTCCCAACAAACACACACGCTGTCCCATTGCGACATCACTACCGCCTTGTCTGTACCATACAGGGCAGACAGGATAGAGATGGCGACACCGCTAATGAGACGAAGGGGAAGTGAACAGATGAGAGCTAACGTAAAGAGTCTACTGGTGTATTGCACGGTATGGACAACGCTAAGGGTCTGGCTTGTCTCTGCTGTTTCACTGGTCGTGGAGCTTCACCAGGTAACCTCGCTATCAGAACCTTACAGAGACCTCCAACGCTAAACGTTTTGTTTGTTTGTTGTTTAACGCCACACTCAGCAATATTCCAGCTATATGACGGCGGTCTGTAAAATAATCGAGCCTGGACCAGACAATCCAGTGATTAACATAATGAGTATCGATCCACGCAATTGGGATCGATGACTGGTATCAACCGAGTCAGCGAGCCTGACCACCCGATCCCGTTCGTCGCCTTTTACTACAAGCATAGTCGCCTTTTACGGCAAGAATGTGTTGCTGAAGACCTATTCTATCCCGGAATCTTCACGGGTCTAACGTAACGGAGCAGTATGTCAGAATGTTTAAATGAATGATCTCTTGAGGATGAGATTTTGAGTAAACGAGTGGGTGTTATAGTTATAGATTTAAAATCATTCTCAATTCGAATTTATAACACTGTGAATTTTAATATTTGTTCAAGCTGAACTTATTAAAATTATTGATTTTATAAGGCAAAAGCCATTTAAACGGCATTTTAATCAGTTAAGAGGTTTCTGGTCCAATAGATCATTGTTATGAAGTAATAATATGTCTTCCTGAAGTAGAAGTTGCTAAACAGGATCCGCGGCGTTAGTATATATACCTATGCTAATAATTATTAGCATGGGTTTATCTACATACACAACAACGTCATATCTTAAATCCCCATATTTCACAGACAGGCTTACTGCGGGGCAAAAGAAAGTATACACTTGTAAATAGGATCTGACAAAGATTACAGACGTTATCATAAAGTAATTGTGCTGACGATTCGCCGAGACACTCCAAATTTAAAGTCCAAAACACAACAATGATACCCGTATCATATACTTCACAATCAAATAACTATTTCTTGTTTGTTTGATTTGTAGCCACCATCAAACATGGGTGTTTACTTTTTTTGCCCGGAGAGTTAAGTTTCAGTACTAATTAAAGGACAGGGCGTGTCTGACGCACTGGCCACTTGGGTTTAGAACTCAATTTTATCAAAATCCCTTATTCATAATAGTTAATTCATCACGTAGGCCTGAACCAATGTATGTGCACATAAATATGTGTTAGCTGTTAACGTCGCATCAGCCAAATCACCGAGTCTGGCCACCCGATCCATTATATGGCCACGTACACATATTGACAATTGTAGGTAACTGGGGTCCAAATCAAACCCAAAATCCCCACGTGGTACGACAACTAGATGACTTAATATGTTTATCATATGCAGTGTGTCAGTACATCACCTGTTTGCAGACTGAATATCACCTGTTTGCATGCTTAACCAATGACAATACTCAAGTAAATCTAAATGTAAAACGTCAATGCCAGCGAGTATCTAGTCTTGACCATCCTCCGAAATAGATTCCACCAGGCGTACATTGCAAAAGAGCGGTGAAACCTATATGAATGAATCACAAACACAGTAATCACAGCAGGTGTTCGCGTGTGGCATTGTGACACACGATCAGTCACTTCATCCATTATCACCACCAGACGGCTCGTTTTGTTGGCTGTCAGGTTTTCGTCCTGTATAGTTCTTGCTTGGACTTTCTTGGAAAAGATATACTGAATTCGTACAAATTTGCCGCAGGATTTACCCAAACCATTTTTTTCTGAATGCCCTATGGAGCGGCTCATCAATGTGTTTTACTCTTGCTTTACAACAAAACAATTGTATGTCTTGCAGTGGTCAGAAAAAATATATTAGATCTTAAAAATTCCCCAGATTTCTTCACAAGGGCATCCTCCTTCCAAAGCGTGTGTCAGTAGTCAATTATTTTCAATGCATTTGTGGATAGAGAGGGGGGAGAGAGAGTGAGAGAGAAAGAGAGGTGAGAGAGAGTGAGAGAAAGAGGTGGGAGTGAGAGAGTGAGAGAGAGGCTATATATATATATATACCTATGTTTTCAAAAGAAAAGGATTTAATCATCATCAACCAGATTTTATCGCGTCCATTCATTTGACTATTTGAATAATAATCGCTGTCCTTTAAATACAGATAAGTCTTTTTATGGTATTCGATTGGGAATGCTGCATTAAAGGTTCAAAACATCAGTCACATTCTAATGTATAATGTACGTGTATGAATATGTATGCACGGAATCCAATGATAGCTTAATTTTTGCAATTAACTGTTACAATAAGAAGCTTAATGTATCATATATCCAACACACCAACAGCTTTCTTGACAAGGGTCTTACAGCTTAATGCGAAGAAAGGCTAAATAGGCAACGGACTGGACTCAGCTGTGAGGAACGCACGTCGGAGAAGAATTTCCACGTGACATAGCAACCTGTATATTGTGTATCAGAGTTATTATAGTCGTATATATTTTCATTCTTTTATTATAAGTGAATTAAATTCAGAGCCTGAATGACTCCCACGTAACATGAGTTGTTCGATTGTGCATATTTCTCCCTTGGAATCAAAATAAATAAAATCTTTCTCATGTATGCTTTCATCTACAGTTTCTTAACAACGGTACTTTTGTCAGCGATACAACCAGTGAAAAATAACTCGAGTTTATATAGCGATGCAACACAGATGACATGACTGGCTAACAAGACCCTAACAAAATAGTGTCAATCCTCACTTGTGCTACATACTCGTTTTACATGCTTCATCTCGCGATGTTAGCTGTCATCCTCGATGGATATGTTTAGTTAAAAAATACTTAACGATTGTGGTTTATCAAACGTTTTTTTCAAACCCACACTATAGCTCTACGTCATGGCTGGTTTTAAAGGTTGAGACTATTCTAAACGATCAGTTTTTACAACATTGGCGTAGCTCAATAGAAAGCAGTTTAAAAGGTCAATTCTATAAATGTTTTAAATATAATCTATGTTTTGAAAATTACCTATATTTACCAAAAGACATGTATTTTCCTATATTAAAACTAAGAACCAGTAACCGTAATCTACCTATTGAAACCGGCCGATGGCATTCTATACCAAATGAAGAAAGATTATGTAAACTATGAAATGCTAATCCTGTTGGAGATGAGTTTCACTATCTCTTCTAGTGTGAAGCCCTTCTCCAACGCCGAAATACCTACCTCTCGATACAAATATGTCATTTCCAAAATTACCCAATGATTAGAAAACTCTTTTGTAATAAAACCACGAAGGATTTAAAGAATCTTAAGTCATATGTGAATATATCATATAATTTGTTAAGGTAATTTTCATATTATCCTATCCCGTCACTTGCCATGTATATATTTGTTAAATGATATAAATAATTCAAATTCTCATGTACCACCGTTGGTTGGTTGAGTAATAAAATGTTCTGTCTGTCTGTCTGCCAGATGCTTATGCGTTTGTCAGACTGAACCGGAATGAGGTGGCTATTAGTGTCGTCACCATTCGCAGCGGTCATTCTCCACGATCCCTGATTGATTATCAGTAGTCGGTGCGGATTACAATGCCCACATAACATTCACGTTAATTTGTGTACTTGTAACACCGACGTATGTTTACTTTTCTAAATCTCTAGATCACACGAAAACAGTGCCCTCTTAAAAACGTAACCAAGACAAGCGTGCGTGTGTGTTTGCTGTTTATTGCCGCACACAGCAATATTCCAGCTGTATGACGTAGACCTGTACATAATTAAGACTGGACCATAAATTCTCCATGTTGTCGGGACACGATCACACGCCATCAACCAAGTCACTGAAACTGACCACAGAGCTAATTTTAGTGATTCTTACGACTGGCAAACTTGCAGACACATTGCCAGACAATCGGTCTCATACATTTTGTTCATTAACAGTACATTGCTTATTCATTTAGTAGTTCTCAGTAAAAATCCCAAAGGAAGTATGTTGTTTGAGAATAATAATAATAATAATAATAATAATAATAATAATGGTGATGATGATGTGATAATAATAATAATAATAATGATGATGATGATGATGATCACACGCACAAAGCTACATTATAACCCCGGTCAGTAGATCAATGTGCACTCAATATTCAGCCTCTGCTCCCTGGGGAATATTCAACCAAAGCTACCTGTGAGGCGCCCGAAGGTTAACGGTCACGTTATCATCTCATCCTACTGAGTACCAATTCAATGCTGGGTGAACGGAGACACACCTTGAACAAAATCACTCGCCTAATCAGACACCTCAGGTGCTACACTTCCTTCAGTGTAGGGCAGGACCGAAGCCCAAGAAACTACTAGGAGTCGTGAAGCAGCTGAGCGCGGTCGCCCATCCAACCTCTCTCCACGACAAACGTTGCTTAAGATCATCTGAAGCTAGTTGACTCTGGCTGACATTTCCAGTGGACCATGGGTCTTAATAACAGGACAATGAGAGGTTTTTCACAGTCACCGTTTTATACCTACCTTCTGAGGAGGTAGTCATTCTTGCACTAATCACAATACTATTTGCACTGTACATCTACATGTTCATGTGTGTTGGCATTTGCATTCTGAAAGAAGAAAGTTATTCTTACCTAGCGGTATAAGCTGCATTAACATCAATGGCTCTGTACGCGATATTGAGAAGGGTTTATGATCTATTCTTCTGTATATGATAATCACTTGCAAACAAGACAATTGCAACCCACTCGAAACTTAAAGGATATATGTTTCTTCTTTAATTAGAATGACTAAGTTGACGTCAATCGGGATATCGCTGTCTTCATATAATAACCTAACGTCAGATGTTATCGTTAATCAATCGCAAAGCTACGTCAAGGAACGTCGCTAGTAAATGTCCTTACACATTAAAAAGGCTCCTTTTCATTGATTCTCAAGGAGCACATTGCCATGATATGTGTGATGCGTCATCCAAACATTGCATCAAATGTGAGTCAATATGTGGATCTCCTACAGCATGAATTCCATGTCAGAGACGACCTTCCATGAACTATTTTGACAAGGAAAATGGTAAACTTTAGATGTATGGCTTTATTTTAATAAAAGCGACTTGTTCATGTACAAGTATCATGACAAAAACGTTTCCTGAAAAAGTCTTCGATTAGCATGTTTTACAATCGAACATGCTCTTTCTATGAAGATTTCAAAAAGCGTGATACGACTCTTGCTCAGAAGTTGTTACAACATTCAAGGCCTCGTGATCAATAAAGCTTAAATACGTGGATGTCAAAAGGTGACAAAAATGATGCCCGATGCAAATTCCCTACTTTGACTTGTACCATGTGTTCCTATGGTTTTGTTAGGTGAACTATAATTATTGACTTGCTTTTGCATGTGTTTGTGTGTGACGGGTGTCACCAGTAGGGCAAATACCGAGTATCATCCCTATTTGGTGGTGATTCAAGGACGCATGTTCATGATATGGAGGCACGTGGTTCTGTGTACAGTACGCAAATCAGGTGAAGTTCAGTAACGTCGGTAGCGGAGAGTCCTTGGATGGGTGACCGCTTGGTTCCTGAGAGTTTCTTGGGCTTCGGTCCTACCCCACACTGAAGTACATGTAAGACGTGTGGCGTCTTCCTGGGCAAGTGACTTTGTTCGAAATGTGCCTCTGTTCCCCCAGCAGTGAATGGCTACCCGGTAGGATGAGATGGCAAAGTGGTTATTAACCTTCTAGCTGCCAAATAGGCAACTTGGGTTGTATACTTCCCAGAGAGTTGAGAATGATTACTGAGAGCACATTGATCCAGTGACCGGGTTAACAATTGCGCTTTGAGCATGCCCTTGAGTGCTGTGGAAATATGCGGAATATAAAAAACTATTGTTATTATAGAGTAGATTTTGTACAATATAGACTCTGCTTTGGGCTGAGATTTCTTATGAATATGGAAAGGGTCTGGCGCTTTTAGTTACACATGTTAACCTTACTTCAACATACGTCTAAAAGATGTAAGTTTTGAAAAGAACAAAATCTAATTCTCACTCATAGAGACACATCTGACAACATTCATGACGATTTCAAACTTTTAATGCAGATGTTCTCTGTCTTTGCTATACTATCACACTCATTAAAGGCAAAGGGATATGAAGACGTCGCTTCCTTGAAATGAATGAGTGGTTGGCGTGACGTATAGTATTGGCTTCGTGTGGAAGCCATGTCCAGTGGAAGGTGGAAAGTGGACGTTTATCGCTCTTGTGAAAAACACAAACAGGCCTTTGATCCTGACAAGCCAAAAATCTTATTCGGAGCAAGACCCGAAACGACCAAGGGACACAACTCCTCACAGAGAGTTGTGATACCTTAGACCAGCTTGTCTGCGGGCCCGGGAACCTGGACATCTTAAAGTACGCATACATGTACAGATACAACGGCATGCATATGCATATTTAAGCGAGGAGTGAGTGTGTGAGTTGGGTTTTACGCCGCTTCTAATCAAATCTGAATCGAGTATTTTCCAATGATGTTGAGAATAATAATATAATATGTAAGTATATCGGGCTAAGATCAAGAACGAGCGACAACTGCTTTACTACTAAACATTACGTTTTCTTTTCTGACTAGTTTAAGTGAGTTGGGTTTAACACCGCTTTTAACAGTATTCCAGTTATATCGCGGCGTGTCAGCTTAATGTGGGAGGAAAGCCCGAAGTGATGTAGGTCTCAGACGTTTACCACTTCGGTGAAACCGACGAGCACGGGTATGGTGCTGACAAACCTAGAAACATAATCGGGGCGAACCAGGATTCGAACCCACAATCATAGGTTTCTGGCGTGCCCAAGGGACGCAACTCTGCACAGTGAATCGCGGCGCCTTAGACGACTGGGCCACCCGTGCCCCCTATTTAAGTGAGGAACAATCTTTGTTTCAAAGAAGAATTAAAACATGACATGTGAAAACATATTTATATCCTTGTGGTTTTTTGTTTGGTTGTTTAGTGTATTGTGAGATATTATTTGGATTATATCTTAAATTTGCAACTGCGAAATTGTTTTCTCACACCTTTTACCCGACCAGAATAACATCTGTCGTTCACCAAGTCCCAGTCTCTGTAAACAGAGACGTGTCATTAGAATGATAAATATAGATATAATCTACTGAAAGAGTCACTGTTAGATATCGTTATTATTGCGTCCAGGGTATTTCATAACATATCTCACCAGCGAAACAAGATTAAAACGAGTTGTATACGTTTTAAAAATTAATGCAATATTCCAGCTATATGACGGCGGTCTGTATATAATCTAGTCTGGACCAGACAATCCAGTGATTGACATCACTAGCATCGATCCACGCAATTGAGATCGATGACATTGCATAAACCAAGTCAGCGAGTCTGACCACCCGATCTGTTAGTCGCCTTTTACGACAAGCATAGTCGTCTTTTACGGCAAGCTTGAGTTGCTGAAGACCTATTCTACCCCGGATCTTCACGGGTCGACATTTAGCTAACTGTGGGATTCCCTGCTATCGTCACTATTTGATAGTAATTTCTTAAACACATGCTCAGGATATAGTCGGAATCGTACAATAGGCTGTGCTTTTGACAGACTTTCTTGTGGACATGTAAATGGGTTTGTCGCTTTTATTTTATTGATCTAACAGTTCCTTTCCAGGTACCGTGTTGATATGATCAAGATCCAATTTGCTCATGTCGCATATGAACCGACTGTGATGTGTTCCCGCCAGATTCCAGATTTACAGTCGCCTGGTATCACGTTTTATTATGAAGATGATTGAAGAATAAACAATCTGACGCCAGTTTGCTATTAAATCCCGTGTTTACAATGACAGTGCATCATTAATCACGAGGCGAGAAGGCTGATTTGCGATATAATGCATGCCTCACGATCTGTGATTGCGTGATGTGAATTTCTTTTCCATTTCAATTTCTTTCATTCTTAAGAACAGACCATTTAATATTATGGGGGTGGGGAATGAGGAGTTTGATTTTTTTTTATGAAAAATAAACTGTCCCAGACAATATAATACTGCAACAAAATTATTAATATTCTTTCGACTGTTGAAAAAAGCAGCCGCAAAAAATACATTAGTGGAACATATTTCTTCCCAGGCAAAATCCCAGCCAATCCAACAACCTTCCCACCCTCCGAATATCAAATGGTCTGTTCCTTATGCCATTCCATAAAAATGTCGATAGAGTATCAAATTTACTATTCCCATTTCCATCGGGCAAGAGTGAGTGAGTGAGTGAGTATGGTTTAACGCCGCTTTTAGCAATATTCCAGCAATATCACGGCAGGGGACATCAGAAATGGGCTTCACACATTGCATCCATGTCGGGAATCGAACCCGGGTCTTCGGCGTGACGAGCGAACGCTTTAACCACTTGGCTACCCGACAGCCCCCATCGGACAAGATATCCATTTAGTATGTTCATAATACAAAAAAGCGACAAAACTATATCCTTCGTCGTAGGAAATCTCTGCTTAAAACATAGTCCGTTGTGTTTATGAATCACTATCAATTAGTGGTGATACGAGTTATTCTTGAGAATGTAAGAATATACTGTCCCACCGATGGCACGCATCAAACACACATGCAACGGACAGGCAAGTCAAGTGTTCACCTAAACAGAAACGTGAACATATGGTACAAGTCAAAACAAGAAATTGCATCGGACGTCATTTTGGTCACTGAGGATTTTTGTTTGTTTGTTTGTCTCTTTCTTTCTTAGCGTCACTCCCAACTATATTCCATCTTTGTGACGGCTGTCTGTAAATGATCGAGCCTCCCCTAGACAATCCAGTGACTGACATCATGATCATTGATCTACGCAATTAGGATATATACGATGCCGCATGCATCAACCAAGTCAGAGAGCCTGACCACCCATGGCCAATTCCGTAAATGTCGCCTGCCACGTCACGCATGGGTTGCTGAAGACCAATTCTAACCCGAATCTACACGGGGTGATGATTTTGGTAACTGAAGTGATCTTTTATTAAAAAGAAATTTCTTCGGTCTCAGTCCTACAACATTTATTCATTCGATGGAATATTTGTTTGTGCTTTAAAATGTCAAAATATACTCATGAGTGGATTCATTTCACATTTGAAGAGCTTAGAGCTAAAATGCACTTTGGCCCTTTTTGCATATTATTGCATAAATACCATCTATAAGTTCTTGTCCACCTGTAGAAAAAATATTGTATGTTTTCATTGATGCGTTTTTGAAATATAGCTACTTAAAATTCTATAAAAGGGACAAAGTCAAGTTTCAAAAGGGTCAAAGTCACTTTGTTAGATTTTGGCCCTTTTAGCTCTCATTTCCGTGTGTGGTTGACACTGGTTGTCTGAGAGAGATTTTAAAAGTTTGGAACCTTATTATCATATTTCAACTATTTCAACAAGGTTGGCATTAGTTTAAATCATTTAAAAGTACTTCAAAAGCATGTGTTTGTACTTCTAGTTGTAGTTTATCAATCTCACATGGTAAATCTCATGCAAATGCCTGAGGGTAAAAAAGGGTCAAAATACAGACTCTGGCCCTTTTCACCCTCGCACAAAAACATAAGTTTATTTCCTTTTTTGAATGTTTTTTATAACAACATTTATATCAATGCTGTCAGAATGCGAAAATGTCTAGGAATTTATCGGTGAAAAAAAGTTCATTAACATGCATAATATTATGTGTTTTCATCACTTTTCTCAAAACAGACTCCACATGACATTGGCCCTTATGGCTCTAAGCTCTTCATTTATTCAAAGACTGTCCGTTGGATTTGCAATTAACCTGCTGTTTTATAACCAGAACTTGTAACACATGAACTTACTGAAAAATTAAGCTTTATGCTACTGCACATTTATTTCATAATTTTTATCAATGTATAGATAAGGACTTCATATTCTTCAGTGAATGGTTTAGATATTCTGATAGTAAACATACAAACTAACCGTACAGCTTACAAAGTAGCGATACTACACCAACACTCCACATAGAAATGCCCACCAAATATAATGCTGCATTTCGTTTCTCTCGTAATATTCATTTTACGACATGCTGCATGTTGTCTATGGACCTACACGCGTTCCGTGTCGGATAATACCCAAGGTATTACCTTTCTTGGTGGTCCTAATGTATCTGTTTATGTGGATTAGTTAATGTCTGGTGGGTTGCCACTTGTTCGGATGTATCGCCGGGTACACAGGGGCGCTCTACGGGGGTCAGGTTGCGTTTGACAGTTTCATAGTTTTGTTCGCATCTGGTTTATGGCAGAAGTTTAGATAGAAGGCAATAAGCAATCTTCTCATCTGGGAGCTAGGGAATAGCAAATATGAAATTGAACCAGTATTAAATAACTTTTGACAAAAATAGAATAAAAATTTGTCAGACGATCAAAATGTATTTAAGAATAAACGATGTTAAATAACATATATGCGTATCCCTAATGGAATTGGAGTGTTCTCATTCAGTTGTCATTCTGTAGGTTATGAACTAAAAAATATTATTGATATTCTTCAGATTTAAATTGTCTCAAGATTTGCGAAACACAAGTAATATATGCCATGTATATATGACTCAAATGATAACACATGTTCATACCGACACTGTCCACACATGTTCATACCGACACTGTCCACACATGTTCATACCGACACTGTCCCTGTATGTCACACATGATCATACCGACACTGTCCACACATGTTCATACCGACACTGTCCACACATGTTCATACCGTCACTGTCCCTGTATGCCACACATGTTCATACTGACACTGTCCACACATGTTCATATCGAGACTGTCCACACATGTTCATACCGACACTGTCCCTGTATGTCACACATGTTCCTACCGACACTGTCCACACATGTTCATACTGACACTGTCCACACATGTTCATACCGACACTGTCCCTGTATGTCACACATGATCATACCGACACTGTCCACACATGTTCATACCGACACTGTCCACACATGTTCCTACCGACACTGTCCACACATGTTCATACCGACAATGTCCACACATGTTCATACCGACACTGTCCACACATGTTCATACCGACACTGTCCCTGTACGTCATACATTTTCATACCGACACTGTCCACACATGTTCATACCGACACTGTCTACACGTGTTCATACCGTCACTGTCCCTGTATGTCACACATGTTCATACCGACACTGTCCACACATGTTCATACCGACACTGTCCACACATGTTTATATGGACACTGTCCACACATGTTCATACCGACACTGTCCCTGTATGTCACACATGTTCATACTGACACTGTCCACACATGTTCATACTGACACTGTCCACAGATGTTCATACCGACACTGTCCACACATGTTCATACCGACACTGTCCACACATGTTTATACTGACACTGTCCACACATGTTCATATCGACACTGTCCACACATGTTCATACCGACACTCTCCCTGTATGTCACACATGTTCATACCGACACTGTCCACACATGGTTATACCGACACAGTCCACACATGTTTGTACCGACACTGTCCTTGTACGTCACGCATGTTCATACCGACACTGTCTACACATGTTCATACCGACACTGTCCTTGTATGTCACACATGTTCATACCGACACTGTCCACACATGTTCATACCGACACTGTCCACACATGTTCATACTGACACTGTCCACACATGATCATACTGACACTGTCCACACATGATCATACTGACACTGTCCACACATGTTCATACCGACACTGTCCACACATGTTCACACCGACGGTTCCTCCTGTATGTCATACATGTTCATACTGACACTGTCCACACATGTTCATACTGACACTGTCCACACATGTTCATACTGACACTGTTTACACATGTTCATACCGACACTGTCCTTGTATGTCACACATGTTCATACCGACACTGTCCACACATGTTCATACTGACAATGTCCACACATGTTCATACCGACACTGTCCACACATGTTCATACCGACACTGTCCTTGTATGTCACACATGTTCATACCGACACTGTCCACACATGTTCATACTGACACTGTCCACACATGTTCATACTGACACTGTCAAGACATGTTCATACCGACACTGTCCCTGTACGTCACACATGTTCTTACAGACACTGTCCACACATGTTCATACCAACAATGTCCAAACATGTTCATATCGACACTGTCCCTGTATGTCACACATGTTCATACCGACACTGTCCACACATGTTCATACCGACACTGTCCACACATGTTCATACCGACACTGTCCACACATGTCACACATGTTCCTACCGACACTGTCCACACATGTTCATACCGACACTGTCATGGGCTGTATGTCACACATGGTTATACCGACACTGTCCTCATATGTTCATACCGACACTGTTCCTGTACGTCACACATGTTCATACCAACACTGTCCCTGTACGTCACACATGTTCATACCAACACTGTTCCTGTATGTCACACATGATCATACCGACACTGTCCATGTATATCGCACATGTTCATACCGACACTTTCCACGCATGTCACACATGTTCATACCGACACTGTCTCACAAGGTCAAACATGATCAAACCGACACCGTCCATGTATGTCACATTTGTTCATACCGACACTTTCCACGCATGTCACACATGTTCATACCGACACTTTCCACGCATGTCACACATGTTCATACCGACACTGTCCAGACATGTCACACATGTTCACACCGACACCGTCCATGTATGTCACACATGTTTATACCGACACTGTCCATGTATATCGCACATGTTCATACCGACACTGTCCACGCATGTCACACATGTTCATACCGAGACTATCCACGCATGTCACACATGTTCATACCGACACTGTCCATGTATGTCACACATGTTTATACCGACACTGTCCATGTATGTCACACATGTTCATACCGATACTGTCTCAGAAGGTCACACATGTTCATACCGTACATGTCCATGTCCATGTACGTCACACATGTTCATATCTCATAGTCGCATTTTACGGCACGCATGGGTTGATGAAGACCTCTTCTAACCCTTATCTTCACGCGTCTGAAAATCAGTGATTACAGGTGTTCACGAAAAGGGTAAACTTTCCTTTCCTGCCTGTAGTACCAGCCATTGACATAATTAGCATTAGAAAAGTAAGTATTTACTTGTACTTATTGCCTGGTTTGTTTACAGGCCGTCGTCGCATGGTTGAACTACTCTGCGGCGGTAACCAAAGAATCAAGTGATCGATGAAACAGAGAATCCAGTGACAAGTTAGTGCATTTTCTGATTTTGTTGAAACTAATAAAAACGATATGTTAATTTTGAATTACGCCTGCTGTGCACATGTGCAGATATTTTGTTTCTTATAAAAAAAGAAAAACGTTCAAGAAATATATTCGTTTTGCAACAGAGTTGGGGCATTTTTAATGTCTCGGTCCAAACAATTATTTTGTCGTTGACACAGCATAGATACATGCTACTGGACTTGAATTAAAATTCGGGTACATGCTTAACATATAGTGGGAATTGCACAATGATTTCGTATGATTATGGAAAGGTTTTTGTGGCTTTCATGCACTCCTCGTATACAGTACTGTTACCAAGTATGTATGTAAACGAATATGCACACAAGCTCAAGCACTAAGATGATCTTAACTCCCATACTTTAACATGGGCTTACAATAGTCTTAGCGCTAAGATCGTTTTGTGCAAGTGGGGCCTTGTACTTGCCCAGTAGAACGCTTTCAATGAAGGTTTTATCACAAAGGGCGACAGTTGATTGCAGCGGTTGTCGCGTCACCTCTGTAATCAACGGATCTGCCCAGCAGGATGCGCCATTCTTAAGTCTAGTTGGCATTTAACATTGCATGGGGACTTTCCAAATGAACAAAACGTTTAAGGTATGAAAATTAAACTGTCGGTTTTATTTCCTTTGCCAGGGTAAGATATCAATCACTGACCAATTGCTTGACTTTTAGCATTGGCATTGGCTGCTGTGGTATTAGTGTGTCTGTGGCACAACCCAAATGACCATTAACATAATAAAAGTCAGGGTTGCTTCCTGCCTCCGCTTGTGTTATTGACATATACGTTGTCACATATAGATTTAAGAATGATGCGTTCCTCTACAGAGATAACCCCGCTTTGTTGACTGAAGTATTATCTCTATCAGTTTTAATCCCGCATCTCTAACCTTGTTAGTCCGGAATCCTACTTTCCAGACAACTCTTTTGGGAACGTCTTTTGTCAATGGGCTCCGTAACAAGGATTTGTTACAATGGACACTTGTTAATCCGAACATTTTTACTGGAAACTGTACCGCCTTGTCAGTGTTTATAGTCTTTAGTTTGACAAATTGTGAAAGGAAAGGTAAATGACTGAGGAAACTAATTTTGAATATTGAAGATTTAGAGATGTGAATGCTTATGGTGTTCAATCCTGTGCCAGGAGGAGTGTGTGTTTGTTGAGTGTGAGTGTGTGTGTAAGAAAGAGTGTACGTGTGCGTGTTTGTGAGTGTGTGGTTGAGTGTTGTGTGTTTGAGTATGTTAGTGTGTCTATGAGTGTGTGTGTATATGTGTTAGTGAGTGTGTGAATGTGTGTGTGTTTGTATGTGTGTGCAAATCTCTGTGTGTGAGTGTGCGTGTGCGTGTGTGCAGGTGTGTTTGTGAGTGTATTTATATGTGTATATGCATATGCGTGTGAGTGTATGTAAATGTGTGCACGTGTGAGTTAGTGTGTGTATGAGTGTATGCGTGTGTGTTAATGTGTGTTAATGTGTGCGTGTGTGTTAATGTGTGTGTGTGTGTGTGTGTGCGTGCGTGCGTGCGTGCGTGCGTGCGTGCGTGCGTGCGTGCGTGTGTGCGTGCGTTCATTCCTAACTCGATAGAGCTGCGTTCGTAAGACGAGCCAGAAACTTATGATCACTGGTGCTCGTCGGTTTCACCAAAGTGGTAAACATATGATTATAAAACCACTTCGGCCTTTTCTCCACATCAAACTGACAGGGCTGTGATACTCATTCACTAACACACCACTGCCTGTACGTGAATGCCACAAGTTTGACAAATAACATATATAAACCATTACACGAACGTGGTAATAATAGTGACAACAGTATATCTTTATGTTTTCCGGATGTTCAACCACGTTTAAGTTGCAGATGTATTTTTCGGCCGTTAAAAACATAAAAGTGTGACTAAGAATAGATCCATACACCTTCAGTTCGCCATGAACAGGTCCGACGCTTTTTTACCTATTTCGGCTCTATTTCGGCGGAAAATCGAGACTGTTTTTTCTCTTGCGTTGATGTTTTATATTTACAAATTGTATACTAATCGCTAAATGTGGGTGATGCGGACTTGTGTCTCGAAGACTTATATCGCTAAAGCGTAAAATGTATAGAAAAATATCTTGGCATTATTTATATTGAATTGTCATTATTTGCATGATACCGATAACACCAGGTGTTCACGAAATAAGTGAGCATGTAATGCTTACCCTGTAGCATTAGACGTGTGTGAATATGCTACTCAGACGCATTGGTCAAAGACATACAGATTGTGTCAAATGTGATATGAACAATTAATAGTCACGCAGGTATGAGCGTTTTAAAGTTATATCCATACATGTACACATTTTCCGGTGCCTTTGACATAATTCAGTTTTATTTTCATATCCTGGAATTTGTTTCAAGTATGTTATGTTAAAAGTTTTCAGACAACAAGAGGAAATATACTACATACAAATATACACTGGAGTTTCCATTTAAAGTTGTACGCTGATACTTTTCCACATGAACTTTCACAATAAAATAATTTGAATTTGGCAAACTCTGATACCAGTATTAAGTCACGCGTTTTAACGCATAACCATTACTATATTGTTAACCATTGAAAAGTCATTGAATGCAACTATGATTGTCATTATGTGTATTAATGTGTCATTAAGATAATTTAAATAGAATCACCTGATATTTTGCTTTGCAAATGATACCGGCTTCTGATTGGCTGTTAATTATGACGTGGAGCAACAATGTTATCCATGGCAGCAGGTGTAATGTTTAACAAGCTTGTCTGTTCAGCCCCCAGCTAAAAGGAATTACATTTTATGTCGTTTTCATCAAATTCTCTGTTGGAATGACAGGTCTTGGTGTGTATGACATGTGCTGTGATGTTTATGGATGTGGAGTTCTTCTTATAAAAGGGTTTGAACAGGACATCCACCACAACACTTCGGTCCAAGACCTAACGACAAAGGGTGCCCCCTCATCACAGGTAGTTGAACCGAAGGTGCTCTGTCCATCTAATCTCACTAGAGCTGATTCAATGAAGGTAAATATGTTTGAATTATTTGAATCCATTCCCTATTTAGAAAATATTATATCGTATTAGCGAAATAATTGTTGAAAACGAAAACAAGATTAATTGATCAATTTCATAACTTGTCCTTTGATGTGATAGACGAGAGTGGAAATAACCTGACGGTACCACCCTAGGACGCTGTTTCATAACTTGCTTCCGATGTACCATTGCGTTTAATTTTATTTTATTTTAAATATTTATTACAACCAGAAATAAATTGTACACTTCAAATTTCTAAACACTTGAAAGGATTTTACTGTTTTGTTTACTATCTTATAATTATTAATCATCCAGGACTGCCTATATGTTTATAAGCATGTCAGTACTTTGAATGAAAAGGTCATTGATACAAAAATTGTAAACATGTACGTATGACTATATGTGATATCCTACTGACAAGAAGTTAAAAAACACCCGATTCTTTCATGTTTTACAGTAGAAATGTCATGGCATGACAA